>NC_059300.1:2415455-2492955 GCF_017591435.1 Portunus trituberculatus | reverse complement strand
ATGCAACAACTAAGGATCACAATCTGAAACACTTCTACGCCGCACATACTATTATACACAACATTCAAAAGGCTTTAGCTAAAATGACACCGATCATATGGGTGTCTTTTATGGTTCTAGTGTCAAAATACATTATGAACAGGAGAAGCGCTCTTAAGAACTAGGTTAGTTATCTCTGTGGCCTTTGAAAACAGTCATGATGAGAGAACAAAGCGTTTCAGAATGCAGGCCAATGACATGAGCAGGTTAGCAAGTAACGAAAGATTTAGTACAGGCATGTCTAGCACTTGGCTGAGTAAAGTCTCTGTCTCTGCTGCCTTTCTGTCCATTGTATGTGCAGTACCTGGTGGGGAGGCGTTATCCAAGGGTTCGTATTATACGTTCCTCTGCCTCATCCCAGGACACGAGGCCCTTCCAGACCCACGCCCCTCCACTGTTGCTGCTAGGAACCCCACTAATGCCGTGCTCAAGGAGATTTAACGGCTCAGGTAAAAGTTTCTCTACGCCTAAGGGCACGTTGTGTGTGTTTGAGGTGAAAATGATTTGTTAAAATACATATACGTACATTATAACTCTATGTGCAACCATGGTAATAAAACACTGATACTGAGGACAAAATTTGAATTTTACTATTCAAAATCCCACGTATGTGACTTAATTCTCAATTTTTTAATGAATATTTTTAGGGCTTATGGAGAGGAAAAACGTATATTAATCATGAACAAGCAAATCTGGGGAAAAATGCATATTAGCTTCCCCTCGGAAGAAAAAAGAAAAAAAAGAAAGATTTACGCAGCATGAGAAAATGGAGATAGAAACAATATGATAATATATACTGAACAGTGGATAAGGTGTGTTTTCCTGCGGCAGCTCCATTGTTGCGTCATTCTACACTGGCTCGACTTATTACCTTGCCAACCACACACACACACACACACACACACACACGGAAATGTAACGTCTATATTATCTAAGAAGAAAGACTGTAAAATGGGTAAGTACTCTTCTGTAGCATCTTTGTTTCTAGAAAATATACGGTATGGATAGTGTAAAGCATTTTTTTTTTCAAGGAATAGTTAAGTAATCACGTCAGTAGTAGTAGTAGTAGTAGTAGTAGTAGTAGTAGTAGTAGTAGTAGTAGTAGTAGTAGTAGTAGTAGTAGTAGTAGTAGTAGTAGTAGTTGTAGTTGTTGTTGTTGTTGTTGTTGTTGTTGTATTAATAATAATCAACGCGTCATTTACTCACTTTCTTTATGGCTACTTATCCCTTTTCATAGGTAGGATGGTAAGGAGGGCGATAAGACTAAGGAACAGGACCATGTATGTACAAAGACAAATATTCATCGTGAATGACAACCGTTTCCTTGGATAACAGAGAGAGAGAGAGAGAGAGAGAGAGAGAGAGAGAGAGAGAGACTGAAAAATTTACCTCCAGAATACAAGAAAGCATTATATAAGAGAAAATTTTAAACTAAGGGGCAAAAAGTAAATGGAATGAAGAACAAACAACAGTAAACACATAACTTGGAAATTAAGAGAAAGAAACGGCAGAATTTACCTACAGAATTTGGAGAGGCAGGATGTAATATGTGGGGCAAAATGAAATTGCATAAATAGTAACGAAAAGACAATTATCAATTTTATATAAAAGAGAGAGAGAGAGAGAGAGAGAGAGAGAGAGAGAGAGAGAGAGAGAGAGAGAGAGAGAGAGAGAGAGAGAGAGAGAGAGAGAGAGAGAGAGAGAGACTAACGAATGTGACTGCAGAATCTGAGAAGGTATTTGCAAGCACGATGTAAAAAGTAGGAGCCAGAGAGCAAGGGTGTGAACAGCGATATAGTTAGTATACAGTGATGTGCGAGACGCCAATATAGTTGTGAGCCGTGAAAGACTAGAATTCATGGCAATATTTCGTTGTAGAGTGTAGAGATTGTTGCAGGGGAGACCAATGATGCCTCCTGTTGCTTCACACGACAGCTACTCCAATCTCAAGGCTTGTATGTTTACGTTACACTTTATCAATCTCCAGCTACCTAATGCAAGAGTTGTCCCTTCGCATCCTAACGAGCCTCCTTTGATACGGCTCATGTGTTCCTTCGTCAAGGTATATATACTCTGGTGCTCCCTTCATACCTGCGTCTGTGTTTCTGTCTATGACCCGAACTCATTTAAGAGGGAGTTTTTAAGACTTTTATCTCATTCTTTTGGATAGCTCTTTAGGCCATGTTCGGGGACTGGCATCTCAGTGTTTTGTTTTGTTTTTGTATGTGTGTGTGTGTGTGTGTGTGTGTGTGTGTGTGTGTGTGTGTGTGTGTGTGTGTGTGTGTGTAAATTTTCTTCTCTCACATAGAAAAAACTCATGTGGACCTTTAGCGAGGGAAAAACAATGAAGAGGTGCTACATAAAACTGTTGTTGTCCACCTCTAATCCAAGATTTATCCATCTGAACACTGACAATCCTAAAACCAATCGTTAGACTTTGCTGCTTTCCTTGGTACGACTAATACAATTCTTCAATTATCTCAATTAACTGTGCGGCTTTAAAGTGGCAGGAAAATATATACACAACGTATTTTTCTCTACTTTTCTTCTTTTCAACCTTATGAACTTGTACATTTAATTCTATCGGTGGTTGGTTGGCTAGGATTTATATTTTGTTTGCACGCACACCCCTGCTGCGATTACACTCTGCTTTAATCCACTTACAGAAATAAAAAAAAAAAAAATCGAAAAATTTCACACCACCTATGATTACTATTACTGTTAAGGGCATCAGTCTCCACCACCACCACAACCATCCCTACAACTAACACTACTGACACTATCAACACTACCACCATCACCACCACTAGCTCCACACCACCACTAAATACCAACACTACAACAATTACCACAATTACCACCATTAACAACCACAAACAACAATAAAAGCAAAAAAAAACAAACCATCGCTGCTAACACCACGAATACCATCACCACCAACTAACCAAATGTAACAAACAAACACCAAAAATCACCACCAACACCACCACCACCACCACCACTACTAGCGCCAGTTCTGGAAACCAAGAAAATATATCAATCCTGCCCGTCCTGGTAATCCTCGCTATGTCGCTTCGGATTATTCATGTGCTAGGCTTGACCGAGGCTGCTCTTCTGATGGCCAGGGGAGGAGGAGGAGGAGGAGGAGGAGGAGGAAGGACGGGGAGGGAGGAGGGAGGGAGCAGATACGGTTTAGCTCTCCGGGATGCGGGAGGGGAAGGGAAACGAGGGGAAGAGGAGGGAGAGGCACACACACACACACACACACACATATACAGAGACAGGGTGAGGGTGAGGAGGAGGAGGAGGAGGAGGAGAAGGAGGAGGGTGAGGAGGAAAGGGGCTCTGTTAGTGGGAGTGAGGGAGGGAGATGGAGGTGTAGGGGGGGATTGGCATCGAGGTGGGGGCACGGAGAGACATGGGGGGAAGGGGGAGAGGTTTAGGGTTTTACGGGTGCATAAAACATGAGGGACTACGCATGGCCATTATTATAATAGCGTCCAGGAGGGGGTAAGCTAACACGTTCAAAGGAAAATGCTAAAAGTCGAGTTCAGTGGAGTCTTGCCGCGGGGGAACCACACACACAGGGGGCCGGGGGGGGGCAGGTCCACGGGGGCAGTCCAGTGTTAGGGGAGGGGTGGAGGTGGATAGGTAGGTACAAAGAGGTTAGGTTTTTATTGAATTTTGTGATTATTATAGCTATTATTTTTGTTGTTATTATTATTATTATTATTATTATTATCATTGTTGTTAGTGTCCTCATTATCCTCATGTTCTTGCCTCCCGTTTGTTTGTTTGTTTGTTTGTTTGTTTGTTTACTTTTTATTGACGTGTACGAAAGAAAAAAAAGGGGAAAAAAGTGATTTGGTGGAAGTAGTTAATAAATTACTTAAATGGATAAGATTAAATAGATATCGACTGTTGATGTAATAACGGAGACACAAGGAAGGACTATAGATGATCAAAATAGTACTCTCTCTCTCTCTCTCTCTCTCTCTCTCTCTCTCTCTCTCTCTCTCTCTCTCTCTCTATCCACCGCCACCACCATTGCTAACAGCGAAATAACAACAACAATGATAGTAAATAAGTAAATAAGAATAATAATAATAAAAAACGGGGGACCGACTTTTGGGTCAATCCGCTGTATTTTTATCATATTCAAAGCCGCTTACGGGTGGACCAGTGCACGCGACATAAAGAGCGCTGCCTTACCGACCTCACCCCGCCCTAAACCCCGCCCCGCCCAGCCCGGCCCCGCCCCGCCCCGTCCACCAGCCTCTGCCCCGTCCACCAGCCCGACACTCCCCCACTGTCAACTCTTATCTCGCCACCACTGTGCAGCCAAGAAGACAGTCTATACCACTATAACTACCACTATTACCACTACTACTACTACTACTGCTGCTGCTGCTATTGCTACTACTGCTGCTTCTACTTTACTACTACAACAACTACTACTACTACTACTACTACTACTACTACTACTACTACTACTTTTTGCTACTACTGCTGCTTGTACTACTACTACTGTTGTTGCTTCTACTATTATTACTACTGTTGCTGCTGTCGCTATGGCTACTACTATTATAACATTCTATAACATCACCACTGACCAAACAAATGTTACTATCACCGCCATTATTACTACTACTACTACTACTAATACTAATACTACTACCACAACTACTACTACTACTACTACTACTACTACTACTATTTTCATTACTACTACTACTACTACTGCTACTACTACTACTACTACTACTACTACTACTACTACTACTACTACAACTACTGACCTTGTTGTTGCTGGTACTATCACTACTACTACTACTTCTACTACTACTACTACTACTACTACTACTACTACTACTACTACTACTACTACTACTACTATTACTACTACTACTACCCCAACAATCTATAACGTCACCGTTACAATGTTTTACCATCATTATTACTACTATCACTACTACTACATCAACAACAACAACAACTACTACTACTACTACTACTACTACTACTACTACTACTACTACTACTACTACTACTACTACTACTGTATTATCATCAAATACAACAAGGATATCACTTCCACAAATCACCATCAATACTACTGTATTATCATTACCATCATCATCATTGCTGTCATCATCATTGTTTCTGCTACACTCGATATCACTGCTGTTATCACCACCACTGCCGCCACAACACCAGCAGTTATCATTATCACAGCACCACAGTATCAGTATAGTACACTCTCTCTCTCTCTCTCTCTCTCTCTCTCTCTCTCTCTCTCTCTCCAACCTTCACAGTCACTACCACCACCACCATCAACAACAACAACAACAACAACAACAACTCCGCAAACAACGAACAACAGTGAAAATAAATGAGTAGACAGAACAACAAGCCTCAGCATACTGTCTGAAACAGTACAAAACGTGTGAATACTTCTCAGTGTCAAAGTTTACACTTGTATAGACTCATTCTGTTCCGTCACTACATGTCCTTTATGACACGGCAGGCAGTGAAGATATCATTACCATCACCTTCATCAGTGAAGCTTCCCAGCATGACTAAGGCCTCCCCAGTAGTTACTGTCGATAAGGCCAGTTGTAGCCTACACCTTTTATTATCTGGTGTATCTGATGTATCTCGGCAAGGCTACGCAGCACCGGAGCAGGACACACGACCCTAAATGTATTCATCCAAACCATGATTCCAAAGCGACGATCGACCACCGCATCGTGGTAACATAACAGTTGAGAAAGAACTTCGACGAAAAATTATGTGAGGCATCGCTCGTTTCTCATTATCTTGCTAATAAGATACGGCAGGACTGTTATTATCATGAATGTCAAATGCAGACCCGGATACATAACTGTTTAGTATTAGGAAAAGAAATCTACCCCTAGACGGCACTTCGAAAGGTTCGCAGCTTCATGAGCTCTGATTTTCTTTGTCTTCTACAACAACTGGCACAAAGAAATCGCCAAGAAATATGCAACCATCACACCGCAACAGTCGTGATAATGGCCGACAGCACAACAGGATAAATACTCAACATTTGATTTGGGGGGCCACTCACCTGACAGAGTGTTTTTATAATTATAAATAGTGAGAGATTGGCGCAGGGACCGCATACTTGAAGGTGTCGTATACGTTATACGTCCGAGGTAATGTGCCAGCTTAGCCACCAATGCGAATATTTTCTTCAGGCGCCTTGTCCCGACAACTCTTTCTGCGTATTCGTATTGAGTCTTGCGCTGCAACGTATCTTTTTTGGTGAGTCAGATGTTCCGCTGAGCCTTCCTGCAGGGAAATTCAGCCATTCATGAGCTATGATAGTTATAATTATTTTCAAGTACATGAGCACGTCCAAGATGGTGGCACCAATGCAGCTTTACTGAGAGACCGACCTTGGTGTATAGTAACTCATCTCTCCGAGGGAAGTGGCAAGAAAGGAAGAGCTTCTCGGACCACTCTATCGTAATTATAATTTTGACATTAAATTATGTATTCGCACTCCAAAGCATTGGGGAGGAGCAATCATGGAGCGGCCATATGTAATCCAATAAGGTTGCCCCAAAGCACTGCCCTCATCCATTCCCACCCCTTGACTCATGGCGGTACATCTCATTCCAACATGGCAAGCCATCCTTATCACTTTTGAGTATCCATTCCCAGGTGAAAAAAAAATACTTTGTTGTAAGCAATAACACAAATATGGATGCATTGGAGATATCATGTGAATTTAGATATGCAAGAAAATAATACAGGGGTATAACAATCATTATCTTAGATATAGAATTTATCTTTATCACAAATGTGCAAGTATCCGAGAATGGAGAGAGAGAATAGGTTTGAATCATATTAATCTGACAATAGCAAAAGCAAACAGCATATTGGGAAAGTGACACAAAATGAAAAGTGAAAAATAGAAGTAAGTTTATTATTAACAAGTACTTGAA
Organism: Portunus trituberculatus; assembly: GCF_017591435.1. Lineage (NCBI taxonomy): Eukaryota > Metazoa > Arthropoda > Malacostraca > Decapoda > Portunidae > Portunus > Portunus trituberculatus. Next base: position 2,485,942 of record NC_059300.1, on the reverse strand, counting down.
TGGTAAGATGGTTAGGAATATCATTAAGACTTTACGCTTCAACAGAGTCGCCTAAGGACCATTCTGTCAAAGACCATTTAGGTGATCACTCGAGTTTTCGTGAATATGTTTGCATTGATACTGTAGAATGCTAGTTACACTATCACTGAAGTCATGAAAGCATCCTTGAAATCCTTAAATAACTCCCATTACAGTTTATCAAAAGTAATAAAGTGAAAACTGTGAGACGTTTATGAATGCAAGGATAACATTCCAACTTTATCAGGTAAAGAAATTTCTAAAATTTTGTTTTGTGCTATCAGGAGAATCTTAAGGATGTTTTGTATTTTTTTTTCTTTTTCTTTTTATGGGAAACCGAGGAAGTCTGGCCTACACATGGGCAGGTGTGACAGAAGACTACAATGTATTATATACATCATCCCGCCACTGGCAGAGCGACACCATGGAGGATGATTGTTTTGAAATCTAAAGGGTCAAGAAAAAAGAAAAAAAAGAAGAAGACTCGCGGAAAAGCTATTTCTTAAGAGCACACAGATGATCAAACGGTTCTCACGGTTATTATTCTCACTCATATGGTTCATAATCCATGTCAAACTACTGCAGCAAACATGAAAGCATGGTTGAAACACCCAATAAGTTTTATATTTATAGTGACTGCTAATATTAGTGGGGTAAGATTCCAAGGTATTTGAGAATGCGTAACCTTGCAGTGTTTCAGTATCTGCTCGCAAATCCAATTAATCTGTGGTCACTATATCCATGACATCGCAGAGGGAAAATGAGATGGTGTTCTGAGATATGTATCCTTCCTCTTGACACACACACAAGAACTATGTAGGCCTATATATATTTTTCTTTTTGTAAATGTCTGGAACTACTGCTGCTCTGTTCCCCAATGTGATAACAACAACGATGATAAATAAATAAACAAATAGATAATAAAGAATGAATATATTGTTACGTGAAGATCAGAGAAGGAAATCTAAAAAGAAAATACGAGATCAAAATACCTTTGCATGCCACACTTGTCCTCCACATCTGCAGCCTGTGGTCGAGTTGTACATCCCTCCCTATAGCTATGCTATGACCAAAGCAAGGAACCCCTTGACTGTGCACGCCTGACACCGCTTCACCAAGACGACACTCTTAAGGGCCACAACCTTGTCTCAGCTATTTTGATGAGACTTATGGGAAGCTGCCTGGAATTTTCAAGGGAAACCTCCATTATTCTTATGACAGTGAAGAAAAATATATGAAAACCCGGCGATATATCGTTGAAAATAGTTCGCGTCAGTATACCTGCAGCCTTTCAGAACCATCTCTATCTATTTATCTGCCAGCTTATCCATCTGTCTAACTATCTATCTACTTATCTGATTACCTATATATTTCCTTGCCACTCTGCTTATCTATGTATCTATCTATGTCATTGTCTATCTATTTATATAAACATATCTGCAATGCCTAAGATCTCTCCACCCTTGGTGATGGCTGTAACATAAAGGCGGGTTCACAAGTGTCAATTTGCAACTGAAATTTTAAGTTGCTATAAGTATCGACTAAGCCCTTCTAGTAGGAAAACGTCACACACAGCGACTGGAGAGTGTCGACTAGTTGGCGCCTTGGCGGGAAGTGAGAGTAAACAAACAGCTACCCGCCAAGATGTCTTCCTTCAGTGACGATGCTGAAGCTGTGGTTACTCCTCTTTTGGCGTACCGAGAGTCAACAGAAAAGACAATGCCTGTGTGTGGATACGTCCCTGGCTAAGTAGAAGGAAAGAAAAGAGTGTCTACCACACAGTTGTGATCAAATTAAATGCTGATAAGTCTTCAGTCTTCACCTCCAACAACACCCTGCATTGAGGAAACAGTTCTTGGAGAGTGGCAGCTATTTCGTCAAAAGACGATTTGCAGAAGCTTTTTTTTTACTGTATAATTAATTTCTGAGGTCTCAGATGTGTTCTTTTCCTTCACCAACTCTAACATCTCTATATCGACACCACAAAGCTTACTCCGTGGCGTCACGATGTAATCAAAGTCGCAAATCGACTGAACAAGACCAACATGTTGGTCTTGCTTTGCGATTGATTTCTCCAGTCGCTAGGCACCGATATTCACTAGGAAATTTTACTGACTTGTAATTTCAGTCGCAAATTGGCAAGTGTGAACCCGCCTTTGATAATGCATGAAGTCCTACCTTCTTGCAAGCATACACTCATTTCATATGTTTTTACTTCTGTAGGTAAAGCAAATTCCAGTAATCGCTCTGAGATTTTTGTTTTTTTAGTTAGGAAATTAACTACAGTACTTATTTTATTTTATTTTTTCCATAAAACTGAAGACCTCTTATCCCTAATTTGACACATTGTATAGGATTTCTTGTAGGGTTGTTTGCAGGTTATCTTGAATACATGATACGTAATGTACAGTGTACATATACTGCTTTAACAACGACGGTCAGTCCGTCTACTTTTTCTCTTCTACTTTCTTTCATATCTTCACCAAATCTTTCATCTTCCACTTCTCTACCACTTCTTTTATCCCCACTGTCTATCCCCCCCCCACATACTGCACACTGTATCCCATACAACGATGATAAAAGTAATAGTAATAATATTGATAATAATAATAATAATAATAATAATAATAATAATAATAATAATAATAATAATAATAATAATAATAATAATAATAATAATAATAAAAATAACAATAACAATAATAATCATGAAATTATAACACTGATGTTACTCACTAAAGTAATGTATAAAGTACTGATCACTTTTCTTCGTAGTTACAAAGTCATCCTGTATGTTCAAAAATAAAAACACGCACACACACTCTACGCTAGAGAATATTTCCGTACATAGGACATTGTCATAGAAATACACTTTGAACTATGTTATGAGATGAAGGGGTGGTGTGTATAAAAGTGTACCCGAGTGGCAGGACCCAGACCGAGCCCTGCCTGCTTGGTGGAAGATGTCCGATGATAGGCGCGGGACACACTCTCGGCGCACTATTCGCAGGATTGTGATATGATGAAGCAACAAGGTCATGAGGAGGGCAACACTGACCACAGGGGAGAGGGCTGATAACCTGGAGCAAGGGAAAAGGCTGAAAAAGTAAGTGGTGTGTGGAGGAGCGAGGTGTGAGGCCGGGAACAAGAACGTATTGTTCAGCCTTTTGTGGTCAAGGTTAAGTAAGGTGCGAGTGTTGTGGTGGTGAGCTGTGGCCCTTCTGTGTACCCCTACTTTCTGTGCATGACGTAATTGCTGCGCGGGTGTATGGGTGTAAGATAGGGAACATTTTGTGGATGAGGGAATAGCTACATATGGTGTGTGTGTGTGTGTGTGTGTGTGAATGTTTTGTGCATGATGGAATTGCCACATATGTCGTGTGTGTGTATGGCAGTGGAACACCAGCATTAGCACAGTGTCCATCGACGTGTGTAGGCAACCAGTGGCTACCAGTGAGTCAATCCATAGAATTACTCAGAGGAGCTGCTTGAGGTGAAATACTTAAAGTGTAACCTTGGGACAGGCTTGGGTGTGTAATCCCACCGAGTCCTTCACGACACCATCTGTGTAATGATACTGAGTAGACATTAAGTATGTATGTCCTGTACACATACATTTCTTTTCTCATTTTCTCTTCCTTTGTATATATTTTCTTGAATTTATATATGTTTACAGTGTTCTACATTGCACTGATTCTACTATCACTGACATTGTGGTACTGCACATGTTAAAACAGTGGTTTATCTTTATCTTTATTTGAATATCTGATATTTAGGTAAATACATATATTTGCATAAAACTAATCCAATGGCAAAATGTAACACTACAATCATTACACTCATATTGATTGTTCACAGTAGTTCTCAGGCAAAGCCCGTTCTTTGGAAGCAAGTTAATTTATTATTATTTTAGTAAAGAGAGAAGAAAAAAGTTAAGAGTAAAGCTACCAGCACATCACTTCAATATTATTTAACTTGCATTGTACTCAGCCACAGAATCCTTATTGCCACAGATTAAATGTAGGTCTTAGATGGGAGTAGTGCGTGCCAACCTTTACTCCATAGGATTGGAATACCTTCCATGTGACTAGAAATGGATAATTTTCTATATTTATTCACTGATAAGAATAACAGTAGTTACTGGAATGGAATATAGCTAGTTACTTTTTCTGCCAAGAAGCAGATTTAGTTCTCCACAGTCTGCATGAAAAGTCAGCTCATGAGCCTGTTTGTCATAGTTATAAATGAATTATAAACTAACACCACTTTGTAGTGTTGATTGAGCTCTTGATGCAGTCTTTAGCTTTTTGGGGACCGAGTTCACAAGGTTCTGTAACTACCAGTAGGTTGGAAAAGTAATTCAAGTATCCTTGATAACAACCTCCAGCTTGGGAAGAGATTATATGTTGATGCTTCAAAAATAACCTTTTATGAGTGCCCACAATGGGGTTAAAGTTAGAGTGTTGCTTGGCCAGCTACAACAGCTGTAACACTGATTTGGCAGTGTGGCATGGTGAAGCATCTTGCATGAAAATGTCTGCCTCAAACAAATTTTGCTGATGGTTACATAAAATTACTAGATAATTATTTTGATTTTTTCCCTTTTTTTTTTTTTTTTTTTTTTTTTTTTTCTTCCCATTTGACGGTAAAACAAGCTCACCAACAATATAACTTCCTCATGCCATCAGTGATGCAGGATATTTCAATGTCTTCTCTGTGTACTGTACTGCATGGAACTCAGTCAGACTTGTGATAAATTCTTCACTAACTGCTTCCTGTGACTGAAAATGTTGCCTCATCAGGCCTCATTATTTTCTTCATGTCTCCAGATCCCGTTCTTGATGTTTCATTGTAAAATTCACTTTTTTTCTGGAGGGCTGTGAAGAGTTTCTTGCAATGATGATAACTGCAAGAGTGCTATCATAGCAGTAGTGCTGCATTCTCTTCACTGAGACCTTATCCAACAGCTGTAGTTTTTTTTTTTTTTTTTTTTTTTTTCTTTTTTTACTTCATATGCTGCCAGGGGAATCAGCAGATGTTTGTCATCCAGTGAGTTTCTGGGTCCTTGAATTCATTCATTTAATCCCACTAAACCTGAAATGAGGAATTGGCAGATCCTTCTCACCTCACCGTCATCAAGAAACCACATACTTATTGTGTTTCTGACACGTTGATATTGATGCCAGTTTGGGCAGAAATACTATATCCTCTCTACATGTTATTTATCTGACCATCAGAAAAAAATACTTTAAAGGTCATTAGTCATAAAAACAGGAAAAAAAAATGTCCAGTTTATCATGGAATGTGTTATAACACTTGCATTGATGTTGAAAAGCAGGCAACTAGCTGCATTTACATGCATGAATAATAATGCTAAGACATCAGAGTTGCTGATCTGTGCAAATTAACTTATAGTGTTAGGTCAGTACTCCCTCTCTCAGGCAGGAAATGCATTGCACGAAAAATTGGCTGAGCAAAGTACCCTTTTAAAAGCATAGACTTTAGCTGTCAAGTGACTCAACAGAATAAGTCCAAGGAAATTCACTACCATTGAGTTGACCCTGTTTACATTATGAAATTCGTAAAATGATACCACTAGGAGTGTGACATCCACTTATTACTATTGGAATTTATGACAACATTGTTTACTGATGTACATGAATACAATCACATTGTTATGTAAGTGTATTCTGCTGTTGTATGACATCTATCATACAAATAAATTAACATTATCCTTTTTTCAGACATGTGAATGAATGTGTCCGCCGTGCAAATGCTGCACTTCAGGAAGCGGGCACACCAGGAGCCTTGTTCTCAGCAACAGCAGTGGGTGTGCGGGCCAAGCTTAGGGAGGCATGTGAACGTGTGATTTTAATGTTTCCTGGTTCTCAAGACCACCAGGTGGAGGAGACTCTATGGCGCAAGGTTTACTATCAGCCTCTGCATGCTGCAAAGGAAATGAGAAAGGTATGTTTATTGTTTCTTTTAATGTCTTTATCTTAAGAAAATTCATTTAAGCTTTCCAAGCATGATTATGATGATAATCAGAATATGGAAGAAGATACAGTACTCAAGAAACATATATGAACCAATCCACTAAGTGGGTGCCAGAAATGTAGTGTAAGACAAAGAATAAATGCTCTAGTTCTTTTATTTTAACTGGAAATTCAGCCAGTCTCTCTCTCTCTCTCTCTCTCTCTCTCTCTCTCTCTCTCTCTCTCTCTCTCTCTCTCCAGTGGATTTAAAGATGACTTATTACTACTTCAGGGCAACAGTTGGAGCACTGTTGAGGTCTATTGGGTGTATAGCCACCTTTGGGATGGCGTGGCTTTTTACCACTCCCTTCTGCACTCCCTTGCTGCTCATGCTTGCCTGGCTGATTTCTTGCCACATCAGAGTAATGGTGAGTATTTGGTTATGAAAGATTGCTGTCTTTTGCCATCTGTAAGGAGTAAGGAAGTGTGTTTATGCCTTGGAGGAAAGATTAGGGTAGAGGCTGTTGCACATACTGCTCTTCAGTGGAGGGTGAAGCCAGTGGATGGAGCCTATTTTGTGGGCAGAGTTATACAAGTCAATCCAAAACATTAGGGAGAGTCGTGTGCAAATCCTGTGTAAAAGTTTTTTTTTTCTCTTAATTATCCATATATAGTATCATGTGATTACTAAATATTAATGTAACTGAATGGATACAGCATGAATTGCATTAACAGGTTTGAAAGAAAAAACTTAAGAAATTTGCTTCTTTTGTCCTTTACATGGTGAAATGTAAATGTTTACTCACATTTATCGTCTATACTGAGCACCTGCTAGACTTTTCACGTCTGACACTGATATAGCATTATACATAGAATGTCTATGATATACCAGGAAACTAAATTGACTCAGAAGAGGTAGCTACTTTGAGGAAAAGAGAAAAAATATGTGAATGGCGAGAGACAATTTGTGATAAGTTGTCTTAACATACACAATAATTTCAGTTATACAATAGTACAGGTAACTCGATTTATGCGTGTTTCATTTACGCGTTCTTGTTTTAACGCGACCGAAAAAATATTATAATTAATTTAATTTGCGCGATCAGTTTGCTTATACACAATTTGGCCCAACCGCATTTTCATACTGAGTTCCAGACGCAATTTCAAACTGCGCGCCAGAGTTCCGCAGCTGGCCGATAAGTGAGAGCTCTGGGACCGTATCCAAGAAGCAGGTTGTTGTCTATGTTGGTACAGACAACCTCCATAGCAACCTCCTGCTCACATACCAACCTTCATAAATCTACAGTAGCCACAATACTGAAGAAGTAAGCTCATTGAAATAGCTGATGTGGCGATTGGTGTGAAAAGGCAATTTTAGGGACCTGCGGCAATGGAAGAAATTAAGAAGTTGTTGATTGTATGGATAAACAAAAAGCAGATGGCTAGTGATTCTTTGTCAGAGGGCATAATTTGTGCAAAGGGTAGGCTGCTGCATCTTGATCTTATTTCTGATATTACATCTGACTCCAATGATGATTTTAAAGCAAGTAAAGGGTGGTTTGGGAATTTCAAGAAAAGAACTGGAATTCATGCTGTTGTGAGGCACAGCGAGGCTGCAAGTGCTGACAGAGTTGTCACTGAGAAATTTGTGCCTGAATTTAAGAAAATTGTGGATAAGGAGTGCTTAAACCCACAACAGATCTTTAATTGTGATGAAACTGGCCTGCTTTTGAAAAAAAACTACCAAACAGGACCTATATAACAAAGGAAGAGAAGTGTTTGCCAGGACACAAGCCCATCAAAGACAGGGTAACCCTGCTTTTGTGCGTTAGTGCGAGCGGTGACTGCAAAATTAAACCGCTACTTTTTTCTAAACTTGGGTTTGGCAATGGCTGGAATGAATTACTTAATTTATAGTTATCAATAGTTGAACTTTTTAATATTCGAACAGCCATTTGGAACGAATTAAGTTCGAGTATTGAGTCTCCACTGTATGTGAAAACTGTTGTATGACCCACAGGTGGGTCGCATCGCAACATTAGATAGTAACTGATGACCCACTGGTGGGTTGTATCGCAGGGAATGTGTTAGGTTAGATACTATATTATTTGTAGTGATGGATTAACTAAGGGATGGTAATGGCAGACTTGAAATGATTACTAGAGGTCATCCTGGGCCATTAAAAAAAAAGGCCTAAAATAGTTAGACCTCAAAATGTTCCAATTAAAGAATAAATGAATAAACAAACTAATTAATAAGGTTAGTCAGGAATTAAGAGGGACCCATGATTGTCTCACTCCCTCAGGCTCAAGATGCCCTTATTCCAACAGTTTTGCAGAAATATTCAATGTTTCAAGAAATTACTTTGTATTAGTATTAACTAAGAAGCCAATAGGAACTATATATTCTGGTAACTTGTTTAGTATTTACTTGTGTAAGTCATAACTATCTGTCAAAAAATGAATATTGTAGCAGAGGTGTCTGATATACAGACATGCAAAGATTTATTGCATCATTCATCACTTATTATAGTTAATAGTAAGTGTTTACTGCTCTTCTGATGATATATTTAGAACTCTACAATACTTTGATTTAACTTAATTGCATGTGGACCTCAAAGAAGTTGAAATGCTAATGAAAATCTTGAAATAATTCATCATGTAATCCCCCATAACTTTTTGGCTTGCTCATGATGTAATCCTAGCATTTCATTTGATGATTGGCCATGAAAAGCTCTGCACCTTACCAGTGAAGTGTTATCTCCTTTGTCACTCCTCCTGTGCAGCCATAGGACGAGCAAGCTGGCATAATTCCAAAATGTTGAGATGGGTGAATGTCACATGTATTATCAGCAAAACAATGTTTTGGTTTGACTTCCGGAAAGGGGCGGAGCTTAGCAACTTCACTTTTGTGATGTCATAGCCTTTCCTCTCATCTTTCCTCCAAGGTTTATGCATGAAAGTGATGAATGGAGAGCAGTTATGAATGGGTGAATGATGGTTCATCCTCATGGGCCGGCTATACACCCTTCATTTGGCCATTAAAAATCATGCCTCTCTATCCCTTTCCCCATACACTAAGATGTGACGGAACTCTAATGGGTGTGAGTGTTGGCACCATGCTCATCTTCCAAGACACACTGATATATGTAAGCAAACCACAAGACATGAAGGATAGGAAATTATGAAAGTTGTTATCCTTTGAGGGAGTTCTCAGAAATGAGTATCAGAGTAGATTAGCTGAATGAATGTATGGTTTGTAAAAATCTAGAAATTATGTATAATATTTTACTCCCAGAAAAGTTTCTGGAAAGTTTCTGGAAAGAATTGAAATTGAGATTGTCTTTAATGCTATTCATACTTTCATTTTATTTTATCTACCTATTTTTGGTACATAATTAATAAAGCTTTTTTTTTTTTTTACTCTTTTCATCACTTCATCACATTGTCCTCTTTCCTTATGTAAATATTTTTCATCTGCATGCCTTATTACATATTGTGAAGTACTTTTTATAGTTAGGTAAGATTCCCAATCCAATGTGTTCAATGCACTCACTTCGGCACTTCCTTGCCATTCTTACTTCTGCTACTGTGACTGAGAGTTCAGTGATCCTTGACATTGCATTTTGTGTAAGTTGTTGTATATTTATACAACAGAGTCTTTTTCTTGCAATGAAGTCCTTTATGTCTTGATTTTATGAATGCTAAAGTTATACAATCAACCAAATTTTATGATACTAAACAGATTCCAATCCACAAAATGTCTGTCTTTCCCAATACCCATTTCATCAATTTCACTTTCATTTAGAAAGAATCATCCTCAGACATTCATTTGGTTAATCTGCTGTTGGCCAAAATCACTTGTAAGCTGTACAGGAATAGTGTGTATACATTCTGTCTTTGCTAGATGAGGAAGATGGATCTGGCTACCCTGTGACTGGAGACGGTGGAAGCGACACAGTGGCTCGCTGCCTCACGTGTCTGGGTGACCTGACCCGCTACATGCTGGACTTGCCTTCTGCTCCACCGTACAACCTCTCGGTCCGCTACTATCTCCAGGTGAGATAAAACTTTTGGCAAGAGATGACTGGTGCTGTATATTAATTTATAGGGTTATCAAGAATTAATAGTGTTGTGTATTGTTCTATTGTGGTTGTAAGAATAACTAGTTAGAATAGAGATAGTTGGATACTGCAGTTTCCATTTTAAGTGAGCAAATTGTTTATAGAAGACATTAAGAAACCTGTACTGTTTGCTAAACTATTTGTGGCTTTGCATTGCATTGTAAATATCTGCAGTCTGAACCATGTACTTCTGTTTATTACAAGGCACTTCACTATCTGCCTGATGGAGGTCTGATCCACAGCAACCTGGCAACTGTCTACTCTGTAAATGATCAACCTCTGTTGGCTGTGGCACATTACTTGAGAGCGTAAGTTATCAGGATACCTTTGGTTATTCTCTTGTTGGAATGCCCATGCTTAAAAGATTGTCTTTGTCATTGTCAGTAATAATCAGATTTTCATACTGAAGTTGGCATCACTGAAGTACAGTCATCCCTTTTTATTCATGGGGGTTTAGATATCAGACACCTATGGATAAAGAAAATCTATGGAAGATTATTGCTCCTTCCTAAAGAAACCCCTTGAACCCCCAAAAGCCTTGTTTAAAGGAAGAAAACCCACATCTACTTGTTTATAAGAACTTTATCTATCAATTAACTAGAAATATATATAAAAAGTGATTAACATTATTAGGTTGTCTCTTATTGCCTCCTATCTTATTTAAATTTGGTTTTCAGCAGCTTGTGTAAAAGAGAATCCATGGTTAATGAGAGATGACTGTATCTCAAAAATCTTATATTCTTTGGAACACTGTTGCAATATTTCATCATTTTTTTAAGGTGTTTATGATTATGGTGGTTAGTTTTTAAGCAGAGTTCATACATTTCTCATAATATTTTTTAGATTGACCTGTGAGAAAATTTTTGAAGGAGCTGAAGGTAATTTGAAGAGACTGCTGGGGAAGAGCCGCTCCTATTATAGCACTGGAGGGGAAGAGCAGACAGACCATCATAAGATGTTTCTACACACTGTCCTTACACTGACTGGATGCTTTATCAGCAACAGATCCACTGAAGAAATAGCAAGGGTTTGTTGAGCCTTTCTTTGTGTTTCCGGTGGTTAATCTGCTGAGGACTGATATAAAATCTTAACTTTTATTATACTCACATTGAACACATTCCTCTTTATATAAGAATTGACTGGAATTGGTGTTTATGTATTGTAAAAACAAGAGAGAAAAGGGGTTAAACATTTGGTTGAAAATGCAAATAGGTGGAGTAGAATTTGGTCATGTATTGTACAACAAATAGATAGATCATTGGACAATATAAAATAGAGAATTACATTTGGAAAATGTTAACACAAAAGATTTGCCTCTGATAGTCTGCTAATCTGTATTTTTGTTTAATTTTTGTCTCTTTTTCAGTTGTGTCAAGATGTTTTAGTTCAGCTTGGAAAGGCACTGGAGACCTATGATGATGTTGATAATGAAGTGCCAGACAGATCCCCTTCCCCTCACTCTTCTGCTAATGGTCATCATACAGCACTTCAGAATGGTCAAGATTCTCCTGAAAGCACACATGAAAACATAACAACAAAGATCATTCTGACCCCAGAGGTGATGGTCATTGTGTGTACAGTGTTGTCCTTGTGCACCAAAAGGCTAGAAAAGCAAGGTAAAGTAGAGACAGAGTATTAAAATTCTTTTTATGAGTGATTCTTGTTTTTCAGAAGCATGGATTCTGGAATATTTTGTTCATTATTGATTTATTTCAATTTTTTTACTGTTTTTGTATACAGTAATACTCCGCTTAACGAACGTTCGTTTAACAAATTTCCGGTTTAACGTACTCTATAAAGTTAGACCAAAAATCAGCATAACATACAACCACATCCATTTTAGCGAATTTTCTTTTTCGCTGTGATTGGCTGGCTCCCCACCTCTGTCTCTAGCGCTCCTGGAGCTGGATCCAAGATTCTTTAACAATGTCAGAGCAACCTCTTGCTGCAAAATGGCATCCATGAACGCTTGGAGGGACAATGACAAGTTTCTTTCAGGTTGCTCTGAGGTTGCTGGGAACTCCACCTCTGGAGGTGATATTACTGTCTTATATATGCATTTATGTTCACAAAATAACATTTCTATTAGCTTTTTACAAACCTTGCCCCAAGAAAGGATTGTTTTGTAATGCATAAAGTGAAATCTTACATGGAATACCAAAAAATAAAGCAGAGATGAGATGAGCCACAGACGAAGCAGGAGACTCACGGCCACTCGACCGCTTCTTCTTGTGACCCTTTTGCTTACGTGTTACTTTCATCATGATGTTTGTTTTCACTCCTCAATTGCCTGCTATAATGGATATCATATCTTAGTATTCATATACACTCATGCCATGAGGATAACCTTGACTCCGTGGCACTGAGTGATAGGGAATTACTAATGAAATACCGCGGTATTTCATTAATAATTCACTGTCACTCAGTGCCACGGAATCAAGGTTATCCTCATGGCATGAGCGTATATGAATACTAAGATATGATATCAATTATAGCAGGCAATAGAGGAGTGGAAACAAATATCATGGGGAAAGACAACACGCAGGCTAAAAGGGTCACAAGAAGAAGAAGAAGCGGCCGAGTTGCCGCGAGTTTACCATTTCGTCTGTGGCTCATCTCATCTCTGCTTTATTTTTTGGTATTCCATGTAAGATTTCACTTTATGCATTATAAAACAATCCTTTCTTGGGGGCAAGGTTTGTAAAAAGCTAATAGAAATGTTGTTTTGTGAACATAAATGCGAGAATGTAAGAGAATTTGTACATAGCTCCTCTAACTTCCAATGACTCATATGACATCATAAAAGTTGTGGTAAACCGGTGGCCCAATATGCTGCCAAACGTATATATATATATATATATATATATATATATATATATATATATATATATATATATATATATATATATATATATATTTTTTTTTTTTTTTTTTTTTTTTTTTCCATGTGGTATGTTGGGGACCAGCCCAGAATGCATCCCCCCTATTTCCATTATTTCCTATGGGAAAATTACGTCTGCTTAACAAATTTTCGCTCTACGAACAGCTTTGACATCCCCTGTCCTGTTCATTAAGCAGAGCATTACTGTACTTATTTCACTTTTATATTGGATGTCATTTTGATATAGGAAAAAGTGGCTGCCAAAGAAATATTTGTTGTGTATCTGTTTATCATTATTCAAGAGTCATTTAATCACTGATACATAAGAAAGTTTCTCTCTCTCTCTCTCTCTCTCTCTCTCTCTCTCTCTCTCTCTCTCTCTCTCTCTCTCTCTCTCTCTCTCTCTCTCTCTCTCTCTCTCTCTCTCTCTCTCTCTCACACACACACACACACACACACACACACATGATCGAGACACGGTCAAGGTCGGACATGCAGACCAACGCTCGTCCCGATCAGCTGATCGCATTACCACAGATTGCTGTGTTTACAGAGGCCTGAGCAAATGTGTGACTTGTGTGGCAATAGCTTCCAGAAATTACATTAAAAGGCACCAGAAAGAGCTTACACCCATATGCAGGTATGAGAATAGGGAAAGAGTACAAAAAGAGGATGATTATGATGATGAGGGAGAGAAAAAATTCGGAGGATTTGATGAGACAAGTACCACCCTTCATAGGTGAGTTTTAACTTTGGAGAAAAAAATAGACAACTGGATAAGGGAGAGTATGAAAAGTAAAGCGAGCGAGGAACAGGAGAAAGAGTTTCCAAACTTGAAAGAAAGGATAAAAAAAGTGGAAGAAAATGAAGCTAGACTAAGAGTAGAAAATGCAGAACTTAGAAAAGAACTCGCCAAATATAAGAAACAGATGGATGAAGGACTCGGTAAAGTAGAGAAAGAAAAAGAGGACCTGAAAGATCTCGTTAACAAAGAAGAGGAAAGAGTACAGGACGCGATTAAGAAAGAAGTACAGGCATGTTGAATACAAGATAAAGAAAGACAAGGATAATTTTCAGGAGGTGATCCAGGAACAACTAAAAGAAAGAGAAGAGAATATGGCAAACAAAATGATAGGAGTCCTTAAGGAAAAAGAAAACCTAGTAAGGGAAATTGCAGAAAAGAAAAAGAGTGTAATCATATTTGGACTAAAAGAAAAACATGTAAAATATAGACCAAGAAGGGGAAAAGAGGAAATGAAATCAGTCAATTACCTACTAAAAAATCTAAATGACAAAGATAGGCAGAACCTAGAGGAGGAAGTAGAGGAAATACACAGAATGGGACCTTATCAAGATGGAACAACAAGGCCAATTAAGATACTACTAAAATCACAAGCAGCAACAGAAGAGGTATTATATAGAACAACAAAACTTAGTGAAACAGAAGGCTGCAAGGATATATATATATATATATATATATATATATATATATATATATATATATATATATATATATATATATATATATAAGGAAAAATTAAAATGAAGAAAGGAAGAGATACAACGAACTGGCGGGCAGCAGTAAGGGATAAAGATAATGAAAGGTCAGAGGAGGAGAAAAAGGCATTGTTTTGGAGAATTCCAGGAGACAGGACAAGGAAATGGTATATAAGAGAGAAGGAAGAGGAAACAGTGGAGCAAGTGTAACTAAAAGTGATAAGGGCAAAAAACTAAAAATGATGTATATGAACATAGATGGGATTCTATCAAGTAAATTAGAACTAAAAGACTACATGAAGAAAGAAACACCGGATATTGTATGCCTGGCTGAAACAAAACTAAATGAGGCAATCAAAATAGACATAGATAATAGGTATAACGTGTCAAGGAAAGACAAAGGGGTAAAGGAATTATGTTAAGGAAAGAGATGGTGGTAAACCAAGTGGAATATGGGGAAGAAAAAGCAGAAGTACTGTATATTAAGATGCATATTAATAAAAAAGAGTTAACAATCATTGGAACATATGTGCCACCAAAAACAAATTCATGGACCAATCAAGAATATAAAGACATGATAGATGACACAATAAGGAGTCTAACGAGAGTCATTAAAGAAAGGAGAAAAGTGATATTAGTAGGAGACTTCAACTGTAAAGAAGTGGACTGGGAAAATTATGAAAGTGGTATGGGGGAAGAAGCCTGGGGAGAAAGATTCCTGAACCTAATGATAGATAATATGATGGACCAAAAAGTAAAGGAAAACACAAGATTCAGAGGAAACAACGAACCGGCAAGACTGGACCTGGTTTTTACAAGGGTTATACAAATGAATGATGATATGAGATATAAGTGCCCAATGGGAAAGAGTGACCATGTAATATTAGAAATGGATATAGAAGAGGGAAAAGAATATAGAGACGAATCATACAAAGGAGACCAATTGAATTACAGAAAGGTTGATATTGAGAATCTCAAGAACTATTTCAAATATGCTAACTGGGAGGAGATGGAAAACTCTGAGAGGGTGCAAGAGAAATATAACTTATTTTTGGAATTATACAAAACAGGAGTCAGGGAATATGTCCCAAAATATAGACCTAAAGAAGGAAAGAAAGATTGGTTTAATGCAAGGTGTGCTAGGGCAAAGGAGAAAAGAGATGGAGCATGGAAAAGGTGGAGGAGAAATAGAAATGCAGTAAATAAGGAAAACTTCAAGACAGCGAGAAATGAATATGTTAAAGTGAGGAAGGAAGAGGAGAGGAACTATGAAAAGGACATTGTCGAAAAATGCAAGGAGCAACCAAAATTGTTCTACAGATTCATCAATGGAAAAATAAGGCAAAAAGAAACAATAGAAAGGTTAAAAGGAGAGAATGGGATGGTGGAAGACCCAAAAAAGTATGGCAGAACTGTTAAATAGTAAATTTCAGGAGGTCTTTACTAAGGAATCCAAATTTGAAAGGCCACAGGGTAATAGAGTGACAGTCTATATGAAAGAGATTAAAGTAACCAAGCTTGAAATAAAAGAGTTAATGAAGGAACTGGATGAAGAAAAGGCAATGGGACCGGATGAAGTCTCAGGCAGAATACTGAAAGAATGTAGGGAAGAACTAGCAAGTCCTATATACAACATCATAAAATGCTCAATAGAAAATGGAACAGTACCAGTAGAATGGAAAAGGTGGTTCCCATATATAAGAGTGGAAGGAAGGAAGAACCTTTAAATTACAGACCGGTATCACTAACTAGTGTAATATGTAAGATGTGTGAAAGAATAATAAAGAAACAATGGATCGAGTTCCTTGAAGACAACAAATTATTATCAAATAGCCAATTTGGTTTTAGAAAAGGGCGGTTGTGTGTAACAAATTTACTGAGTTTCTACTCTAGAATAGTTGACAGAGTACAAGAGAGAGAGGGATGGGTTGATTGTATTTATTTGGATTTAAAAAAGGCATTTGATAAAGTGCCACATGCAAGATTACTGTGGAAGTTAGAGGAGAAGGGTGGCTTAAAAGGAAGCACATTGAGATGGATGGAAAATTATTTGAGGGGGAGAGAAATAAGGACGGTAGTCAAAGATATGAAGTCCAAGTGGAGAGCAGTAGAAAGCGGAGTGCCACAGGGTCAGTATTGGCACCAATACTTTTCTCATATATATATATATATATATAACGACATGCCAGAAGGAGTGAACAGCTATTTAAATCTGTTTGCAGATGATGCAAAACTTTGCAGAGTTATAAAGCAAAAAGAGGATTGTGAAATACTGCAAGAAGACCTAAATAAGATCTGGGAATGGAGTAAAAGTGGGAGATGGAATTCAATGTGGACAAAAGCCATGTCATGGAAATGGGAAAGAGTGAAAGACGACCAGTGGGAATCTATAAGATGGAAGATGGAGTAGAACTGGAGAAAGTAAAAAAGGAAAAGGATTTGGGAGTGACGATGGAAGAAAATAATCAACCGGTAAGTCATATTGATAAAATTTTCAGAGAGACATATAATTTGTTAAGTAATATTGTAATAGCATTTCACTACATGGACAAAGAAATGATGAAGAAATTGATAAGTATTATAATAAGACCCAGATTGGAATGTGCAGGAGTAGTGTGGACCCCCCATGAAAAGGAACACATGAGGAAACTGGAGAGACTACAAAAAATGGCTACAAGAATGGTTCCAGAATTTGAAGGGATGACATATGAGGAGAAACTAAAGGTTATGGATTTACCAACCCTGGAACAGAGAAGGGAGAGAGGGGATCTGATACAAGTTTATAAATTGATCAAGTGGATAATGAGAATCTGATCCTGAGAAAAGAATATGACATTCGAAGCACAAGATCACATAGTAAAAAGCTGAGGAAGGGAAGATGTCTAAGAGATATTAAAAAATATAGTTTCCCGCAAAGATGTGTTGAAACTTGGAATAGTTTGAGTGAAGAAGTGGTGTCAGCAACGAGTGTGCATAGTTTTAAAGAAAAATTGGATAAGTGTAGATATGGAGACGGGGCCACATGAGCATAAAGCCCAGACCCTGTAAAACTACAACTAGGTAAATACATCTAGGTAAATACACACACATATTTTGTAACCATTTTCCAAATCTTGAAATTTTTCTTGATACCTCTACATATTTTCTTAAGATTATTTTCAAGTTGCAAAACTACTTGTACTACACCTTCTTCAGTATCCTCATATCACAAGTGCCTATATAATCAGCTTGCCTTTTTCATAATTTTCATGTAAAACGAGGTTGCTTTTTTCTTTATTTTAATTTCGGGAATGCCTGTACAGTGATAATGAGACTGGTCATTAATTGCAGGTTCTTCTCACACCAGCATGGCTCAGGCTCTCATGGTGTCTGTCCTTATGACTCTTATTTCTCATGTCAGCAGTCGTCTGGAGCAACGCATCTCACTCATTGACCCCACTTGTCTTTCCAAACTCATTCCGAAAGATGAAAAGGTATGACATTCACTCTTTGATTTGTTATGAAGGTGTTGATTTGTGAGTCCATAAAAAATACATCAAATTATTGTCTTTGTGGTAGTTAGAGATTGTATTTAATATGTCTATGTCAATATTGTGTGATTGAATTTACAAATGATTAAAGAAATTAATTGTTGCAAACAAAGCCTCATATTCCATGGAAGGAATGGTCAAGTGTATAAGGAAAGTAAATTGCAAAAATGAAGTGTTTGAAAAGTAGCATGTTAATAATTTTTACAATTAGACATAATGGTAGATATATTTAGATTCTTGCCATTTACAAGCACTGTAAATAAACATGGTAGCTCTTTACCATAAATGTTATCTTGGTGTTGAATGTTATCTATCATTAATCCTATTAAGGTAAATTATTTTATATCTTTAGTTTCCATAAATGTTAATCCTTTGTTTATATATTAAATGAGGAGTTATATTGACCATACTCCTCTCACTTTCTATGATGAATTTTAGAAATTAAGTATCAGGCAGTAGACACCTGCCAAAACAATAGTTACTCCCAGTGAGATCTAGTAGCACTGGTTCAGGGAGGGCTGTGAACTTACCATTGAAGACAGCTGTGACCTCACTGAACATTTCCCTTTGTGTCTCACAACACCAGAAGACAGTCACAGCCTGGCCTCTAAAGACAACTCTCTTCACACAAAACTACATGCATTTTACTACTCATACATTCTTCAAACACACACACACACACACACACACACACACACAAAAAAAAAAAAAATTGCTCCTTTACCATCCTTGGAGTCCCCTTCTAATTATTATGTATTTAACTTGTTTTGGGGACTGGCACCCCACTGGACTATTTTTACAATGACTTTTTTTTTTTTTTTTTTTTTTTGGGGGGGGGGCCAGTCTTCCCTCTTAATATAGTAATAATAATAATAATAATAATAATAATAATAAAAACATGTACAGTTGGGTTCAGAGTTTCCTATCATATATGTATCTAACCAGGTGACATGATCTTTAGCATGGTAGCTGTCATTGGCTGGAGCTGCCTTCTTTAATGTGCATTTTTAGGCCTGTCCTCTTCTCTCCCTTTACTTACACTTTCCCAATGCATCTCATAATGCCCATTCCTCCCCGAGAGCTTATTCTTCCTCTCTATCTTTCTCTTAGACAATTATTTAAATTTTCAGGAGATTGAAGAAGAGAATAAGAAGGGTATAGACACAGAAGAGACTGTAAATGAGGGCAATTCAGATCTAACAATTGGTAATAGCAGTGCAAAAAAGACCAGTCAAAAAAAGAACCAACGCACCAAAAGGCTTGCCAATTTACGGAGGCGGCGACTGAAGGTTGGAGGAGGAGGCTCTAGTGGTAGCCAAGGTGAGTCATACCTTAACCACTATCTGCTCTATGCTGATTTCACTTCTTAGATATTTGTACTAACTGTCATGAGAATGATCTTGATGTGTGATTTAATCTATACCTTGAGAAACAGGTTTTGAGGTTGGACTTTGTTTTTGTTATCTATATATATTGCTGGATTTCCTACAGTCATGGTATTTAAATGTTTTTTCCTGATTCTCTCTCTCTCTCTCTCTCTCTCTCTCTCTCTCTCTCTCTCTCTCTCTCTCTCTCTCTCTCTCTCTCTCTCTCTCTCTCTCTCTCTCTCTCTTATGCCTAATAAGATTGGAATAATTTCAGATGAAGATAATTATTGAGATGTCTCTGGAATAATTTCAGATGAAGATAGTTATTCAGATGCCTCTGGAAGTGAGGAAGAGGATAAAGATAATGAAGGAGGAGTCCTGTCAAGTGAGGAAGAAGGAGAAGAGGAACTTGATCTCTCTCAATTGTGTTCTTCAGAAGATGATGATTCTGATGATGTAAGTTTGAATTTCAGACATTTACAATTTCTTGTATTATTAATTGCTATAGGAGATAAGGATGATATCAGTAAAGGTCATGGTACAGTGACAGGATTGTGATATTATTTTCATGCCTAATGCATGATGTTTTTCTATATTTCTATGGGTTTTACTTAAGTCGTTATGGGATTCACAGGAACAATGTTCTTGTTAAATCAAAGAGATAACAGCCTGGGAAGAAGAAAGACTGGCAGGGTGGAGAGAGGTTCTAGGTAGAAAAAGAAGGGGGAGACTGAGAGAGATAGAAAGATCTGATGGAGTAGAGAATTAATGAGAATGAGAACAAGATCAAAGTACAGTAAGCTCCCGCACTTGGCAAATTAATTAGTCTGGCGAAACTACTGCCAAATGTGAATTTTGCCAAGCATGAGTTTTTTATACCATATAAATTGCCTAAAAAATGCCTCAGTCAGTCTTTGGTCATTGCCAAAATCCATCTTTTGACCCCTAAAATACCATCTTTCGAGCTGAAATAAAATCTTTTACCTTCACATATCAGAACACATGTACAAAACAGACCAATAAACAATAAAGCTAATAAGACATGATATAAAGGTTGTAACTCCCATTTTTCTACCCGTTTCCATTGCCCTTTTTCGTCCTTGCTGCCACCACCATTGACCTAACCCCCACCCCCCCGTACCACCTGTTGTGCTGGTAGAGGCCATGTTGGCGGTAAATCACCAGAATTCGTTTCCATACTAACAGAACAGAGGGTAGCACAAACAAAATGGCTGAAAGGAACTCTCACAATGCATTCTAACAGGTTTAGAGAGAGGACTGATGTTACCAGGGAGCTGCGTGGTTCGCCGTGCAGCTGCCAGGGGACTGCCAAGTTTGAATTCAAATTGCCAAGTGTGCACTAAGTGGTCTGTGACCACCCTACCGCCAAAAGTGAATTTCGCCAAGCTGAGATTCGCCAAGTGCTGTGGTGTACTATAGATGGAAACAGCTCATCCAGAATGGTGACCCTATATAGAAATGGATTTAACCCTTTCGGTGCTCCGGACCACGATCGTGGCTTTGAGGGGAAATGCCTCCTGTCCACGATCGTGGTCCCATATTTGACAAGTCACAGAATTAAACCGCGCATCTCCTGGCTGCTGCTAGTTGCCAGATGACATTCTCCCAGCTTCCCTCGAGTCATGGGGACGCGCCATCAGTTGTGTGGTAAGAAAAATATAGTCACAATGGCATCCACACAGTAGAGTATCAGATGCCCCGTTTTTCACAATTATCATTATTTTACGACGTTACTAGTGGCTATTTGTGCATTTATTTACAGAAATAACAAGAGTAATGATCAAATCTCTTTGTTAGAGAGCAGATATGCCAGATATTATTTGTTTATTGGTAATACAGTAAAGTCCCGGGTTACATCGGTCTCGAGTAACGTCAAACTCGTAGTTACGTCAGTCCACTATAAGGCAATTTAAGATTAGAAATATTGAAAATTTATAAATCGTAAAGCGCGGGATTTATTGATATTGTTGGCCACCAGGCGTCACTAGTGGTTACCCGTCACACCGCCCGCCTCATGCTTGAATACAATAACACCCTGCCTCAGTTCCACCACACTGTCGCCCCTGACAAGTGTTATCCTATTTCTGCGTTTACTGACTCAAGTTCTTACTATCTTGCTCAATGGCACGAAAGAGAAAACTTCTTAGTGACAGCAGTGATGCTAAGAAAAGGAAAACCATTATGCTACAAGAAAAAGAGGACATAATTAAAAGACATGAGAAGGGAGGCAGCAGCTGTGTGTGAGGGAGGGAAGAAGAAAATGGGAAGCCCGTTACCATGACAACAGGGAGGTTGACGACCTTGAGGGCTTGCGCACCCATCACAACAATAACAACTCCGGAGCCTTCACCTGGGCCACACGACACTCGCAGCTCACTTGTGCCTGTCTGCTGATCCCTATTGCCCTTTCCTATTGCATTTCCTGCTCCGCTGCCCATGCTTCTACTCCCACCACACTGCACTACGCTCCCAGCTGTTCGCCCTGGGTGTCACAACATTCGACCTGCCCACCCTCCTGGCGGCCTCAGGCGTCCATCCCTCTCGGCAACCTGCAGTCCTTCGTGTTCGCGGCCCTAATCAACGACAAAAACAAGCTTGTGTTTCATATTCCTACATAGTTGTAAATGATATAACAATATAACCTTTAACTTACCTGAATGATCATAAACAATGATTGGTTGAAAACTCGATAATATGCTTTGAAATGTACGGAAACTCGAGTTACGTACAAAATTAACTTACGTCATGTTTCAGGAACGTAACTCTGATGTAAACCGAGACCTAACTGTATATTACGTATTTAGTATGTTACCATATATGGACATGCGTATCCTCACTCATGACCTCCTCTCCCTATTGTTTACATAACCTTATATATGATAAGTGTCCTGAAACAAAGGAGCAGGATTGTAGGGGACCCTCAGTCCATGTTTGTCAGGAGTGATAGATAGTTCTCGACCCCCCACCTCGCCAGCCGCCTGCTACGCTCGCGTTGCGGCGTAGAAGGCCCACAGTTGTGACCACACCGGATGCTATTGCCATGATTACAGCATCTGGAGATGAATATTCTGATGAGGAAGACATTGATGAGGTAGCATTTGATGTGTCTAGTACTGAAAGTGAAGACTCATATTCTGAGCCAGACACGGAGTCATCTGACGCTTCTTCTCAGCCCCCCAGCCCACCATTGCTGCCTCCTCCTCCTCCTCCTCCTCCTCCTCCTCCTCCTCCTCCTCCTCCTCCTCCTCCTCCTCCTCCTCCTCCTCCAACACGTGATGCTTAGCCTGCTAGACGACGCCTCTTGCCTGCCCTCCGCCGCACGTGACCACAACAGCTTGCATTCACGTGGACAGATGGTGATGATTTTATTCCATATGTGTATGATTTTGATAATGCATCGAGTGGAATTTCTGATGCTAGTGGGATCACAGATAACTCCACTATCCCAGATTTTTTCAAGCTATTTGTGGACGATGCTGTCATAGATCTGATTGTTCGTGAAACTAATAAGTATTTTGCATGTTGGTTTTGGTACATTTAGTGAAAACTGCAGTCATTTTATTTCTTCTTCTCCCCCCAAAAAACTATTTGTTGTGTTCTATTGCTAAGAAAGCCAGTAGTTTATGTTGAATTTGATAATAATAGTATGTACATCAAGGAAACATTCTGAAAACGTATTTTATATTATTTGTGTGGGCATAATGTATACACAGGTGTGAAAAATAATTACCCTAGCACATTCTGGAGCAGTTCTGAGCAACTGCAGTTCAAATCAGGCAGAAAATTCTGTGTAATGTAATGAGAACACTCGCACAAGTTGCGGCGGAAAATAACCACCCGCTATGATGACAATACTCAACAGCGCACAACGTACCACCAGAAAGCCAACTTCCCATCATTATAGCACCACTTTCCAGTGTGGGTAGATGCGTAACGCTCTATTATGCATGAAAATATTATTTTTTTAAATTTTTGTAAATCTTGATTTTTTGCCCGTATTTGCGGCTCACAGACATGACCCAAAAACCTATTTGCGCCCTGAAAGGGTTAAGCTGGGAAGAAGAGGGAAGGGTGGAGAGAGGACTGATGGAGAGACACTAAATTCTAGTAGGGTAACCTGAAAACATACCCACTGCTGACAGAATGAAGAGAGTTAAGCAAAACTTTTGTCTAGCAGTTGAATCATTGATGCTGAAGATGGTGATGAATGCTGGTTATAATTTCTCTCTCTCTCTCTCTCTCTCTCTCTCTCTCTCTCTCTCTCTCTCTCTCTCTCTCTCTCTCTCTCTCTCTCTCTCTCTCTCTCTCTCTCTCTCTCTCTCTCTCTCTCTCTCTCACAAGTCCTGGATGTGAGTAACTAGAACATTCACACAAGTATATTCACATATATTATCATCAATTAAACACAAACAACACTTACATATAGATTCAATTGTTTGTTCAGTTTTGCAGCAGTCTATATATATATATATATATATATATATATATATATATATATATATATATATATATATATATATATATATATATATATATATATATATATATATATATATATATATATATATATATATATATATATATATATATATATATTATATGTCAATCAGGGGTACCCTTTTGCGGGGAAACTATATATAGACGAAAGTCAGTAGAGTCTATATGTAGATGATTTTTTATTTGGTAGTTCGCTCATCTGCCCTGCCGCTGGGAAGGGTTAATTATATCCCTTGTTCATATACTTGTAGATTTCATCCCTCCAGCAGTTCTCTTTTTCATGGTGATACTATGCTGAAATTTTCCATCCATGATATGATTGTGTAAAAGGACACACAACCACTTGTAAAAGTGATGGAATCCTCTCTTTGTGATCATAACTGAATTGCCATTTTTTTATAAATGTTTTATTGTAAAATCACAGTGCATAGCATTCCATGCCTTCATGGCAATGGGGAGTTTTCAGAACTACTGGTTGTCACCATGTGGCAGCACAGTACTTGTCCCATTTGCTCTCACAGGGTATTACAGAACATATCTACAATGTCATTCTATAAACACAGAGATGCAATAATTCATTATAATATATTTTTCTCCATAATTCCTTCTAAATAGTAACACAGGCAAAATCAAACCCTATTCATGAACAAATGTATACAAGTTGATTTTCTGGTAAACTGGCATTGAGGCTTGTTTGACCATATCCACATTCCCCAAAGAGTACACCCTTGATTGGAAGTGTATTAATCCAGTTGATAGTAAACATGAAAACAACATGTCTGTGTCACTTAAAAGTTCAAACCACACAGATCAACTAACTAATATATGGAAACAACAATTCTAATTAAGAACAGGCAACTCGTGTATCTTGGCGAGAGTGTTGCGGTCTAACCCAAACTGTTTAACTTAACAAACACAATGTGGGACAAATAGTTAATAACTGCTGTAATGTCCATGCCACTAAATGCCATGAGGGGGAGGAAAGCTTCACATATTTCTCTCTCCTCACTCTAGAGCTGTCCAATGAAATGCTTGTTCTGTGCTCGATTGTTTTGCCACTTCTTGATCTTCATGAAAGCGATGCTAAAATTTCCACGAAAATAACTATACCCATATATCACGATGTTTAGTAAGCTGGGCCATACTATATAGTACAATCAAGGATTTTACCTTTTTCATTGCCCAAATCAATAGATTTTAGACTTGTAGTATGTTGTATGTAAGATATTGATAGCAGTATTACAAGATAATCACAAAAAAATATTTCTGTTTTGACTAACTTCTCCCAAAATTATCCGTACAGGATATTTAAAAGTAGATACATAATGTCAGCAATATCATCATAATCAATGTTCTATGCATCTGTATGTGCCTGGGATATAATATGACAATAATTTAGCTCATGTCAGCAAGGGACATGTAGTAGCAGTGATGATATCTGGTGGATTAGTTGTAATTAAAAATTATTACATTTTCCAGTTCCACCTTATATATAATGCAAACATGCACACAGGTATGCATGGTATTACATGATCAATGCCTTAAAAGCAGTGGTATGCAGTAATATGATTTTCCTTTAAAGGATGTGAAAATAGAGTCAGACCAAGAATGGGAAGGATTAACTGCAGGAGAGCATCTAGAGCTTGTCAGCAAGGAGGGCATGCTGTCTGCAGTGTATGTTGCCTGTGACTGGATGAAGCGGGAGGAAGAAGTGATCCAGCTCTGTGTGAAAACTGCCAATTCTTTATGGACAGCTATAGCCAAGCTACTGAACTTGTTGCGGGTGGATCTAGAACAGCTGAAAAACAGTAAGGAGGTTTGGTATTGTATCAAGATGTGTGATTATATAAATTTTGTCATAATTGTTGAAAAGGGATTTTATAATTATACATGATAAGAGGACTAGGTAAATAGGTACTCTCTCAATAAACTATTTCTGGTTTGTTTTTTGTTTCCCAGACTCAATTGGAGTACGTAATGATGTCATAACAGTTCTCCAAGAAAAGGATCAATCTTTGGAGAATCCTCACAGCAAGCTAGAAGAGGCCCTTCAGAAAACACCCTTGCCTGAAGACTTGATGTTGCACACGCTCATCCCAACTTTCATATCTGGCACTCACAAGTCCCTTAATCTAAAAACAATGGAAATAGTAAGTTTTTTTTATTGCTGTATTTTATTTATATATTCAAATTGCATAAACAGTGGACACCTGCTGAAATGATAATTATGTCCAGTGAGGAGGTGCTCTTAACTCATCATTTAAAGCCAATGTGACCTCACTGAACATTTCCCTTTGTGTCTCACAACACAAGGCTGTAACAGCCTGCCCTTAAAGACAAGTATCTTCCTTCACACAAAACTACATGCACTTAGTGAAACACACACACACACACACACACACACACACACACACACACACACACACACACACACACACACACACACACACACACACACACACACACACACACACACACACACACACACACACACACACACACACACACACACACACACACACACACACACACACACACACACACACACACACACACACACACACACACACACACACACACACACACACACACACACACACTGATCTTTCCATGTCACAACTCAACAGTAAAACTAGTATATCTTTCTTATGCAAAAATTACTCTACATCATTTCCCCAAGGATAATTAACTTTTCATTATATAAATAATAGCCCCATTGGAATGCCAAATAAAGTTATCAAATAGGTGAAGATAAGTGTCTTGAAACCTCTCTCTTGAAATAGTTCAAGTCATAGAGGTTTTCTCATTTGATGATAGCTATCTGTAACGTTATCATGTTTTAGTAAACCTTGAGTAATTTTTCCATGAACAGATTTTGCTTCGTACCCGCCGTCTGAATGACTTTGGGCGTGAAGTGAGCATGAGAAAAGATACACCACTGTGGTGGGATGCGGAATCTGGACTGCACAGCTTTTCACTTGACCAAGTTGTTTGTGAAGAAAAGGACAAGAACAAAAAGAATGATTTGGTAAGAAATTATCATCTCACTTTATTAAGAATGGCAAAATATTAGTTTTAAAGAAATAGAAAGCTTTCTCACTCCAGGAGAGACACACAGAGTAAATCAGTATTTGATATATCAGTACTTGCTAATTCTGTTCCAATTGCAATTCTATTTTGTCACACTTGTAAGGGCATGAAAATGTCATATGACTTAAAAAATCACTTTGCTGCCAGTTTCATTTGTTATTTCATAGGCCAAAGTTTGCTTTGTTAGGTTTGCATTCAACATTCAATGTTAGATTCTTATAGTGTTGAAATACCTTATTTAAAGGGAATCACAAGTCAAGAGTTGTCATCATCACCAACTGAAGAAGACTTGCTGTCAGTTCCACCATCCAAAAGAGATTCACGACGCCTGGCAGGCATGCAGTCTCTCACAGCTCAGTGGTTACAGCATGAGGTTCGCAGCTTGGAAGAGAGGACAAGGAGAGTTACACTTGGTCTCTATTTAGTTCCTGATGCCTCTGTACTTATCAACCATCTCCAAGCCATCCAGTTATTGCTGTCAAAACCTACTCATATGATCATTATACCACAAGCAGGTATGTAAAATTATTATGAAAACCAGAACTTCTAAGTTTATTGATAATTTTGTTTATTTATTTATTTTTTATTTATTTATTTATTTATTTATTTATTTATTTATTTATTTATTTTTCTATGTTATGGCCTATAGCACCTGGAGGCATACTTGAAGAGTATATGTGGGAAGCACTATTAAGCTTCAGCCCATTAGTGACATAAGGCAATTTTATTTATAGTGGTACCCACATTAGG
Organism: Portunus trituberculatus; assembly: GCF_017591435.1. Classification (NCBI taxonomy): domain Eukaryota; kingdom Metazoa; phylum Arthropoda; class Malacostraca; order Decapoda; family Portunidae; genus Portunus; species Portunus trituberculatus. The sequence continues at coordinate 2,458,193 of NC_059300.1, read as the reverse complement.
GCCCATATCATCACCCAAGTGCATCTTTGGTGTAACCACCTAGAACCTGGGTATCATGGTGACATGTAGGTAACTTTAAACCACTCGACAAATGGCATAGCTTCAAAGTGGTATGCGGTGGGATTCAAACCTACATGTGGACGTCTGCCCAATCCTTATCCACCACGCCACTGCCTCCCTCCTGCTGATGATGCATTATAAATTTGTCTTAAAGTTAACTTGAAATTATTGTCGACTAGCAGCTGTAATGACTGACAAAGATATAATGAAGAGGTAAATGTAGGCTAATTACTTCTCAGGACTGGTATCCATTACCATATTATGTTTCACCTTTTCATATTATTTTCTCCTGTATTCAACCCAAGAACAATGCCAGGCTATGAATCCTCTCATTCAGGACTTGAGTTGATTACTTTTTATTAATTCAATTTAGTTCCACTGCAACATAAATTGCGAATTAATCAATTCAGTGCAATTCATAAACTTGTCAGTTCTAATTCAATTCCATAGAAAAATACATTTTTAATTTAGTTTATAGCTTGTCAATTCCAATTCATTATATGATCATTATACCATGTGAAAGTACTTAAATTATATTCCATTCAGGTACTCCAAGTAATATTGATTAAGAAGAAAAATAAAAGTATTCATTCACATATATTTGCCTTGGAAAAATATCAACCTGAATTACATCTGATCATCAGCAATTCTTCAAATTTTGTCATTCAAACTGTACCTTTTGGCCCTGAAAAGTTTGCCAGCAACAGGAAACAGCTTTTTAACAGGAGCTGATGTAGCAAAAATTGCTAGGTAGTTTGTTGCAAGTATTGTGAGGTTGGGAAGCTCACTGTCTTTGGCCTTCCAGTAGCCATGGGAATCACTATCTTCCTGTATATATGGTTAGCTGAGGTAGAGAGAAACCTCTTTTTCTGATGATCTTGCTGTTGGTGTAGATGACCAATGGTTCTTCAGGGGCAGCAGGTGAAGCAGCCCCACACCCACTTCATGGTGCATTGTGTTTTTTAGTCAGGACACAAATGCCTTTGACTTCATTATCATGGTACCAATCCAGTTTGTAACATGGTGTAAAGTGGCAGTCAGGTGGAAAGCTTTCATCAACTCAAACTTACTAGGTCGAGTTTCTGTTGAGGCCTGCAGTGGTGCAACAATTTTGCACTTATGCACTTCATGAAGCTAGAGCTGCCTGAAGGCCCAGACACAGTTAATTTCAAACTAGATGTCACGATGTTTTATCCCTGAATCTGATTTGTCACATACTCTAGTATGTCACAAAGCTCTTTATGGTGTTCAGCTCACCCTTTTAACTTCTAAGGAGTATCAAGTTTGTCCCACACATCAGATGAAACAAGTAGTACTGACTTTATCATCATCAGCTGGCTATTCCAGTGTGTACATGTTGCCATCTGGAGCTTTAATTAATTTGCTAGGACTTCTGTAGCATCTGTTGATTTCCTACAAAAACTAACTAGCTTTTGCTACTTTTGCCAGAAATTGCTTGATCTGATTATCCTTCTCCAAGCCATCATTTACTACAAGCTGCAGAATATGAACAAAGCATACACTATAGACTTTATAGGTGTTGTATCATCAGATAGAAGGGTATTGCAGTCATTGACACCAATATTTTCTTGACTATCCTCATCATCTTCAAGCTGCTTCATTGGGAAAAGAGTAAATGCCTTCATCATATTTCCTGCATTATCAATAACAATGATAGTTACCTTACTCCTAACATAATAGAGGGCCTACTGTTTCTTGATAAAGCTTATAGTATGAGGACCTTTAAATTGATGGCATGCCTGCATAACACTATTTATGCTGCAGTCAAGTATGAAATGACCTGTTATACCTATAAAGGATCTCATATCCCTTCTAGACCACAAAACAACCATCAGACATAAACTCTAGATTTGTTTGAACTTTATCTTCAATCATGACTGAACACTGTTTGACTGTTGTGGTATAAGTGCACTATTCAGATGCTTACAACTATGCATTGAGATTTTTGGCTCTCCAGTCACCATGAACATGCAGAATTGCTCACTATCAACCAAGGATAGAAGATAGTCATGTGCAATAAAGTTTACAATACAGTTAGTGAGTTCAATCTGCCATAGGTTAGTGGATGTCCACTTGCTTCCTTTGCTTTCATGTTGTAGATCTGCTGGTGGAATATTGATCTTTTCATAGATTTCTGGGTGGTTCCCCTGAAAAAAAAAAAAACAAGGGAAGATAAAATAGATTTGTTTTACATGGCTCAACAAATTTCAGAGCCATGTAAAACCACGATCAATACAGGGTTCTGTCACATAGGACTAGAGTTCTCCTGAGGAGAGACAAGGAGAGGTATGTCAGGTGTCTCGCTGAGGATATAGAGTGTCATTTAAATGCTAATGACCTCCGACCTGCCTATCGAGCCCTGAAGAAACTCTGCTCTAAGTCTACATCTCAGGTGAGCGCTATCCAGACACTAGATGGTCACCTCGTATTGGACACAGATGGGCAGATGGCTCATTGGGCTGAGTACTTTGAGCAGCTGTTCATGGTGGATCCTCCAAGTGGACAGCTCCAAACTGCAGGGTTACAGATGCTGGATGCTGATCCACCCATTGATGAAACTGCACCCTCCAATGATGATGTCAAAGAGGCTGTGGCAAAGTTGAGGGGTAGAAAGGCAGCTGGCATCTGTAACATCAGTGCGGAGGTGCTCAAAGCGGGGGTTGAGGCTATTATCTGTGGGTTGCATGCTGTCTTGACTGCTGTATGGCATTCAGGTACCATTCCCCCTGACTGGAAAAAGGGGTTGGTCATCCCTATCTGGAAGGGGGGAAAGGGGACCGTCAGGACTGCAACAACTATCACAGTATAACACTGCTCAGAGTACTAGGCAAGGTGCTTGCCCATTTGCTGTTGATGCGTATCTGCAGTCACCTGCTGAAACACCAGAGACCTGAACAGTCTAGGTTCACACTCAGTAAGTCAACAACTGACCAGACCCTAGCACTTAGTGTACTGGTGGAGCACCAAGGTGAGTTTCGACAAAGGATGCTTGCAGCCTATGTTGATCTCAAGAAGGCATTTGATTCAGTGCATTGAGAGACACTCAGATCTTCTGCGTCTCCGTGGGATTCCTGCAAGGATTATTGGTTTATTAACTGGCTTCTACTCCAGGAGTGTGAGTGCTGTGAAGTGTGGAAAGGGTGTGTCCAGCTTCTTCCCTCTGAATACAGGAGTGAGGCAGGGATGTGTACTTGCTCCATCACTTTTCAACACTTCCATGGACTGGGTACTAAGCAGAGTTGTAGACCAAAGTTATTGTGGAGCATCTGCCGGCAGTACTGAGATTACAGATCTTGTTTTTGCCGATGATGTAGTAATCTTTGCTGAGTCACAAGAGGTTCTGGTAATGGCCCTAGAGGCACTGCATGAGGAGGCGAAGCCTCTCCAGGTTTCCTGGCTCAAGACCAAGGTTCAGGTGTTTGGAAGCTTACTGTATGAAACAATACAGTCTGTCCTTGTGTGTGGCAAGGACATTGAGATCTTGGAAAATTTCACATGCCTTGGTAGTGTAATGTATAATGACGGTGGGTCGAGCCAGAAAGTTGTATGGCAGACTGGCCTGGCCCATGGCATTATGGACCCACTCAACACAAGTATTTGGCATTGTCGGTACCTGTGCAGATGGATGAAGATTTGGATCTTCAAGTCACTGGTGATCCCTGTCTTACTCTATAGTTGTGAGACATGGACGCTGAACACCAGTCTGAAGAGGCGAATTGATGCCTTCGCAGGATCATGGGGTACCACTGGTATGACTTTTTGTCAAATCAGCAATTGCTCTGTGAGACTGATTTGAGGCCAATTACCAGCATATTCTATCAATGCCAACTGCGACTGTATGGGTATGTGGTATGCTTCCCAGAAGCTGATCCTGCATATTGGGTTGTCTCCAAAAGGGATAACCCAGCATGGAGGAGGCCAAGGGGACATCCACAGAACTCATGGCTGCAGCAAGTCGATGTCTCCTACTTGGCACAGGAAGGGAGCCTGTATGGAGACTTGCGAGGCGTGACTGCCTGGAATGGCTCCATAGGGTAGGCAAGGCAATGCGCCCCTTGGCATATGCCCACTATGATTGATTGATTGAACAAATTTCCCACGCATGTACAGTTTACTTATAATACTGTTAGAGGCTCCATGTGGCTTTGAATCTACTACTGGCCATAGTATAATTAAAAAAAAAAAAAAAAAATGTTTTCTTTTTATACAGCTAATTATTGCAGCTAATATCTCAAACTGTTTTGGTTCAGCTTTTAAGATGTTAGGTCAAATTAGTTTACTTAGATATAGTACCAAACTCAAAAGCACAATAAGACTATATTACATTATATTTTAACATAAACAAACATTTTTCTTTATCTTTTTCATACAGCTAATACATATCTTGAAATTAATAACCCTGTTTCAATCTGCTTTGGTTTAGCCTTTTAAGAGTTAGGCTAGGTTCTAGTTAGTTACAGCACTAAAACCAAAAGCACAAAAAGACTACATTACAGTATAGTATATTTCATGAATAACTGCAACTGCACTATTCACTGCATAAATATCAAATGTGTGGACTTAAAACCTTGTCTATTATTCCAAATTCATGAATGTGGGGGATTCATAAGTCAAGCAGTATTGCTCTTGCTTCATAGAGGCAACGGAGTTTCTGGTGAGTGGTGACTGATGGCTCATCCATGGTCAAAGCCAGTTGTGGAAAACATTTAGAGCTGTGTAAAAAAAGGTAATACTTTTTTCTAAAGTCCTCAGTAATGTGTGTGGTATTTCTACCATCTGATTTGAATTATTAAGATTGTTGGAGCATCTTTGAGGTTTGTTAGTCAGCGTTCTGTTCAAGGTGAACTTGGATATGAGTATCTGTGGTGTGATATCAGAGATGATAGGAAAACTACTGGTTGTTTGATGCCAACAAGCATGTGAGTACTATAACCCAAGTATGAATTGCTGTTATCTGGGCTTACTGTGGTCACATTCATTCCACTCTTTTTACCTGCTATCCTCTTTAGAAATGTTAGACTACTGTCCAGTAGAATTGCATCACATCAGTTCCTTGGGGGAATTCAATTTGTATATCATAGATGTGTAAATATTTTGAAGGGTAGATTACTTTGTAGTTCACCCTATTTCAAAAGAATAAAGGAGCAACTCACATCTAGAATATTGGAGGGTCTGTGCACCAGGCAGGTCTGTGCGTTAAGTCCCATAACACATAAGCAGATAGTGGAAATGACGAAGCAAAGTTAAAATTTTCCTGCCAGTACCTTTCTACCGTTCTGTGTGCGCCAGAGAGAACTAAGCAATGTGTTTTCTACTATAACTGAGGTACGTTGAGATCCGCTAACTGTTTCGATAGCACACATGAATGTCAGTGTTAGTCACTACCACCTATTTTCATACAAAACTAGCATAACTTGTCAATGAATTCATTATTATTATGCATGGGTGAACGTGTTTAGTCTTAACAAATAAGGAATTGTGTTGGTAGCATATGAACCCCCCCATAAAACGCCCTTATTGGGTAGTGTGCCAACCAGGTTAGGGCGTTATTTGGTTATACTTAAACTAAATTGAATTGTCCCACAGGGTTAGGCTGATAATCTGTGCAATGTTGCCATATCTCTCATTACTTCAAGGAGAACAATAACAGTTCTCTATTCAATTTAATGCATGACTTTGCTGAAAAAAGGGGAGGATAACACAAGAGACTTAGATATCTCTGCAGGTGATTATGTTATAAGTAAATTAAATACAGTAAAGGTGCTGGTTATAAAAGTGAAAATGAGACTGGTAATATACATAATATTTATTGTTATGTCCTCGAGATACCCAGTCTAATATAATGAGTGGTGAGAAGAAATATAAGATGAGACAGCATCTTATTTCATTTAATGCCCCAAGCTCAACTTGTTAATTGAAGATCATTGGATGGAGAGACTTTTTTTCCTTGGTCTGGCTGTACAACACACAGTAAGATGGGGAAGCATCAGTGTGCCCTTCCATTGTGGTTAGCAGATGAAAAGTGAATTGATTTGCACATACATGCCTGCATGGTGACCTGACTCCCCCCTTCTCCCAGGGAAAATCCAGCATCGGGTCGAGTGGCAGCGTCACCTGACCTGATATGCCACATCATCATACATGTACATGAAATAACTTTGTTTAATTTGGTATATAACACTTACTTGTATCACATGCCATTTAATGAAATAGTCAGAATATTCTTAGAATGAGGAGAAAATAAAGATAAAAGAACAAGAAGCTGAAGCAGAAGCAAAAGAAGGAAAATGGAGGAAAAGAAAAAGTAGAAGGAAAAACAAAGGAAAGAGGAGAGGAAGAGCAAAAGAGAAGAAAAACAGTTCAGGGCATTTCTCTCTGCTTCTCAAAAGTAGAAAGGCGAGGAGACAGACTCTTCTGACAGTTTGGACGAGCCAATCTTGGACAATGACTCGGATGATTTCATTAAGATATGAAAGAACTCTATGCGAAATGTTGATGTGATTCAAGAGCAAAAGTGAGAATAAAGTGTACTGGTAGCCTGCGGAATATGTAAGTGGGATGGATTTATTTATACAATTTTATACCATTTGAGTGGGAAGACTCAGGAAGACATTGAGACAATGGATGTTGAGTTTTTAAGATGTATGCAACTTGGGCTGCCTTGTTATTGTTTAATGAAACTTTACATGGAGTATTTTCCACATTTTCATTTGAATTCTGTTGGTGATTTATTTGTTTATGATTTTCAACACTAACTAACAGTTTCTCTCAGTTTGTTTGTCAATACATTGTGTAAAAATCAAAAGCTAGTTTGCAATCTTTTTGTTTTTACTCCTTGACAGGCAAATGGAATTACTAACTACTTCATGACAACAATTTTGATAGCTTGTGGATAAAAATAAAGAATTTAAGGTACCTAGTGCGATAACCCGACATCCCATAGCACTCTAACCTCCACCGGCACAATTTCCTCTTCCACCTAGTGTATAAACTCAGCTAGTAGGCACACTGAGCCATCCTAACCTTTTTTTACTTAGAGTACTCCATGCAGAAAAACTGCAGCAGTAGAGGGTAACGTGTTATCTGCTATCATAGCAGATAAAATTTTAAACCACTGGTGAAACTTTTGTCATATTCCAGTCTGGAGATTTCATAGCTGATTATTGTCTGCTTAGGGTATTACAAACTGCTGCCTCTACTCTATGTAACAAATGTACTGTTCTTATCCTCTATATATGTGCATTTTGACTAAAGGATTTAAGTTTTGTCTTAGAATTTGGAATGAATATTTTATGTTTATTCTGTTTGTAGAACATATGAGGGGTCCCGTGTAAGAAGGGTCCAACACGTCACCCCCAGTGAAAACCGCTTTATTGCATAATACACTAGTTTAAGATCTCCTCTATGAGTTGGTCTGGGATGGAAGACCCTAGCTACACTGCAAGTATGATTGAAAGTCTCTACAAAAAATTATATATTTTTGCTATTACTGCCTGGCTCGGCTCCCTCCTTTCACTGAGGCCGCTGAGGCATGTAAGAAGGGCCGAACATCCTGTACACGATTGGCGGCATGAGGGTGACATCGTTACCAACCAATCAGAAGAGCCAGGCTCGCCTTTCAGCCAATCACGGTCGGCCATGTTTGTTATTGTTTCACAGTTCCCACGTTCTTGTACATCAACACAGTCACTCCTGAATTTTGCACTATTTTACCCTGGATTATTGTGTTTTATTGAAGTTTCAAATCTAATATTGATCCCTCTATCCAAAACTGTTGTATCTCACTCAATACCTGCCTGTTTTAAAAATAGTGAACCAAAAGTATACCAGAAAATGAGGTCGAAGTTCTGAAATGACATAAATAAATTAAGAAATAACCTAACCTGAACAAACTTAATCCTAACATTACTGTCTTAACCTACCTAACTAAAAAACACACACTAAGCTTCATTTTGAGACATAAATGAATGTGATAGCTCAAAAATTAACAGAGTTACAACAATTTAAATGTTGCATAACTTTGACCTCATTTTCTGGTGTTATTTTGTTTTTGGCGTGTTGGGCCCTTCATACATGGGACCCCTCATATGTTCTCTGTACCTTTATGGATTATTTCAAGTATACTCCAAGTAATAATTCTCTAGTGGAGGGAAGAAGTAATACTATGAAGCCAAATAACTAGGACAAGGTACACCTACACCCACACCCATCACTCACCACCCACCCATCCAAACATTGTAGGATTACTTAAAAATCATCTTATTTTTACATTACTGTAATCAGATCTTTATCCATATTTTCCATATATATCACCCCATGCTTGTCTTATTGATGTTTAAATTTTATTACTGGAACTTCTTTTTTCAGTTATTGGTCTGCTAGATCAACAAAAGAGAGATAGTCTTGGTGCCCGCAGTGCCATTCGCTGGCTAGAAATCAAGTTTCGTCATGGCTCACGTTTCATCAGATCTCAGCGGCCACACGAGCGTACTCACCTCCCATTAATCAAGTATCCAAAACGGAAGGATAAGGAAGCTTGGTAATTTACTAGATGTTTTATGTGTAACATTCATTACTCTAGAATATTCATATCTAATACTTGCCACTACTGCTGAGACATGAAGAGTTTGTATTTCTTGTTTTATAATGAGAAGAATAAGAATAGTTCAGTGGGGACATAAATCTGTATTTTACAGATATAGTCATTGTGTTTATTGTTTTTTTTTTTTTACTTTTTACAGGGAATGGTACCAGATTGTGGAATGTTGCAATTACCTCAGCGCACAAGTACAGCAGAATTCTAACAATGTTAAGACAGCCACTGTGACTCTTCTGACTGGGGAGAAACACCTTAGTAGTGCCACCTTCTCTCACTCTGGCCTCACTCAGGCTGCAGGTGTGTGTGTGTGTGTGTGTGTGTAATAATAATAATAATAATGATATACGGTTTATTAGTCTGGCAATGTAAAAAATTACACTGAAAATGTACAGGGGGGGGGAACACTATGACAATGAACTGAAATGCTTGAACGTGTGTGTGTGTGTGTGTGTGTATTTACTTAGTTGTATTGAACAGGGTTCAAGCAGGGCTTATTATGTCCTGTCTCCATATCTCCACTTATCTCATTTTTCTTTAAAGCTATGCACATTATGTGCTGCAACAAATTCATCATGTAATGCATTCCACTTTTCCACTGTTCTATATGGAAAACTATATTTTTCCAATATCCTACACACACTACCTCTTCCTAATCTTCCTTGCATGTCCTCTTGTCCTTACAGCTTCTTCTGTCACCAGCACCAGGTCTTGCTTGTCTATCTTTTAAATGCCATTAACTATTTTATTCAATGTTATTAGGTTTCCTCTTTCTCTTCTAACTTGTAAGGTTGGCAGTCCCATTTCCTTCACCCTTTCTTCATATGTTAGATCATTTAGTTCTGGCACCATCTTTGTAGCTATCCTCTGAATCTGTTCTAATCTTCTTACATCCTTTTTCAAGCTCGTCAACCACACCACTGCTACATATTCCAACTTTGGATGTATCATACTTGTTGTAATTTTTTCATCATATCCTTATCCTTGTGTTGAAATGCCACCCTAATACTAGTCAACAGTTTTTACATTGTTCCAAATATTTTACCTATGTGTTTTTTGGGGCTCAGAGTATCTTGTATAACCACTCCCAGATCTTTTTCCTTTTTAGTCTTCATTATTTGTTCCTCTCCCATCAAATAGTTCCATACTGGTGTTCTCTTACTCTTTCCTAATTCCATTACATGGTATTTCTTGGCATTGAATTCTAACTTCCACTTCTCATTCCACTCATAAATTTTGTCTATCGTCCTGCAGCAGTAAACAGTCTTCTCAGGTCTTAATTACTTTTAACAGTTTTGCATCATCAGCAAACAAATTAACATAATAGGTCACTCCATACTGTATGTCGTCTACATATACCTGGAACATATTGAGTTCTAACACTGACCCCTGTGGCACTCCACTTGTTACTTTACTCCAAGATGAATATGCATTTCTGATCACAGTTCTCATCTCTCTATCCTTCAAGTAATCCCTTATCCTATCTAATATTTTTCCTCAGTCCTCTTTATGTTCTCCAACTTCCAAAATAGTCTGCTATGTGGGACTTTATCAAAAGCTTTTTTCATGTCCAGGTACACAGTATCCACCCATCCATCTCTGCTCTCCAGTCCTTCTAATCAAGTAGAAACTTGGATCAGCATAACTGTCATCAGTGCTGATGTCACTGTTGTCATCAAAAATATCTTCCTCAAAAGATAATTGTTCAGCAATTTCTGCGGAAGTTAGAGAGCGGGAACGCCTGCCTGCCATCGTGACTCAGTCAGAGACAAGTGAGGGGCTGAGAGGCGAGTGGCAAGACGCAGTGGTCAATCAGGAGGGAGGGGGTGAGAGTGGGTGGCCTGCCCAGTTGCCAGAATAGCGGGAAAATGTGCCGATATATGCTAGACACCTCAACAAACATAATTAGTGTCGCTAGAGGGAATTTCAAATGTATAGGAAGTGAAAAAGAGACGAACGTACTTGTACGTGATTGACCACAGAGAGTAACCGCGGATTTCACGTACATGTACATGCTTGACCTCTTACGGGTTAAATTCAGTATCATTAGCCAATTTCCCTTTTCTTGCCATTGAGATCTCATTCTTATTTTGAGTGGTTTCTTTCCTTCTTTACTATACCTTCCTAATGTAAGCACTTCCTGCTTTAACCCCTGTGTGCTGTCCTGAACCAACTTAATAACACCTTTTGCCAACTCTCTCTCTCTCTCTCTCTCTCTCTCTCTCTCTCTCTCTCTCTCTCTCTCTCTCTCTCTCTCTCTCTCTCTCTCTCTCTCTCTCTCTCTCTCTCTCTCTCTCTCTCTCTCTCTCTCTCTCTCTCTCTCTCTCTCTCTCTCTCTCTCTCTCAAAATTAAGATACATTTCCTCTTGCCCACTGTGTCCCTCACCACCAAGTCTTCTTTCTCTGTAATTACTTGAATTACTGTGTCCTTTGTCTTTTCTTGTATTTGCTTTTTTGCTACCTCAGAGAATTGAACTTTTTCCTCTTCCTGTATCTTTTTCCACACATTTCTGAATTCCTCCAAGTTTATCTCACCCACTCCACTTTACCTGCTTTATCCTGAATTTTTTCTTATAGACTTTTTAATGTCACTTCATATTTGTCACATGTAGCTATTAATATACCATTCCCTCTTTCATCACCTGGTTCACTTCTCTTACTTTCTCACATTCTCCTATTCTCTCCTTTAGTTCAGTGTTTTCTTTAGTTAATTTGTTTTTGTTTTTCCAAAATACTTCTTTCATGCATCTCAACTCCCTCTCCATGTTCACCAATCTTCTCACATTACATTTGTCCTCACGAAATCCTGAAAATCTCTTATCAATGTTTTCTTCTCCCAATCTCCTCAATTCAACTGGTGTTTCAATAAATAATGTTTTATCTAGCCTGTTTTGATAACATCCGTCTGGCAGTGCCACCTACATCTGCCTCCCTCTCCATTAATTCACTATAACGGTACCAAATCTTGCTTATTTTTGGAGACAGGACACCTTATGATCCTATTTCCCCCTTTACATACAGTCTAGCTCCTTTGGCTTCACTACGCCTGTTGTTGCTCCTGGCAACACAACCGCTCTCCACTACCGGCTTGTATGTGTGTGTGTGTACATACATTTGTGTTATACTTAAATCATAAGTATTTTGTAAAATGCTTAACAACATTTTCTCATCAGTATTGTTGCACATTATCAGGAGCAGTACTGGAGCACATTGAAGAGTTTATGAGCAAATGGCAAACTTCAACAAAAGGGCACAGCTGAAGGCAAAGCAGTGGAAAACCAAAAGTTGACAAGTAAGCAAACAGGTTGACTTATCTTAACACAGTTTTCCAGTGATTAAGGGGATTGACTAAGTTAATTTCTGTTCTCATTATTTATTAATCAAACTGCACCAAATTTCTTTGAGCTATAAAGTTTCTTTAGATAGTTATATGTAGTAGTTTCATTACATTTAGAGTAAATTTTTCTATAAGGAAAATACAAAAAAATTGTTTAAACTTTTTGCTTATTTTGACAATTTTTCTTAGATTTTCTTGAAAACTTGTCACGAGATACTCTGACAATTTTCTTGGAAAACTGACTTATTTTTAGAAAATTCCAAAATTTCCTCATCCAGATGTTTCTCTTTAAAACACACACACACACACACACACACACACACACACACACACACACACACACACACACACACACACACACACACACACACACACACACACACACACACACACAGATAGAGAGAGAGTTGTGTGTTGATGTGGTCTCAGTCCTACCTGAAAATCAGTCTATGAGCTCTGAGCTCACTCCATAATGGGGAAGACTGGCGGGGTGACCAGCAGGCGACCAAGGTGAATTACACACACACACACACACACATACGGCCCAGTAGCTCAGTGGTTAGAGCGCTGGCTTCACAAGCCAGATGACCGGGGTTCGATTCCTCGGCCGGGTGGAGATATTTGGGTGTGTCTCCTCACGTAGCCCTGTTCACCTAACAGTGAGTAGGTACGGGATGTAAATCGAGGAGTTGTGACCTTGTTGTCCCGGTGTGTGGTGTGTGCCTGGTCTCAGACCTATCCCAAGATCGGAAATAATGAGCTCTGAGCTCGTTCCATAGGGTAACGTCTGGCTGTCTCGTCAGAGACTGCAGCAGATCAAACAGTGAAAAGTGAATTACACACACCCGGTAGCTCAGTGGTTAGAGCGCTGGCTTCACAAGCCAGAGGACCGGGGTTCGATTCCCCGGCCGGGTGGAGATATTTGGGTGTGTCTCCTTTCACGTGTAGCCCCTGTTCACCTAGGAGTGAGTAGGTACGGGATGTAAATCGAGGAGTTGTGACCTTGTTGTCCCGGTGTGTGGTGTGTGCCTGGTCTCAGGCCTATCCGAAGATCGGAAATAATGAGCTCCGAGCTCGTTCCGTAGGGTAACGTCTGGCTGTCTCGTCAGAGACTGCAGTAGATCAAACAGTGAAACACACACACACACACACACACACACACACACACACACACACACACACACACACACACACACACACACACACACACACACACACACTTCCATGCACAAATAAGACTGAAAAATAGGAATTGGAAGTACTGAGCACATGTCACTGGCCATTTAGCAATAATTGATGCTGTAGAGTGATTTTAATCCTGAACACGTGCATCTGTATGGACATTTGCAATTTGGTAAATATCTGAATTCACAAATTATGGGAAGTTTGCAGACATTTGCATCTTTGTATCTCTGAATTCCGACATCTGATATATCTTTACAAATTATTACAGATATACACATTCATAAAGAATAAATGACTGTCCTCTTTCCTTTTCATGTCCCTGGTATGAAAAGCATTCCTGAATCCTTTTCTACCTTGTATATAGTTACTCCTTATATATAATACATTTTAAACTGTTACTTTTTTCCAGGTCTATGAAAACCAGCTGTCCGTGAGCATCAATCCAGCTCTGAACAGGTCCATGGCACACTGCTGACCTGTGGCGCCATCAGTCAAACCTGTGGTACTACGTGTCCTACATCAAGGACAGTAACACCAAAATAGGCACATGAAGAGCCTAAGGTCTAAGGGTTTGAGCAGAATGCAATATTCTGAATCAGTATTCTGATAATCCTTTCTATAAGTTCCAATCATTGCCAGCTACGTTTCTTACAGATTTTATGGTGCAACATATAAATCTGCAATTCACATTGGCTTTGTTAAGCAGAGTGATAAGAGGGATTTGATTTAATATATATATATATATATATATATATATATATATATATATATATATATATATATATATATATATATATATATATATATATATATGCCACAAACTTGATATCTACCATTTTGAGTTACCTTGATTGGGACTTAGAATGTTCTGTGATACATTTAGTTACTTCAGGTTTTTTAGTCACTGCTGAATTTCTAATAACTTTGTTTTCATAATATACAGAGAAGAATCTTTTAAAAAATTTCTTACATGGAACACAAAATTTACATTCTGTTTATTTGTAAACTGGAACTGTTTGAGTTTTATTCAAATAAAGTTGTGAAAAATATGTTGTTTATCTAATGAACACAACCAAGTGCAATATGCCAGCTTTGACACTGACTGGAAAGTATCAAACATAGCTGGTGTAGTGATAAATTGGACATTTCTTTAAGAAAATATGAAGGAATGTTAATGATGCACAATAAAAAGGGACCCTCACTCCTGATAGATACTGCCGAACAGGTAAATAGTACCAAACTGAAGAGTGTTGTCCAGTGCATGTTGATGAAGGAGAATGCAATGAGTGAGATGAATCTTTCTCCTTTGGTGCCAAATGCCCTTCCTATTCATTTTTACCTGTGCCATATAGTGCTAATACCCACTATCTTTTTCCCTTCAAAGTACTCCACATCCTCTAGGTCTCTTAGTGATGCCAATCTTCACCAATGAAATTAGATGCCACCTTCCCACTCCTGGCCACCAAGAGAAGTGCTACCTTTCCCAACATGGACCCTCGTAGAGTCCTATGCACCTGCCCATTAGCAGACCAATATCAGTCAAAACTGGTTCTTCCATCTACCCTACATTCCTCAGCAAACCTTCACTGTATAATCATTGATGCTGCCATTTCCCCAGGTATTGCAGAACTTACCCAATATTTCACATGAAAGGAACAGAAAGAAGTCATGAGGACACTGAAATCCAATAAAGCCCCAAGACATGAGAACATACCATACAAGTTATAACCCACATTACACCTGCCTTTCATCAACATCATGTTTAGAACTCAAGTTAGCTGACAGGATACTTTTCAACCAATTTGGAAATTACCTACCCCCCTCTTAGTTCCTAAACCAGGCAAGGACCCCACACTACCATCATCATGCTGTCTTATTGCCCCTGCCTTGGGAAATTCCTTGAACACCTCTCCCCATTTGCCTCAATGGTGAATTGAAGAAAAACAGATCCTGCTAGAACACTGACTTTTGCCACCACAGAAATACACATGACATCCTTGACCAAATTGAAAACCTCATCACCAACAGGTTATGACAGCCCTCTTCAAAAACCTGGATGGAGCTTTTGACACCATGCCACATGTTAGCATTGTATACAAATTTGTCAAGGAAGGCATCACAGGAACCACCTTCACTTTTTTTTTTTTTTTTTTTTTTTTATACAAAAAGGGGATGTTGCCAAGGGCAACAAAATATTAGAAATAAAAAAGCCCACTGGAGCTGCAGGTACCTAGAAAAGTCAAGAGAGCCATCCAAAAGCAAGGGACAAATGTCTCGACACTTCTCTCTTAAAAGAAGTTGTCATACGAAGATGGAAATACAGAAGCAGGAAGGGAGTTCCAGAGCTTACCAGTGAAAGGTATGAATGATTGAGAATCCTAGTTAACCCTTGTATTAGAGGGTTGGACAGAATAGGGCAACGAGGCCACAGGAGGAGGGGAGGCATGCAGTTAGCAAGATCAGTAGAGCAGTTAGCATGAAAATAGCGATAAAAGAAATGCAACATTTCGGTAGTGAGGAAGAGGCTGAAGACAGTCAGTCAGAGGAGGGAAGTTGAGACGAAAAGCTTTTGATTCCACCCGATCTTATAAAGCTGTATAAGAGGAACATGCGAAAAGTACTCCATACAAGGACGGATAAGGCCCTTGTACAGAGTTAGCAGTTGGAGGGCGAGAAAAACTGGCAGAGACGCTGCAGAACACCTAATTTCATAGAAGAGATGAGATATGAGGTTTCCAGTTAAGATTATGAGTAAAGGACAGACCGAGTATATTCAATTTGGAAGAGGGAAACAGTTGAATGTCATTGAAAAAGAGGGAATAGTTGTCTGGAAGGTTGTGTTGAGTTGATAGATGGAGAAATTGAGTTTTTGAAGCATCCCTGGATCAAAGACTTTTGCAGTGGATGATCCTATCAGGTGTCTGTGGGTGCAGCCACTTCCACCACCTGTCACTTAAAGAGAGGTGTCCCCAATGATCCTCCATCAGCCCACTCCTCTACAACCTCCTCCTCTCTGACCTCCACCTCCCTCCTTATTTATGCCTCTTAATATACACAGACAATATTACCAAAGTCACCATAACACCATCCTTAACTAAGTCACAAGTCTATATACAAGAAGCCACAATAGCACTTGAAGACTGAGTGAGCACCTGGGTCTTCACAATTAACCCCTCTAAGAGCACTCATGTGTTTTACCTTAAAAAAAACTCCCAACATTACCCTCAGAATGTGTGGAGAGACCATGCTCTACCCTACAACGAATGCCTTCTAAGAGCTTCACATAACCAGCCTGTGTTTCTTCTAGGCTAGACATGAATAACTTCACACCTTTTGCAGCAAAAAGGCTCAACAAGATGAAAAGGATCACCACCACCCATTAGGACTAACAGGGAACTGCTCCTGCAATACTATCTCACCACCATCAGATTGAAACTAAAGTACTGCAGCACCTTCTGTCCTCTCCAAGCTAAACCCCATATGAAACAGAGCACTCACTGGGATTCATGAAATCCCACTGTATCACCATCCTCCATGCATACAGTAGAAGGAGGTGGTAGACACCTACCGAAACAATAATTTACTCCCAGCAAGATCTAATGGCACTAGTTCAGAGGGTGCTGTGAACTTTCCATTAAAGCTAGTTGTGATCTTGCTTTGTCTCAACTCAAGAGGGTAGTCACAGCCTGCCCTCTAAAGACAACTCTCCTTCTTCACATAAACTACATGCACTTACCACACACACACACACACTCTTCACTTAAAGTTCAAAATTCAAAATAACTCCAAATCCAGCCTCGGAGTCCCCTTTTTTTTTTTTTTTTTATCTATACCATGTGGGCTTTTCACGGGAATTTATGGGCTAAAGGGGATCTGAAATGTTCCCAGGTTGGACTGCTCTTGAAACCTACCTCGAGTTTTTCAACATTCACGGTCTTACATCTAATTTTCAATCTGTAGAACACCACCTCTCGATCCTCTACTAAACGTCATCTTCTCACCAAAACAAAGCTGTATGAGGCAACTAACAATAGCCCCTTCTCTGTTCCCTCCTACTTTCTCTATTCTCATTTTTGCTCCAAAGCTGGATGTTGCATCTATGTGCGCAATGACTTAACTTGCTCTCATGCCCATACTTTCAAATATTCCAAGTTTTACACCATCTGGCTGTGACTCAATAGTCACTCTCTTGCTAAATTTATCTGTGCTCTCTGTCTCTCCCCTACCTCCTCTGACTATAGTAAATTCTTTGATTATTTAACTTCCAAAGTGGAGCAAATTCTGTCCCTCTACACTTTAGTGGAGATCTCCATCCTTGGAGATTTCAATGTTCACCACCAGCTTTGTCTTTCCTCTCCCTTCACTGACCATCCTGGTGAACTGGCCTTCAACTTTGCTATCCTATTATCCCCCAACCCCCAATCATTTCACCAAATCTACTACTATCCGTGGTTCGGAACCCACCCAAAACTGTAGGTCCCTCCGCTGTACAGATGTACTTCTCACTCCATCCTCTCTATTTGTCATCCTTTTCCCTTCTACTGCACCATATTCAATTTTCCTCCTTCACGGTGTTTTTTGGTTGCTAAGGGACACCAGTATTTCGCCGCCATTTCCGTAGAGGTGCGGGGCCCTCGTTCGCTGCGTGGGCGGTCCGGCGCTTGCGTGTGCTTGGTGTTGGTGCGGTTTCCTTGTCTCCACCTGACCCGGCTCTCAAGATTCAAGAAGAGGAACAAAAAAGTAGAGTGATACTTTACTGAAACCATCTTGCGCCTGGGTCAAGCCCCAGTGACTTTATTCTCCTACTAAAGCTCCCTTCTTATCACCCACTTATTCTTCCCCTATCCCCACTTCCCCCCTCCGCCTTTTCTATCTATATTCGATTCGATTCGATTCGATTGCGGGTCAATGCGGGAGCTTTTGTCCTTCCGACTGCCACGAGCCTTGTGTCGCTTACGCACCAAGGAAGTACTGCTTTCTCACTGTATAACCCCTCGCCTCTATTTGTGAACCCCTTCACCTGTGACATTACAGCTGTGTGTGTAATTGTTACTCAATAGTGAAAGGAAGAAACTTTACTTGTGTTTCCCTGTGCCTGTATGAGTGTGTGCCTGTAGCGTGTCTGTGCGAGAATCTGCGCTCTCGGCCCTCCGGTCCTCGCCACACTGCCGGCTGCCGAACCTACGAGAAATGCTCAGGGTAAGTCGTTTGTGCCAACCTGCTGAAACACAGGTAAGACAGTGACTGAACAGTGCACAGGACAACGACACACCCCCATAGCTTTCGTAACAGTATGAATGATTGAGAATACTGGTTAACTCTTGTATTAGAGAACTGGAGAGAATAGCGATGAGAGGAAGAAGAACGCCTTCTGCAGCAAAGCTGTATACGAGGAGGGGAGGCATGTAATTAATTAGCAAGACCAGTTGAGCAGTTAGCATGAAAATAGCGATAAAAGATACAAAGAAATGAGACATTTCGCGGCGGTGAGAAAGAGGCTGAAGAGAGTTAGTCAGAGGAGAGGCGTTGGTGAGATGAAAAGCTTTTGATTCCACCCTATCTAATAAAACTGAGTGGAATCTCCCAAACATGCAAAGAGTACTCCATACAAAGACGGATAAGGCCCTTGTACAGAGTTAACAATTGGAGGGGCGAGAAAAACTGGCGGAGACACTTCAGAACGCCTAACTTCATAGAAGTTGTTTTAGCATGAGATGAGATGTGAAATTTCCAGTTAAGATTATGAGTACAGGACAGACCGAGGATATTCAGTGTAGAAGAGGGAGACAGTTGAGTTTCATTGAAGTAGAGGGGATACCTGCCTGGAAGGTTGTGTCAAGTTGAGTTTTTGAGGCATTAAACACTAAATTTTCTCTGCCCCAATCAGAAATCTTAGAAAGATCAGAAGTCAGGCGTTCTGCCGCGTCCCTGCGTGATTGGATGACTTCCTGAAGGGTTGGTCGCAAGGAGTTTATATTACAAGGAGACAGCGTGACGTCACAAAAAAGTGAAGCCAGCGCGCTATTGGTCCGCTGCTGCCGCTACCTAATACCCAAAACATTGCCAATCGCCCATTGAAAATACATGGGAACGCCCGAGTTACGTTCTTTATTTTCAGTCATATGTCCATGTTTGGAAGCTGCCTACCATACATGTGACCTTAAAAGACTCGCAATAGTCGTGGTATACTGTGCCACGAAGTTTTAGACGGTAAATTATACATACAAATGATATAATATAGTGTTTTCCAGCTTTGGTGGACTTGGGTGAGAGGTGGCAAGGTGTCTTTCAGGGGCAAACGTATGAATGAACAAGGATCATGTCCACATGTGCATATACATGTACATTTATAGATGTAGACATGTGCATTTGAATGCACATGTTTGTCGTGTCGCCCGTGGGTTACGTGAACAGTACACGTAATATCTCGCTCCGCCTCCACGGTCCATCACCAACGGCTGTCAGTCTAGAAATGAGAGGGGCGGATAACACTGCAGCTGTGTTGTGCCATGCCTATGTCTCATCCCTGTTAGGTACGTGGTACTGAACATGGCTACGTCTGCAGGATCTGTACACTTGGAAAATGTATAAGTAATGGCGCAGATAACAGTACGTAGATCTACTGTTATCTGTGGTAATGGCTATATTTATGATCCATTCATATTCAAGGTAGCTACTGTTTTCTCCAAATGAGTTTTTTTTTTTTTTCTTTAATTAAGGGAGATATATTTTTCAGTGTCTCATTCTTTAGAATTTATACAGACACATGATGTAGTTTCAAAAATATAGGTATTACTGATAACTTGACTGATGAACGTATTTTGCAATATATCCTCACATTTAGTCAAGATATCCTTGAATTCCTCCTTATTTTCAAGCCTTGTCAATATGATTGACTTTCTACCCGCCATCACTGTTCCAACCTCAGCTAAAGCGTTCCTTATTTTTAGGAGGTGGAGGTGGCAACCCTAATAGCAATTAACACGTCAAAATTCTCTCTCTCTCTCTCTCTCTCTCTCTCTCTCTCTCTCTCTCTCTCTCTCTCTCTCTCTCTCTCTCTCTCTCTCTCTCTCTCTCTCTCTCTCTCTCTGTTAGATTTATACATTAATTAATATCTCTCTCTCTCTCTCTCTCTCTCTCTCTCTCTCTCTCTCTCTCTCTCTCTCTCTCTCTCTCTCTTCATAGCTTTAATTTAGAATGATGTGTGATTTCATGTCATTAAGTGAAAAAGCATAAATCACTGAAATTCTACTTCACTATTTGTTCCTTGTCATGCATTAAAAGAGAAAAAGTAATCTTTTTGCCGTAATTTCTCCTGGAAACGTCCTGCTGTATTTCTTTCAATATTGCAGCTATTTTGGACTAACACCGTTAATAACAGGTCTACATGATATATCTTAGGACACTATAATGTGGTTTACATAAGTTAAACCATCAGTTCTTTCTTAGTTTTCCTCAAGTAATGAAAAAGAAAGCGATTGGTGTTGGCACCAATCGCTATCTGTGTAGTTTTCATTGTTCGCCAGCTGGTTTAATTCACAAGTTGGTCCTGCCTATCGCGCCGAACTGTCGCTCTTGTGGAAGCACTATTGAAAAAATATATATACTGATATTCATGTCTACATACCTCATAATATAAACGTTTGGTTATTTATCTATGTGTCTGATTGAAAATGACATAAAAATATGCAAATATATTTTCCTAATGGTGCAAAGTATGGATGTACCAGTGTCCCATCAAAATATTTTTTGTAAGTCTAATAGTACATATATACCTTTTCACAAAATTGTCAGAGTTTCTGCATAGGATAATGCTCCACTCAAAAAGCGTAGAGCAAATATCACTGAGTAGCATTTATATATATATATATATATATATATATATATATATATATATATATATATATATATATATATATATATATATATATATATATATATATATATATATATATATATAACAATTTTCGGAGTCTGTGCCGAAATAACCTGGCCAACATTACCGAAACCGAATTTTCCTAACTGAATCACAACAAGCGAACTTGGTATGCCTTTTGATCTCAGAAAGTTTCTCAGAGTTGGCACTGTCCATTTTCTAAGTTCATCCTCACTAGTATCCATAGTATTATCCATAGTGAAGTCGTTGTGTAGCGAGTGTGGCGATGGCTCTTAACACGCTAGATTTGTTTACGCTTCGATAGAACAATCTCTATACTGTTGATTTCTTAAGACTATTAATTGTCGTGATTTTCTGTATGAATATAATTTATATTAATTTTTATGGAAAGAAAAAGGCATTAAAACTACGCTTTACCTATTAATGATCTTTTCTATTTTTTGTCCCAGAAATGGAGATGGTAAAGAAGAGCGCTCGACATATATATAAACTTTTCCCCTTTTTTAGCCTATATGCCACGAGTACATTCTTAGAGAGATTATAACTATTTTATTAAACCATTTAATATTTACAAAACGTGCAGAAAAGTACGTTCCAGTTGACCAACTTGCTGTGAAATAATTAACCCATCTGGCGGTTGAATGCACCTACATAGCAGATCGCGATCGCTCCCGCTTAAACACGGGAGATGGCAATGTTTTGGGTGTAACTGTAAGCAAAGGGCTGGCAATTAAGTGGACTTTTTTTTTTTTTTTTTTTTTTGCCTTGGCCAGTTTCCCCTTTTGCATGAAAAAACCCCTCACTTTAGCAGGAGGGGATGCCGTCTCAGAACAGAAACTCAGACTGAGTGAGTTTTCGCGGGCACCTTAGGGCCGAAAGCAATGTTTTGACAGTCCCACGTACGAAGTTCTAACCCGGCGAGCCCGCAGGTTTATCCCACAAGGAAACCTCCTTCATTCGTCTCACGGTCTCACCTGTACCTTCCCTAAGAAGACGAAATAACTTCCACGCCAGTGGAACATCAAGACCAAGCAAACCACTTTTGCTAAACCAAAGACTGCGGTCTTATCCCGTTATTGGGCCAAATCAACTCCACCGCATATAGCCTGAACACATCATCACCGCATACCACACCTTTGGGGCACTAGAGGTTGTGACACACGGCCTGCACGGCCCCAACAAACCCCCAACAAGAAGAAGAAAAGAAGTCAGCACTCAACACAAAGTAAAACTAGACAAGATGTGAAAACTATCATTGAAATTAATTGTAATATTCAGAGTTGACCTTTAAATAATGCGTTTGGTCATTAATCCCGATTTTGAAACTGTCTATTAGCAAATAATGCAGGCACTTCAAAGAAAAGCATCTCGAGAAGAATATCTTTCTACATTAAATAGTTTCAATAACTCATCCAATGATATCATTACACACTTCACCAAAGAAGTTAGCTGGACAAAATCTCTTGAGGGAGACAAGATGTTAGAGGTAAGATTGGCAAAGCTGTCTTGTGGAATTTGAAATTGAATTACACCCATTTCAAAGCATACAGTGCTTCCATGCTGATAACTTTATAATGAATTTGAGGAAAATATCACCCATTTAGTTTTATAACTAAATTGTCCCACTCATGGATTTTTATATTTGAATTTATTTGAAAAAAAATTATATCAGAACTATTTGTTTTTGTATTACATTTTTTAAATAGAAATTGCATTATTTTCTCTAAAGTGTTCCCCCACTGCCATGCCATTTTCCTATTCTAATACAACTAGGAAATGACTGCTTGACACCTGCCTGATAGGGAAATACCTGTCTTCCCCTTATGATAACTCTTGAGTCGGGCCACAAAGCCCACATCTATCTCACCCCTTTCCGGGTGAACTGGTCCCCCCTGCCAGCTGGGGTGAATTGGGCCACTCCTCAAAAATTTATGAAAAATCTGAAAATTGAAAAAAGTGAATACTTACCTTGAAAGCCCACTTCAGTATCTACACAACCTTAAAAAAGTTTTTGGTCCTTACCGAAAACTTATGGTTCCTGGGGCGTCCCCCCAAAAAAGCGTGTTTTTCAAAGTTGCAAAATTTTCGTATCCGAAAAAAAACTTTTATTTAATTTCTCCTGAAAGTACACTAAATTTTGTTGAATTTTTATAAAACTTGCAGGTCATATAGATAATTCTTTGTTCTTTTGCATGCTTTAATCAGAAATAAAAATTCCTTTTAGTTTTAGTGCTATAGGCACTTCCTGGTGTATTTTGTATACCGGAGTGTATCGGGCCACCACACTTTCATTATGTTTTTGCTAAATTAAAGCTTCCTAATGTTTTTTTTTTTTAGTTATAACCATCATTAAACTTCCTCCTCACACCACTGATGTACTGCAACCTCTTGATGTTTGCTATTTTAAGCCTTTGAAGACCAGGTGGGATGCCACTATTGCCAAATGGCAAGCAGCAAACTATGCTCGGAAAATTACCAAAGGGGAATTCGTAGATTTGGTGGGCAAGGTTTGGGATGAATGTTTCAGTCTCCCAAATGTAAAAATGGCCTTTAAAAGACTGGTTTGTATCCACCTGACTGCAGTGTTTATCCAGTGAAAACATTCAACCCAGATCTGTATAAATTATGCAAAAGTGTCCAGACATCTTCAGAGCCAGTCCACAAACCAGCGACTCCAAAGAAGGTCAATCCTCCCAGAGAGATGATTTCCCCTTCAACCTCTTTCGAGCAGATAATGGCAGATGTTTTCAGAAAGCCCTACCCAACCACTAGTGGTACAACGCAGACAATGGCAAGAAGAAAAATAGATGTCCATAGTTGTGTCATAATGCACGATGAGTTCTTAGAAGCAGTCGAGGAGAAAGAAAAGATGATCCTTGAAAAGAAGAAGAAAGCAGAAGAAAACAAAGAAACAGAACCACAAGAAAAAGGAAAGAAGTTTCATCTGGGGAAGATGTTGACGACTTTCTGGAAGAGTTTGAAGAAGAGACTGTAGAAAAGAAAAGGAAAGCGCCAGAAGAAAGGACATCAAGGAAGAGATTCCGCAACAGCACTCCACTAAAGGAGCCCAGTTCAGCAGAGGAGGAAGATGCTGAGCTATTGAACAGCAGTCATTCTTCAATCAGCAGTATAGAGGACATGGACGAAGATGAAGAAATTGAAGGTGTTGCAATGTTTAATGCTCGGAAGTACAGTAGAATACAGAAAAAGAGAGAAATAGAAGAAAATGGCTACTATGGGGTGGATTATGGAAAAGCATATATTGGGCGTGTGATTATGTGTGGCAAAGAGTTCTTGAAAATGAAGTTTTTGGAAAGAAAACCAAATGACATGTATGACAGGCTGAAAAGGGATGATGTTGATGACTCTGTTGATGTGAAATATGTGTTTTGTGGACCCATAAAGCTTGTGGGCACAACACCTTATCAGATTCGAGGTGTGGATGTGGCCTATAAGAACTATAAAAATCTAAAAACATATTCAGAGAGAGAGAGAGAGAGAGAGAGAGAGAGAGAGAGAGAGAGAGAGAGAGAGAGAGAGAGAGAGAGAGAGAGAGAGAGAGAGAGAGAGAGAGAGAGAGAGAGAAAAGAAAAAGTAAAATACATGAAAGATACTGAAAAACATTAAAACTTTAGTGGCCCAAAGGATGGCCCAATTCACCCCAAAGGGTGGCCCCATTCACCCCAGGACTTCAGCATAGAGTAGGCCACTTATTTATGTTAATAACTTCTATAATGATAATCAAAATTATTATTTTCTTTCAGGGAATATGTATCACATAGTAAGGTACCTTCACACAAATTTTCAATTGATTTGACTGATTTGTGTAGATTTTATAATAAAAGATGTAAGTGTGATCTGTTGACTTCGTGAAGGGTTGGTCGTCTCTGAAAGGACATGGAAAGATGTAGGGTGGTACTATCATCTGCATATGAGTGGATGGGATAAGAAGTTTGGTTAAAAAAGATCATTGATGAATAACAGAAAGAGGGTGGGTAGTAGTAAAGAACCCTGAGGACCACTGGTAATAGATTTAGGAGAACTGTGGCCGTCTACCACGGCTGCAATAGAACGGTCAGAAAGGAAACTTGAGATAAAGTTGCAGAGAGAAGGGTAGAGATTGTAAGAGGGCAATTTTGAAATTAAAGCTTTGTGCCAGATTTTATCAAAAGCTTTTGATATGTATAACATGACAACAAAAGTTTCACCAAAATCTCTAAAAGAGGATGATCAAGACTCAGTAAGGAAAGCCAGATCATCAGTACAGCATCCTTGATGGAAGTAATACTGGCGATCAGATAGAATATTGTGAAGTGACAGGTGTTTAAGAATCTTCCTATTCAGGATAGATTCAAAGGCTTTAGACAAGCAAAAGATTAAAGTTATAGGGCGGTAGTTTGAGGGATTAGAACGGTCACCCTTTTTATGAACAGGCTGATAGTAGGCAAACTTCTAGCACAAAGCAAAGGTAGAAGTTGATAGGCATAGTTGAAAGAGTTTGGCCAGGCAAGGTGTAAGCATGGAAGCACAGTTTTTTATAATAATAGGAGGGACCCCATCAGGTCCATAAGCCTTCCGATGGTTTTAGGCTAATGAGGGTATAAAAAACATCATTATGAAGAATTTTAATTGAAGGCATGAAATAGTCAGAGGGAGGAGGAGAGGGAGGGACAAGCTCAGAATCATCCAAGGTGGAGTTGTTAGCAAAGGTTTGAGAGAAGAGTTCAGCTTTAGAGACAGATGAGATAGCATCAGGATGAAATAAAAGAGGGAAAATAAAGAAGTAAAGTTATTGGAGATGTTTTTTGCTAGATGCCATAAATCTTAAGGGTAGTTGAAGTTTGAAAGATTTTGACATTTTCTATTTATGAAGGAGTGTTTGACAAGTTGGAAAACAGACTTGGCGTGATTCCGGACAGAGATATAAAGTGCATGAGATTCAGGAGATGGAAGGCTCAAGTGAATACCTTTTGTGGGCAACCTCTCTATCATGTATAGCACAAGAACAGGCTGTGTTAAACCAAAGTTTAGAAGGTTTAGGTTGAGAAAAGAATGAGGAATGTACGTCTCCATGGCAGACACTATCATTTCTGTTATGCATTCAGCACACAGAGATGGATCTCTAACATGGAAATGGTAATCATTCCACGGAAAATCAGCATAATACCTCCTCAGGTCCTCCTAACTGGCAGAGGCAAAATGCCAGAAGCACCTCCATTTTTGGAGATCCTGAGGAGGAACTGGAGAAATAGAACAAGATACAGAAATGGGATTGTGGTCGGAACAGCCCAACAGAGAAGATAGGATAACAGCATAAGCAGAAGGATTAAAGGTAAAAAAAAGATCAAGAATGTTGGGCGTGTCTCCAAGACAGGAATACGATTAGGATGTTGCACCAGTTGCTCTAGGTCATGGAGGATAGCAAAGCTGAAGGCTAGTTCACCTGAATGGTCAGTGAAGGGAGAGGAAAGCCAAAGTTGGTGGTGAACATTGAAATCTCCAAGGATGGAAATCTCCGCAAAAGGATAGAGGGATAGAATGTGCTCCACTTTGAATGTTAAATAGTCAAAGAATTTACTATAATCAGAGGAGTTAGGGGAGAGATAGAGAGCACAGATAAATTTAGTTAGAGAGTGACTGTTGAGGCAAAGCCAGATGGTGGAAAACTCAGAAGATTGAAGTGCTTGGGCACGAGAGCAAGTCAAGTTGTTGCACACATTGATGCAACACCCAGCTTTGGAATGAAAATGAGGATAGAGAAAGTACAAGGGAACAGTTGCCTCAGACAACTGTGTTTTGGTAAGGAAAAGAAGATGAGGTAGAAGAGGAGAGATGGTGTTCTACAGATTGAAAATTAGATCTAAAACTACAAATGTTGCATAAGTTAATGAAGAAAAGTTGTGGGAGGTGTGAAGACATTCTGAGTCGCTACCGAGAGAAGAGTCTGACCTGGGGACATTTCTGGTCTTCTCCCCAGGAAGGGACTCAGAGCCTGGATTTGGAGTTACTATTTTTTTTTATTTTAAGTGAAAGGTGTGTGTGTAGTAAGTGCCTGTAGTTTTGTGTGAATGAGAGTTGTCTTGTAAGAATGAACTTTGATTTTGATTATGAAAAGATGATATGATAACCTGTATTGAAAAGAGTATTGCATGATTGTCTGTGATAACTGTGTGATATCAATATCTACCCTCATTACAGATGGCAAGAAACAAAAGAATATTCTGCTTCCATATAGGAAAAATGGTTAGTAAATTTTATACATTTTTGGTAGACACAGTAAGCAATATTTTCTAAGAGTTACTTTGGAGATCACTGACTAACATTTTATAGGGGAAAAAACTTCATTGTCAACTTCTGATTGATATATTCTCTGTTTTCTTTTCAGCAGTATGTATGAAGATCCCATGTATCCTTTTATGACATATATTCACCTTCTAAGGAATTTGTCTTTGTGTGTAAAAGAGATTTATTGTTTGCCTATTGTCAGATTTATTTGTTTGTTTATTTATTTTTTTTATTTTATATTTTATTTTTTTCTGATGTATCAGCTTGGATAATTACTATTTAATACTTATTATTTAGTTTTTTTTTTTTCTGATTATGAACCCTCAGGCTTATGAACTTTCATATGCATGACTTCTCTTAAGGATATTGATGATTATAATGACAACTCAGAGATACAGATGTGATACTGATATTTCCTGCTTGTTGATGGTTACCAGTGGCACCTGACCTGCGCCATCCTCCTGCCTCAGCTGGTGAGCTGACTGTGAATTTCTCTAGAGAAGAAAGGTTGATACTGTATGAGCACACCTTAAAGAATGCTGCCTCTGTGCCAACACCTCCAGAGCTCCTTCCAATGGTTAGTTTCTTTATTATATTTTGCCACTATAGTCTATTTACTTGTACTTTGCCACTGGAACTTAATTCATACATTCCTGCTGTTGGCTTGCATTTTTCCTCTGAGCTCTCATTGACAGCTATATCCTTTCCCAAATTCTCCCTTTATGTGCCTTTTAAGGTTTTCAAAATTGGATATGTGATAGGTTGCTCTCTCTTTATTTTGAGAGAGATGGAGTGTCATTTGCCTCATATCACACTTAGCACCAGCAATAGCAAACTCAGCACACAGGACAGTGGAAAGGCAAATGTATTCCTCACTTTGCTACAGTCAAGCCATTCACTCTATGAACCTCAGGTCTATTGCATATCGAGAAGCAAAGATAGATGCATCTAATAATGTAAGGTTTTATCTGATGGGTGCATTTAGAGCTGCAGAATTATGAGGTAAAAATTAACAATTAAAGGGAAAATTGAGAAATAGCAACTCACCCATTACACATGTGGTGCTGTTGTAAAATCCTTGTCAAGTTGTCAATAATCAAGAATGTTTACAATGTCTGACTGCCGCTGCTTCACTCTGAATATGCTTCTGGAATCTCTTCATGAGTTCAGTGAGTCTGAGTCACTTGGGGATGACTATGAACAAACTCATGATAAACCAGCTGAGTTTGAAACCTCCCCATCATACCCATGATGACAAGGAAAACCACACATAGTGATACTAGTGACTTGAGGGAATTACTGTTGTCATGCCACACTACATGTGGTATAAACTTAAACACAGAAATAGTATATATTTAATTGTTCCTATAAATCTAACACTGCTTTACATGTATTGCTTGCAACCAACTCTACAGCAAGAATAATACAACATCTTAGTGCCACACAAGGTGAGGGAGGCTGGTGACTGCTGGAGGATGCTCTGCAGTGCACTCTATAACCATCCCCCATAGAGAATAAAATATGTCAAGAGTGTTATTTTAACTTTTCCCCTTAATTTTAGATAATATTCAGTTTATTTTTGCACAGATGAAAAATTATTGGTGGTTAGGATTGAGTTAAAAAAACACCCAAAGAGCTTAGGGCTATGCTGGTCAAATTGAATTTCTAAAGTTGTCATGCAAAGACAACAGCTCAAGGCAGCCAATCTCTTACTCTATAACTGGATTCTCTTCATTAGGTGCTTTCTCTCTCTCTCTCTCTCTCTCTCTCTCTCTCTCTCTCTCTCTCTCTCTCTCTCTCTCTCTCTCTCTCTCTCTCTCTCTCTCTCTCTCTCTCTCTCTGTTGCTAACATTTTGTCATGTCATCTATCACACAAGAGTTCTAAATATTTTTGCCACTTTTACTCAATTTTGATATTTATGGAAGTGACTCACTATTGTGAATGTAGAATTGTGGTATGTGTTAGAATTTCTCCTAATGATAGTGGAGTGTCTTCCCTTGAAATAGTTTTAGTTATTGTCTGTTGAACATCAATATATTGTCATTAGAGGTTGCCCACCTCTTTTCCTTTTCCTGTAAGAATCTGATAGCATTGTGGTGTTTAGAAGTAGTTCTTAGATCACATATCATATTTTCTACATATCTTAGCTTGTCAGTTTCATGAGAAATCAGCAAGAGTTAATTAGTATTCTCAGTCATTCATCCCTTTCTATGGTAAACTCTGGAACTTCTACATGTTTTTCTATTTCCTTCTTCCTGTGACCCGAACTCATTTAGGATGGAAGTTCAAAATGTTTATTCTATTCTTTTGGCTAACTCTGTGACCTGCCCAGGGACTGGCATCTAAGTGGACAATTTTTGTTTAATAATTTTTGTTACCCTTGTCTGGATTTCCCCTTTTACATAAAAAAGTAATTTGATCAGTTTCTGTCTGTCTTTGACCCAAGGTTTTAATATCTCATTTATTTTCTGAAATATTAAACTTCTTTCCAACAAATTTGTAATCCAGTATCATTCTACTGTCCAGTAATGAAGAGACAAATTAATATAGTGCAAGGGAATTGAAGTGACAGTCCCCTGAATACATTTTTTTTATTGAAGAGAAAGCTGGTCAAGAGTAAAAAAAAAATAAATAAATAAATAAATAGGCCCACTTGATTGCCACTTACCAAAACATTAGTAGAGTTAGCCAAAAGTCTGGGACAAATATCTTGAAACCTCTCTCCTAAAAGAAATCAAGTCACAGGAAGATGAAAATACAGAAGCAGGCAGGAAGCTCCAGAGTTTACCAGAGAAAGGTATGAATGATTGAGACTATTGGTTAGGTCTTGCATTATTTACTTGTTGTATTATCTTTTACCTTGCTAGGTATTTCAAGTATCAAGAAATAAATTCTGACACCATCTTAAGTGACATCCCTTTTTTATTAGATTTAATATATAGATTACCAAATTTCCAAGCATTTTGAGGTTCATGTATTTTTAGGATGTGAGTGGTTCTTCTGAGACTCAGCCAAAGGAGCTGTCTGGACTTGAACTGAAGAAAGCAATGAGAGATTTCAAGAGACGTCGGCAAGCTTACAGAACCAAAATATCTACCAAAAACAAAAGCCAGAATGAGGTATTTATAGAGAAAAATGTGCATTGCATCTCATTTCTCCTTGAAAGGGAAATGGTTGAGAAACCTTTAAAGGGAGTGTCCGATTTAGATCGGTAATAGATCGTTGCTTCATATCTCCGGTAAATACGCATGAAACACTCTGATTTTTATGTTGTGAAGTATTGGGAACATGTACATCAATATTAGACATTGATCCCCATTCTAGTCCCCAACCCCGCCGTGTAATTACAATTTCAACTAAAACTTACGAGTGTTATTCTGGCGTTATTATTTGCTCCATAACCTTAATTTTCCAGTGGCAAAGACATGTTATAATGTGAAAGGTTTTCACGTCATTAGATTTTTTTTTACTTTTTTGACCAAAAAAATATTGATATAAAATTACAGGTCACATATATTAAAAAATAGTGACGTGAATTGAAAGAAGAAGTATTCTTCTCCTTTTTAGTTTTTGTTTAATTGAAATCAAGCTATAATTGGCTTTAAAATAGATTTTAGAAGAGGAATAACTTATGTTTTGAGATACAGGCCGATAAAGTTTATCGATCGATCTTGATCCCATTATAACACACTAGGAAGTTTATTCAGGTTTACTCTATGTTCTTTTTTATTATCTACAATCTCATAATACAATTAGATGTATATTAGGCTCCTAGTCCCTTCCTGTCAATGATATATGGGTCTTGAAGAGGCTTTTCTTCCGACCTCCAGTTCTCACTTTTTCTGGCTGTGATGTGTTCTTGAAGTTGCATGTTGTGTAGTGCATAGTTACGGTGTTCTCATACACATCAGGCTCAAAACTGTAGTCAAAGGCAGGATCTAGGCATGAATAACGAGAGGAAAGAAGATTTTTCAGCCTCCTTTTTGTCAGCATGACAAGCTCGTCGTCACTTTCCACATCTTCATTTCCTCTCTCAATATTTTGTAGAAGAGCTTCTCTAATTGTGAGTAATGAGGCCTTTTCCTCTTCATTTCCTTGTCTTTGTTCAGTGTGAGATGTGGTGAGCTTTGGTGTGGCGGTGGTGAGGGTGGTGGTGGTGGGTGACGCGAGAATGTGTACTGGAGCATTTGAGGTGTCATGGTCAACACGCTCTTTTTATTATTTGCGCTTCCATACTCATATTCCAGGTGTCCTTCCTATGCTTATTCCTCTTAGACACCCGTCCCATGGTTGGCAGTAGGTGAAAAGCAGGATGCAGTAAATAAATTATGTGCTGTTTAGCAGAGTGAAGGGCGAGTAGTGAGAGACGCAGCAACAACCTTTCTCTCTAATATCTTTTACGCTACTGAATCTCGCTGGTGCCTTGGTTGATGCCACCGATAGACTTTCAGTGTTGCCGTATCATGTCCACCAAAAAAAGTTAAGATTTTTGCCTTTTTTTCGTAGTTTTTCAGAAAAAAAAAAACTGATTCTGCTGATGTAAACAAACGCACGTGGTTGAGTACAGGACATTTAAATGGCTTTTAAATGGAAACCAGTGCGCGTTTCACCATGAAACTTCGTGAAATAATTGTATCAGAAAAGTCAATCGCCACCAGTGTTTGATGTAGATTGCTGAGATGAGGGAAGACGGAAACACTCACGGATATGATGTGTCTATTGTAGATAGGTACACACACAATGATACGGAGCACCCACGCCTTGCCTTGCCTGAGGAGATGATGTGTCCGACCTAAACAGAAGCTGGTCAGAGAATGACTGCGAGAGAGGGTGAATGTGGGTGAGGTGACCCAGGGAGGCGCTGGGGTCACCTCACCTGGAGGAGATAGCTGATCAGCAAGGATGGAGGGAGAGGCGACACGTGGAGCGAGGACACAGCGGGATGGATGAGCAACGTGGCCGGAGACAACAGTGGGCTGGTAGCAAGGGACACACGTGGTTGCTGGAGTAAGAAGGGCGTGCTGAGCACAGGAGGGTGACCAGGGCACCGACAGGGTGACCAGGGGGTAAATAGGCGATGAGAGTGCACGGTGTTGTGCACTGCTGCCAATGAAAGTTTTCCTTCAGGAGAGGAACACAGCGGTGGAGCACGATCCACGGGAACACAGCAATAGACTGGAGGACGAGGTAGGGAGCAGGAACTCATGTGGTATGATGGTGGACGCCGAAGATGTGAGAAGTGGCGGCCATGTGGTTACCACGGATACGGAGGTGGAGCCCGGAGCTGAGATAAGTGACCATTCCGAGAAGGTGCAGATGACGGCGTGCTGATGAGGGCTCCGACGAAGGTGGTGCTGATGATGATCGAGGAGAGGGGAGAACGAGGGCAGGAATCTTGATTTCCTGGACGGTCACCACGAAGCACTGATAAACAAGGCAGAGGGTGCGGCAGAAGGGTGCGTGAGGGTGTGTGTGGGCGAGAACACGTGGGCAGGAACACGTGGTGGAGGGAGCACAGGATGAATGGACGTGAGGTTCGAGCGCTGCTAAGAAGGGTGGAACACAGCTGCACACCAGTGTATCAGAAAAAGTCAATTGCCACCAGTGTTTGATGTAGTTTGCTGAGATGAGGGAAGATGGAAACACTCACGGATATGATGCGTCTATTGTAGATAGGTACACACACAATGATACGGAGCACCCACGCCTTGCCTTGCCTGAGGAGATGATGTGTCCAACCTAAACAGAAGCTGGTCAGAGAATGAGAGAGGGTGAATGTGGGTGAGGTGACCCGAGGAGGCGCTGGGGTCACGACCTTGTGATTAGTTTACCCCGACCCAGCGCCATGACGTCAAATGGATGGTTTAAAATCATTGGATCCGGCATGGAGTGAGGAAAGGTGAGGTGACAAAGGAATGTGGGTGTGTATGGAACATTTGCGAAGTGTGGGAAACTCAGGCTTAATATATAGAAATGAAATACATGATGAATATATACACGATACACAAAGACACACAATATATATATGATACATAATAGCTAACGTGTATACCTAATACATATTTTTTTTCCACAAAAAAACATTTTTCAGATTTTTTCGGTCTCTAAATCGGACGCCCCCTTAAACGTTTTAATTGTTAAGTATTTAAGGCAGATTTGAATTACGTAGTATTTCATATATAAATCTATCTTTCTATTTACTTACCTGGCAGGCATTCTTTGAGCCCACCTGGTGAAGTAATTAACTGACTGACCAGTATCTTGTGCTGGGTGATGTACAGAAAGTGTTCTCTGATTAGTTCATGCCACGTGGCCTTGGTAATTCTGTATTGCTAGCTTAACCAATGCAAGTCCATATCTTGTTACTTATTTAATGACCAGCATGCTTATATCACTGGCTACCCTCACAACCCTTCCCTGTGGTTGTTTACCTCCTGCATGACAATATATACACCTTCCATTGTTCTATATGCTATATTGTGACAGAGCTGTTAAAAACTATGGGCTAGAGTTTGTGAACTTGGCCAGTGGTATAAGCATGCTTGTCATTAAATCAATAAGTTGTCTATTAGCATGGGACAAACAGGCAAAACAGCATCACCAAGGAGACACAGCCTGGTATGGGCCAATCAGGAAACACTCTTTGGGAAACACAGTACATGGCCCTAGCCAATCAGTAAATTTCCCCTGGTGAACCTGCAGGCTGAGTCACTAACATTACATCTAAAAGGTCACTCTACCCTCTTTGAAGAATGTTTTGTTGAAACATTAGAGAAATAAAGTTCTGCTTTATTTTTTGTATTGTATCCCATTCATTTATTAACCAGTGTCACATATACTTATGATTTTTTTTTCCTTCTATCTTTCAGGTTACCCGAGAAATTATCGATAACATGATGGCCTTGCTAGGTTTGCAAGATCCAAAATTAGACCTGCCTGGCACTTCAGGAAGGTTACATGCCCAACAGTGCAATGAAGATTGTGATAATGATTTATATACTTTAGGTAAGAGTTCAGGATTCATGACTTCAGTTTGTCAAGATGCAATAGATTCACATCAAGTGAAAAACATAGATTACACCAAACATCAGGAACAGAAAACAAAGAGAAGTAAACAAAAGAGTCACAGCAGAAGTAGGAACCCAAAAGAGAGAATAAAATACCAGCAGTATGACACTTCAAGTCATGATACTAGTAGGTTTTTAGATGAAAGAAAGCACAGAAGAATGGGAAAGAAATATGAAATGAAGTCTGAAAGGCATGATACACCTGATAGATACCAATCCAGATCAAAAGATAGGGGATGGAATCAAGGTAAAGAAAAGAAAAGAAAAAAAGATGAATCTGAATACAGAACCTATGAACAAAGAAAAATAAGCAAGAAGGAAGAAAAATATGAGAATGAAGAAAGGCACTATAGGCAGGAGGCTTTTTCAAGTAGATCCAAAAAAAGGGAAAGAAATGAGAGTAAGAAGAGGAGTGGTGATAACAAAATGTAAGAATTAGATAAGAAATTGAACTTGATAAAGAATACAGAGAAGTAGTGAAATATGAAACATTAATTGTAAACACAATGGTATCAGACATTGTAATGAATAAGAAATTGAACTTGATAAAGAGTGCAGAGAAATAATGAAATATTAAGCATTGATTGTAAACACAATGATATCAGATTGTAATAAATAAAAAAATTATCAACTTTTTGTGGTATAACAACCATACCATCAGAGAATAATTATTTATACTTGGGAAATTACCATAAGAACATTTTTCTTTAGTTAGACTAATGTATATGTTTTTGTGGTAGTAATTTCACTTTATCATTTCACCAACACCAAAATTCAAGTTCAGGTTAGCAAGCTTAGATCTGGCTGCTACATTGATGTCTTAACTTAAACTAGCTGTTACCATTTGTTGTTCAGGACAGAAAAAGAGTAATGTCTTTTTTTTTTTTTTTTTTTTTTATTTATTTATTTACATATCTGGCTTTTTAGGAAAAAAAATAACAGTGATAGTAGTATGTAATGATAAAAACTGAAATGTATCTAAGATGTAAACTGTTGTGATTTGGTGGAAATACAAAAGTTATGTAAAAAGTAATTAGTTATATTCAACTTTACAGTAGCTCATCTCCCCAGCTTCACAAATTGCTCCTTGTTATTTTGCTGATTACACTTAGAAATTCAATAAACGAGTGAGTACAAATGGTGTTCTGCCCACAAGCAACTCATTCCTCTTTGCAATGCAAAATAACAGAAGTCTCTAGATGTCATGGTTACCAAAATACCACAGGTTGAATGAGGTAGTATAATCGGTTTATGTGGCCTTGCGTTCGATTGGGTTCAGCAGCCTTGGCTAGAGCGATAGAACACAGGTCCCTTGTATCCTTACTCTCTCTCTCTCTCTCTCTCTCTCTCTCTCTCTCTCTCTCTCTCTCTCTCTCTCTCTCTCTCTCTCTCTCTCTCTCTCTCTCTCTCTCTCTCTCCTGTTGTGATACCACTCTCATTCAAAGGTTGTCTCCCTGTAACATGGCGAGAGACCCGACGTGCATGAAAAGTATAGAAAAAACAAATATAAGTTCATTATTAGAGCTAGTACGCAGTGAGCCATTAGTGAGTATTTCAGTGAGCTGGTTGATAATTGTTGTGATGGTGAGGGAGCTGATGGATCAAAAGTTCTGGTGGTGGGGAGGAGAATGTCTAGATAAAGCACTAAACACAGTATGGTAGTAAACAGTAGGAAAGTTACTAATGATTTATCTTTACTGTAGGTTAAAAGTTTCCTATTCGGTAAAAGTAAGACACACTTATTTGTAGTAAGGCAAGGAGCATAGACTCTTCATGAGTTGCTAAACATCACTTCAAGACATATGTGAGTAAAATATCAGTCACCTAGTGAAAAAAATAATCTTCACATTGTATGATATCAGTTTCAGTTATACTCTGTTCATCATATGACATGTCATAGTTTATGGGTTGATGAGAAAAGTCAGTACTGGTACTCACAGATGAAGGATGAGATGAATGAAAATGACGAAGTAGCTGTACAGCGTAGTACAATGCTGCTGCTGCTGATGATGATGATGTACTGCACAGTGAAACATAACATTTACAGCTTTCCAGAGAGTGCAAATAAGCAAAAACAAGTGATGATTAGCTTAAGCATGGCGATGTAGCTAAGGCAGAAACATGCTGTAAAGGGGAAGGTGCAGACACATATGGAGGTGGTATGGTCCTGCTTCTTTCTTTGAAGGAACATCCTCAGTAGCCAATCAAAGGCTTGGATTGGCAACTGGCAACAAGTATAGCTCCAGCCAATTGTGTTCCACCTACCAAAATGTCTGGGTGTTTCCTCAACCTACACCACAATTTAACTAGTATTTGATCTAATATTCTAGTAAATTTTTCTCCAATAAAGTGAGATTTCCTGTATTGTAGAAATAGTTAATAAGGTTCCACTGAAAGATGTGAAAAAGGGAATTGGTGATAACTGAACCTTGGTAGTTTTGAAATCAAATCTTTATGCCAGACTCTATCACAAAAGCTTTTGATATGTCTAACGCTACAGCAAAAGTTTCACCGAAATCTCTAAAAGAGGATGACCAAGACTCAGTAAGGAAAGCCAGAAGATCCCCAGTAGAGCGATCTTGACGGAAGCCATACTGGCGATCAGAGAAGATTGTGAAGTGACAGATGTTTGAGAATCTTCCTATTCAGGATAGATTCAAAAACTTTAGACAAGCAAGAGATTAAAGCTATAGGACGGTAGTTTGAGGGGTTAGAACGATCACCCTTTTTAGGAACAGGCTGAATGTAGACGAACTTCCAGCAGGAAGGAAAGGTAGAAGTCGATAGACAAAGTTGGAAGAGTTTGGCCAGGCATGGTGCAAGCACGGAAGCACAGTTTTTGAGAACAATAGGAGGGACCAAATCAGGTCCATAAACCTTTTGAGGGTTTAGGCCAGCGAGAGCATGGAAAACATCATTACGAAGAATTTTAATTGTAGACATGAAATAGTCAGAGGGAGGAGGAGAGGGAGGGACAAGCCCAGAATCGTCCAAGGCGGAGTTGTGAGCAAAGGTTTGAGAAAAGAGTTCAGCTTTAGAGACAAAAGATATGGCAGTGGTGCCATCAGGATGAAATAAAGGAGGAAAGATGAAGAAGTGAAGTTATTTTAGATGTTTTTGGCTAGATGCCAAAAGTCTCGAGGGGAGTTTGAGTTTGAAAGATTTTGACATTTTCTATTTATGAAGGAGTGTTTGGCAAGTTGAAGAACAGACTTGGCATGATTCCGGGCAGAGATATAAAGTGCATGAGATTCAGGAGATGGAAGGCTCAAGTACCTTTTGTGGGCAACCTCTCTATCATGTATAGCACGAGAACAGGCTGAGTTAAACCAAGGTTTAGAAAACTTAGGTTGAGAAAAGAATGAGGAATGTACGCCTCCATGCCAGATACTAACACCTCTGTTATGCGTTCAGCACAAAGAGATGGGTCTCTGACACGGAAGCAATAATCATTCCAGGAAAATCAGCATAATACCTCCTCAGGTCCCCCAACTGGCAGAGGCAAAACGCCAGAGGCACCTTCGCTTTGGGGATCCTGCGGAGGGATTGGAAAAATAGGACAAGATACAGAAATGAGATTGTGATCGGAGGAGCCCAACGGAGATGAAAGGGTGACAGCATAAGCAGAAGGGTTAGAGGTGAGGAAGAGATCAAGAATGTTGGGCGTGTCTCCAAGACGGTCAGGAATACGAGTAGGGTGTTGCACCAGTTGCTCTAGGTCATGGAGGATAGCAAAGTTGAAGGCTAGTTCACCAGGGTGGTCAGTGAAGGAGAGGAAAGCCAAAGCTGGTGGTGAACATTGAAATCTCCAAGAATGGAAATCTCAGCAAAAGGGTAGAGGGACAGAATGTGCTCCACTTTAGAAGTTAAGTAGTCGAAGAAATTACTATAGTCAGAAGAGTTTGGGGAGAGATAAACAGCACAGATGAATTTAGTTTGAGAGGGACTGTTAAGTAGTAGCCAGATGGTGGAAAATTCGGAAGACTCAAGAGCGTGGGCACGAGAGCAAGTTAAGTCATTGCGTACATAGACGCAACATCCAGCTTTGGAATGAAAATGAGAATAGAGAAAGTAGGAGGGAACAGAGAAGGGGCTACTGTCAGTTGCCTCAGACAGCTGTGTTTCGGTGAGGAAAAAAAGATGAGGTTTAGTAGAGGAGAGGTGGTGTTCCACAGATTGAAAATTAGATCTAAGACCGCAAATGTTGCAGAAGTTAATGTAGAAAAAGTTGAGGGAGGTGTCAAGGCATTTGTGGTCTTCAACAGGAGAGGTGTCCGACCTGGGGACATTTTTGGTCCCCTCCCCAGAGGGGGACTCCGAGGCGTTGTTTATTTCGGGTCCAATTTGGAGTGAAGGGTGTATGTGTGGTAAGTGCATGTAGTTTTGTGTGAAGAAGGAGAGCTGTCTTTAGAGGGTAGGCTGTGACTATCCCCTTGAGTTGTGTGACACAAAGGGAAACATTCAACGAGATCACAACTAGCTTTAATGGAAGGTTCACAGCACCTCCTGAACTAGTACTATTAGATCTCACAGGGAGTAAGTTATTGTTTCGATAGTGTCTACTACCTCGTCCTTATATATATATATATATATATATATATATATATATATATATATATATATATATATATATATATATATATATATATATATATATTTTTTTTTTATTTTATTTTTTTTTTGAGGACGACCTACTGCAACGATAATTTACTCCCAGTTAGATCTAATAGCACTAATTCAGGGGATGCTGTGAACTTTCCATTAAAGCTAGTTGTGATCTCGCTGAACATTTCCCTTTGTGTCTCAAAGCTCAAGGGGGCAGTCACAGCCTGCCCTCTAAAGACAAATCTCTTTCACTCAAGACTACATGCACTTACCTCATTTACACCTTCACTTAAAATTCTAAAAAAAAAAATGGCGACTCCACACCCAGCCTCGGAGTCCCCTTCTGGGAGCGTGAACCAGAAATGTCCCCAGGTCGGACTCCTCTCTTGATATTGACCGCAAATGTCTTGACACATCCCTCAACTTTTTCTACATTAACCTCTGCAACATTCGCAGTCTTAGATCTAATTTTCAATCTGTGTAACACAACCTCTCCTCTACAAACCTCATCTTCTTTTCCTCCTTGAAACACAGCTGTCTGAGGTTACTAACAGTAGCGCCTTCTCTCTTCCCTCCTACTTTCTCTATTCTCATTTTCGTTCCAAAGTTGGATGTTGCGTCTATGTGTGCAATGACTTAACTTGCTCTCATGCCCACGTTCTCGAATCTTCCGAGTTTTCCAACATCTGGCTTTGACTCAATAGTCACTCTCTATCAAAATTCATCTGTGCTGTCTATCTCTCCCCTAACTCCTCTGACTATAGTAAATTCTTTGACTATTTAACTTCCAAAGTGGAACACATTGTCCCTCTACCCTTTCGCAGAGATCTCCATTCTTGGAGATTTCAATGTTCACCACCAACTTTGGCTTTCCTCTCCCTTCACTGACCATCCTGGTGAACTAGCCTTCAACTTTGCTATCCTCCATGACCTAGAGCAACTGGTGCAACACCCTACTCATATTCCTGACCGTCTTGGAGACACGCCCAACATTCTTGATCTCTTCCTCACCTCTAATCCTTCTGCTTATGCTGTCACCCTTTCATCTCCGTTGAGCTCCTCCGATCACAATCTCATTACTGTATCTTGTCCTATTTCTCAAATCCTCCTCAGGATCCCCCAAAGCGGAGGTGCCTCTGGCATTTTGCCTCTGCCAATTCGGTGGACCTGAGGAGGTATTATGCTGATTTTCACTGGAATGATTACTGCTTCCGTGTCAGAGACCCATCTCTTTGTGCTGAACGCATAACAGAGGTGATAGTCTCTGGCATGGAGGCGTATATTCCTCATTCTTTCTCTCAACTGAAACCTTCTAAACCTGTTCTTGTGCAATACATGATAGAGAGGTTGCCCACAAAAGGTACTTGAGTCTTCCATCTCTTGAATCTCACGCACTTTATATCTCTGCCGGAATCATGCCAAGTCTGTTCTTCAACTTGCCAAACACTCTTTCATAAATAGGAAATGTCAAAATCTTTCAAACTCAAACTCTCCTCGTGACTTCTGGCATCTAGCCAAAAACATCTCAAATAACTTCACTTCTTCATCTTTCCCTCCTTTATTTCATCCTGATGGCACCACTGCCATCTCTTCTGTCTCTAAAGCTGAACTCTTTTCTCAAACCTTTGCTCACAACTCCACCTTGGACGATTCTGGGCTTGTCCTCCCTCCTCCTCCCTCTGACTATTTCATGTCTACAATCAAAATTCTTCGTAATGATGTTTTCCATGCCCTTGCTGGCCTAAACCCTCGGAAGGCTTATGGACCTGATGGGGTCCCTCCTATTGTTCTCAAAAACTGTGCTTCCATGCTTGCACCTTGCCTGGCCAAACTCTTTCAACTTTGTCTATTGACCTCTACCTTTCCTTCTTGCTGGAAGTTTGCCTACATTCAGCCTGTTCCTAAAAAGGGTGACCGTTCTAATCCCTCTAACTACCGTCTTATAGCTTTAATCTCTTGCTTGTCTAAAGTTTTTGAATCTATCCTGAATAGGAAGATTCTTAAACATCTGTCACTTCACAATCTTCTATCTGATCGCCAGTATGGCTTCCATTAATGTCACTCTACTGGTAATCTTACTGAGTCTTGGTCATCCTCTATTAGAGATTTTGGTGAAATTTTTGCTGTTGAGTTAGACATACCAAAAGTTTTCATAGAGTCTGGCATAAAGCTTTGATTTCCAAACTGCCCTCCTACTGTTGCTAGCCTTCTCGCTGCAACTTTATCTCAAGTTTCCTTTCCGACCATTCTATCGCTGCTGTGGTAGACAGCCACTGTTCTTCTCCTAAATCAACTTGGTGTTTCTCAGGATTCTGTCCTGTCACTCACTCTCTTTCTATTATTCATTAATGATCTTGGTCATCCTCTTTTAGAGATTTCGGTGAAACTTTTGCTGTTGCGTTAGACATATCAAAAGCTTTTGATAGAGTCTGGCATAAAGCTTTGATTTAAAAACTGCCCTCATACGGCTTCTATCCTTCTCTCTGCAACTTTATCGCAAGTTTTCTTTCCGACCGCTCTATTGCTGCTGTGGTAGATGGCTACTGTTCTTCTCCTAAACCTATTAATAGTGGTGTTCCTCAGGGTTCTGTCCTGTCACCCACTCTCTTTCTATTATTCATTAATGACCTTCTTAACCAAACTTCTTGCCCTATCCACTCCTACGCTGATGATACTACCCTACATCTTTCCACGTTCTTTCAGAGAAGTCCAACCCTACAGAAAATCAACAGATCACGCGGGGACGCCACGGAACGCCTGAATTCCGATCTTTCTAAGATTTCCGATTGGGGCAGAGAAAATCTAGTAGTTTTCAATGCCTCAAAAACTCAATTCCTCCATCTATCAACTCGACACAACCTTCCAGACAACTATCCCCTCTTCTTCAATGACACTCAACTGTCTCCCTCTTCCACAATGAATATCCTCGGTCTGTCCTTTGCTCATAATCTTAACTGGAAACTTCACATCTCATCTCTTGCTAAAACA
Source organism: Portunus trituberculatus (assembly GCF_017591435.1). Classification (NCBI taxonomy): domain Eukaryota; kingdom Metazoa; phylum Arthropoda; class Malacostraca; order Decapoda; family Portunidae; genus Portunus; species Portunus trituberculatus. The sequence continues at coordinate 2,416,151 of NC_059300.1, read as the reverse complement.
GCTTTTATGAAATTAGGTGTTCTGAGGCGTCTCCGACAGTTTTCTCGCCCTCCAACTGCTTACTCTGTATAAGGGCCTTATCCGTCCCTGTATGGAGTACTCTTCGCATGTTTGGGGGGGTTCCAGTCACACAGCTTTGCTTGATAGGGTGGAATCGAAAGCTCTTCGTCTCATCAACTCCCCTCCTCTGACTAACTGTCTTCAGTCTCTTTCTCACCGCCGAAATGTTGCATCCCTTTCTATATTTTATCGCTATTTTCATGGTAACTGTTCTACTGATCTTGCTAACTGCATGCCTCCCCTCCTCCTGCGGCCACGCTGCACAAGGCTTTCTTCTTCCTGTCATCCCTATTCTGTCCAGCTCTTTAATGCAAGAGTTAACCAGTACGCTCAATCATTCATCCCTTTCACTGGTAAACTCTGGAACTCCCTCCCTGCATCTGTATTTCCGAATTCCTACAACTTGTCTTCTTTTAAGAGGGAGGTATCGAGGCATTTGCTTCCCTAATTCTGGCTGACGGTTTTGGCACTTTTTGAAGTCTTTGGAGAGCCAGGGCTCAAGTGGGCCTTTTTCTAACTTTCTTTTTTTTTGCCCTTGGCTGGCCCTCTTCCCTACGTAAAAAAAAAAAAAAAAAAAAAAAAAAAAAAAAAATATATATATATATATATATATATATATATATATATATATATATA
>NC_059300.1:2330455-2412955 GCF_017591435.1 Portunus trituberculatus | reverse complement strand
TGCAATATAGTGTGTGACAGTGGTTGTGTCAGTGGAACAATCGTGTGATTTAACAAAATGTGAATTATTTTTATAACTTTTTAACCCCCATACATAAGAGATTTTTCAGCCGTATCTAACGTTCGTGTAGCATGATAAGACTATCAAGGGGTTATACAAACTGTTTACTACGCTTCATACCAGTTATAACCGCTTCAAATCCATATATCATTCATTCCATCGAACTTTGTCATTCTTAATGAAAGAAAGGACATAATTGTAAGTATTTTGTTTGAAGCTTTGGGAATATGAAAATAAGGCTACGTGTTTTCATAGCAAGTATAATATATGGTGTAGAAAAAAAAAAGAAAAGAAATTGCTCAGTTTACATGTCAGCAATGTAAAGAAAGTTGTGTAGAACATTCAAGTTAAGAGAATATTGTATTTCAGTGAGGAATAATTAACGTGTAGCTATTATGTACTTAGCTGATCATGTCTAGGTAGGCAAGAAAGCTAGATAGAGCTCTTTAAATATGTCATTTCTCATGATGTGAGACATAATGACCACAGAGAGACAGATTCCTGTAAGTCATTTGGAACTTCATTGTCTATTCATTATGATAGTAAGTAAGGAATGTTCAAAATAACAAGCAATGACGACCTTATAAAATTTGCAGAATGTTTGCCAAAAAAAAAAAAAAAAATAATAATGATGCAAAGTTAAACAGTAATTTCATCAAAGACAAGGATGTTTTTTGGCTGGTCTTCTGACTGAATGAGCATGTCACAAAATTACAAAATAAATATCTTAATAGTTTATCTGAAAGTTGTGAAGTTTTTGAGGGGCTTGATTCTGTAGATTAATGTCTGGCACAATGAACTCAGCCAAAGCTGGATCATTCTAGTGCAAGTCCTTGTTGGAGATCTTGTAAGGTCTACAGTTGTGCAGTAGTGATGGCATGTAGGAGTGTCATTGAGGGAGTCACAGATGCCTCGGGATTAGTAATCCTGAGCACCAAAAATTGTTTGATTACAGCGAGGCTATCTTACTTTGTGTCTCTCCTCCAAATGTATATAAATGAAGAAAATATTTATAGAAACTGAATTAGTAATAAATGGCAGCATTTGTTTTATCTTTTGATATTTGAAATGAATAACTTTATTTGAGAACTGAATCTTGGTATAACATAACATAATATAAATAATAGGATAACAAAGGGCCACCAGGGCCCATCTAGGTTATCCTGTATCAGTTGCACAGCGACCTCTTCATCAATACTTAAAGATACACTTACAAGTACACAATACATTATATACTAATTCTAAATATTTGGCCCATTTGGCTAAGTCCTGCAGCGAAATCCTCTACAATTTGTGGTCCCCATACATGGGGATCATGTCTTGTTTAACTATAGTAAATTTCTTATAAAAACTATCATGCAGTGCTATACATAATTATAAATCTAATAAATTTAAGTGCTTATCTAATCTGTTTTTAAACATTGTCAAACTAGTGCTATTTACAACCCTCTCTGGCAATGCATTCCAGAAGTCTATCACTCTATGACTAAAGAAATATTTTCTTATATCTAACCTGCAGCCTTGCTTTCTAATCTTCCTGCCATGATTTCTAGACCTATTTCCCTCCTCTATGGCAACCAAAGTATTGTGTTTAAGATTTTTAGTAAAGAATTCATTTGCTTGAAAAAGGAGGTGTTCAGTAACCAAGGTTCCATTGTACAAGGCAATATTTGAAAGCCTATTACATGCCTTATAAGTATTATATTGGTAAATTAAATTCTCCCTGATGATTCCTACCAGCACAAATGTACAAATAGTTAAGATCAAAACATTTTTCTTTTAAGCTGCATTGAAGGGAGGACAATATGTCATCCAATCAGATGTAGTATTGTATATCGATTGATAAATAGAATTTTTATTTGATATATTAGTTTCAGTTATCTTATAAAGAATGTTAATTAGTGAATATTACTCTTCACATACTTTCTCAGCAATGGATGACCATCTTGTTTAACTAGGATGTCAGTACAAATACTAAGAATACTGGATTGCAGACCCAAGGAATTAAAGTCCATGAGAGGGTGCTGGGCAAATAAGAGTAGTTGTAGCAGTGGGTGATAGTATGCAATGGCCATAAAATTTCTAAGGCTCATATAAAATGAGAGACTTCTGGTTAACAATAATTATCTGTCCTTGGTTTTGTGTAAGTACTGTATCACTTGTAATTAGATTATTTTAAATTTCAAAACAGCAATTACTTAAGTCTTTACCACCATCAATAAATATTATTATGATGATGTAGAACATTAAGAGAAATAGCTCCAAATTTAATTGATGATTAGGAAACAAGAATTTCTGATCATGTGTTTTCCTCTGAATTTGATGTGTCAAAAGGTTATAATAGTGATGTGTTATTTAGAATTTTTATATCTACATAGTCTAAGAAGTGATTTGTGTTAATTCATGTTGGTTTTACAGGTCAGCAGAAATGTTGGCTTGCACAGAGGTGTTGCTGCTACTCGACAGTTATCTACTCTCACAGGAATGAGGTCATGGCTGAGGATGATCCAGAAATGTGGGAACTTGTGCAAGCTGAAAAATATCGTCAGAAACGTGGATTAGAGCTTATTGCATCTGAGGTTTGTGTTAGTTAAGCCATTAACATTTTTACTAAGTATCTAATTAGTTGATTGGGCTACTTCTAGCCAATATATATATATATATATATATATATATATATATATATATATATATATATATATATATATATATATATATATATTGGAGTGATATATCTGTATAATATCAATGAGTTTAAGTTGCCATGTTTAAAATGATGTTCAGTGGTATGGTCATCTGCTTATTTTCATGTTTAATAGTGAAAATGTATGTTTTACAATTATTGTGTAATGCCATGATAGTAATAATAACAATAATAATAATGATAATAATCATCATCATCATCATCATCATCATCATCATCATCATCATCATCATCACCACCACCACCACCACCACCACCACCACCACCACCACCACCACCACCACCACCACCACCACCATATTATCTATATTATCTATATTGCCAGCCAACAAAATCCCTCAAAGTGGCACATATAAAACAAACTCAAAGTGTAAAGATTGCTGTAAATATGTATCTGAGCCTGGAAGGCTTTACTAATTAACACAGCAATAATGTGGCCTTCATAACTAACTCAAACTGCACATAAACTGTTTCTAGGCTCCCCTTTACCTCATACAAAGGTATTCCTTGATTTTGTGGATGGACTCCATATGATTGTGGAGATCAGAGAGTTGGAAAGATTATTATTATTAAGACAAAGTAAATCATGTATTTATTTGAATCCAACGTTTGATTTCTTTCTAACTTTACCAATCATGATATCCATAAAGATAATAAGATTTAAAAAAAAATTAAATCTGCTTCATTAGTATACAGGCAACCCCTATTTAACGAAGGGGTTATGTTCCTAAAAAAACCTTCGTTAAGTGAAATTTCGGTAAGCGAACCGATTATAACAAATTTAACCCTTGACTTGAACTTTCATTGAGAGTAAACAAAGCGAGAGTGCATCATAGTACAGTGAAAGGTTTAATGAAAGTAAAAATTATGAAGTTAAACATTTAGGCAGTTTAATTTAAGTCATTATAATGTACACTAATGTATGTATATACATACATAACTTTGTAATGTTGATGGTCTTGAATTTATGAAGGGAGGGAGAGTGAAATGGGAAAGACACTAACCAGCAACCTGTGGAATGTAAACAAAGGGCACATCATTGTACCATATACAGAACTTATGTACATTTCCACAAGGCTTTCCATTTTATCCATTGTAGAGTCATGAGTTCAGGTGGTTCTTTTAGCTTGCAAGGAAAATGCGGTCTCACCAGCCTTCTTAATAGAGTCTGCTGACTTGAAAATAGTAGAGACATTAGATGGAGTCAAGATGGTGGCGAGCAATGCTATTAGTTTTTTCGTCTCTCGTGTCTGTGAATAATATCCAGCTTCACTTCGAGAGTAAGAGACTTCCTGGTCATCTTAGCAACGCTAGGCGACATTGCAGGGTGTTTTGGTGGTAAGTTGAGCGAGGGAAGACAAGCTGCTGCTGACGTTATTGTTTTGAACTAGGGGGAGTGAGTGGTGCACGAGAGGTGCTCGTGATACAGCAGGGCTTTCAAACTTGGAAAAAATTACCTGGATAAAACTTTGTTAAAGTGAGTTTGGTGTTCGTTAAACGAGCAGATGGTAGTAAAATGAAACCTTCATTTTAGCGAAATTTTGTTCTGTGAACCTTCGTTAAGCGGGGATTGCCTGTATATTTTTTAAAACTATATAGAATATTTTAGTGAGAGATGACACAGTACATGATGCAATAATTATAAATAACTGTTTACCATCATTCAATACATTTACTACTTAGTCATTAGCAAAATCCTGTCACCATGGAAAGAGCAAGAAGGATTCTGCAAAATTTTTGCCAGCATAGTTTTCTTTAAATGTATTTTCACAGACTAAATCTGACAGTTATATACATATATTGTTAATATTTTTTTTCTCTGTTTCCTCAGAACTTCTGCACACGTTCAGGTCTAGAAGCTTTGGGGTCATGTCTTAACAACAAGTATTCAGAAGGTTATCCTGGCCAGAGATACTATGGTGGCACAGACATTGTAGATAAGGTTGGTGTATGCTGTTCTGTTTTAATTGATTTGTGGAGAACTATTGGTAATGTTGTACTATATTTAGATTAATTTTATGTTGCAAAACTATTCTTGAAGAGTCACATTATGATTTTCCTCTAGGAAAATTTTTAATTTTAACAAAATAATTGAATAAAGATGTAGTCTATAGTCAAAACACAATGCACTTGACTCATTAATTGATGTGACTCTTTAAGTACCAAATGCACCACATTTATGATCTCAAGATCACTTGCCATTGTTCTTCCCCATCAGTCCCGTTACTACTTTGGCTACTATGGACATAAATTATATTATTTGCAAATAGTTTTCCGAGTAAGGATTATTGATATTATAACTTGGTATTATGTAAATGTGGAATGGGTGGGAAGAAAAAAAGTGATGTTCATCTTATATTGCTGTGAGTTGATTTATTAACTTAAATAACAGCTATAAATGTAATTGCATATTCCTTACATAGTGATCGTGGATGAGACTAGAAATGTGCTTATCCTAGAGCTTTGCTGACTTGTTTTCTTTGTATGTAATAGATGAAAGCACCAGTCATGTGTCAATACACTAACTATAATTTTTTTTCCCAGTTGCAGACACACTTATACTGAGTAATTACCTATCCCCTGTACTAACTTCAGTGAGCTAGCTTTGTTACGAATGCATTGTGTCTCTGCTAAGTGAAGTCAATTCATGTCAGGCCTTGATTTCAGGCTATCTTCAACACCATACTGTGACTGATTCTGGATGCCTTTAGAGAGAATATGTTTCATTAGGTATATTCATAGATCTTTACTAGAAAAATATTCTGTCAAAGATAGGTAACTTGCTTGGACCACAAATGCCTTTACCAAAAGGTTAAGGAAATGGAAGAAAATTGGTTACATTTGTGGACCAAGAAAAATGTAATATGATAGAATTACATTGACAGCATTGTAGAATAAAAAAAATGTATCTGTTACAGATGTATAATATAATTAGACATTTTATTTAATGGAATTGTAAGCTTCTTATGAAGATAAAAGAAAAACAAAACCAAGACATATACTTAAGTATATGGGCAGAAAATATAATTTTTGGTAAACATAGAGGTGTGAGGAAGTGATGTGTCATGTTCCTTTGGCTGCTCAATCAATGTATGGATGGTTTATAAAGATGTGAAAGGATGGATGATGGATTGAAAACTTTACAGTTAGTGGCAACTGAATACTGAATTCTATTGTATTTAGAATGGTTGAAAAATAGTTATTTAAAAAAGTTTTCTATTTTGACCAGATTATGAATACTTTATTGATAACAACATATATAACTGAAGTAGCCATGAGCTCCACATAAAAAGTTTATAATATGCATTGGGAAGGTTCTGCTTTGCTGTTTTATATATATACAATAAGTCCTCGTTATACGGCACATATGCGTTCCTGAAAACCTTATCGCAAGTTGAAATTAGGTATTGTATACTAAACCCACTATAACATGTAATAATAGGAAATGCGTTCCAGCACGTCAAAAGTCACCCCTACAGCCTCAACTCATTTTCACTGATGATGTCATATAATTTTTTGCCAAAACATCTGTGTACTTTAGAATTAGAATCTAAATAATAACATTAAGACAAATAAGAAAAAAAACAAGTCATGCAAAGGCCAAAACAGAAAGCTAATGAAACTGACCACATCAATGATATGTAGTTTACTTTTTCACTAGGACTATATTGCCTGTTTTCCTTTGCTGTTTATGTTATTATTCAATAACAAATATTGAATATTTATTGAATATTTATTATTATGAATGGTGTGAACTTAATTTTTCTTTGAATTATGACTACTGTTTGCTATGATTATTATGAATATATTTGTGCTTACAATAGACCCTTTAATATTCTATTTATTCATCTGATTAGTAATGCATGTAAGTAATATGTAATGTAGTTAAAAGGGGAAGAGATAACAGGCTCCAAGGGTGGTCAAGTTAAAGTCAGTACTGTGAGTGGTGGGGAGGTGTGGCGTGGATGACGTCATCACCCCTGCTCCCCCGCGTTGGGCCCTCTTGGATGACATGAGCCGATACCGTATCTGTGAATTTTTCTTACCGTATATTGAATTGAGGGTAATAATTTCCAAATATCATAACTGTAAATTTACTGGATAAAGAAGTATCGTATAACGAGGACTTACTGTATATATACACTGCTGGTCAGAGCGGAAGGCGTGAAAAGGACCACGACTTCCACTCTGACCAAGTTTCATTCATCCCTTCTTAACTCTTAAACATACAGCAGTATTCGCTGTATGTGGCTATCTGACAACTCCGCAGCTCTAGTAGTCAAAGTAGGTGATATGTTTCCTTAGTCAATGTTCACGTGTGACACGTGTGCTTGAATTTGAATTTTTTTTCATCCCACTCACGGCCCCTTTTTGTGGATGTGTGAGCTTATCATTCTGCCCTGTTACTGCCTATTATGGGACCTAGGAAACTAATTAGTAAGGTCCAAATCTCAGTTTTTTGTGCCTTAATGAGGGAGAATAAGTCAAATCAAGAAATTGCCGTAAACACTGGCATAGCTCTCAGAACTGTTCAACGTTGGACCAAAATTTATCATGAGGGAGGAAGAGATGCTTCGCCACCATCTTACTAGCCTGAGGGCCGTAAGCACAGTGTGACTCAGAGAACTCTTAACATTATTCGAAGACAGCTTGATGCTAACCCTTGCATACACACACTGTTAGCCGAAGCGAGCGGACGCAAGACCAGAGCTCTGGTATGATACGCTGCCAATTCTGGAGAGGAACACAGCAGACCTGGTGATGTTACAGGGGGGCAGGGGCTAGCTTAGTGATCCTGTCTCCAAAGAGTTATTGAATTTGCTTAAATTTAGAGGTCGAAAGGAGTATGGAGGAGGATGATGCCATGGACGGTGCGGTTGGCGCTACTCAAGATGTAAACAAAGGACTGGGAGCGAGACTGAGGGGAACTAGAAGTGAGATTATAGAAACACCTCTAGGATTGAGACAGCTGGGTGAATGGAGTAGAGAAAGGGAGTTTTCGGGCTTTAAGGAAGAAAGAGTTACCATGAGAAGTATCGTCATTATGGATAAGGAACTTAAAGCCTTGAAGGAGATGGTCGCCATCATGTCCGAAAAATAGGACCAGCTGATTACGGAGAATCTAGAACTGAGAGAGAGATGTTTAAACTTAGAAAGTACTGTTAAAATGAACCATGAGATGAAAAATACTCTAGAGGAAATAGAAAGGAAGAATAGTGCCCTAAAGGGCAAATGTACGTATTATAAAGCTGCATTACAAGGGGTGCAGGAAAGGCTGGTCTCAGTTTGGAGACAGGCAAAAAGATGAGGGAAAGGAAACTGGATGAGTGGAAGAAGATTTGGAAAAAGGAGCGAGAAGAAGAAAAAGTCAATTTCGCTCAAAGAAAAGGAAGAATTAGTGAGAGATTTGGTGGACAAAAAGAAGTGTATGGTTATGTATGGACTAAATGAAAATAAGAACCCGATGAAATTTTTGAGGGAGAAGGAGGAGAAAGAAATGGTTAAGGAAATTATCTCCGTAGTACAAGATAAAGAACAGTCTTGATAAAGAAATAGAAGAAATATATAGACTGGGTAAATATAGTGAGGGAACCAAAAGACCTCTAAAAGTCAAAATGAGATCGCAAGTAGGGATAGAAGAAATATTAGCAAGGACTGGAAAGCTGGCTGAAAAGGCAGAATATAAGCATATCTGGATAAAGAGAGAGATGAACCAGGTAGAAAGGGAAAAAGAGAGAGAACTGAGGAGTAAAGCTAAGGAAAAACTAAGGAAGCACAGAGAATGAAAAGAAGTTTTACTGGAGAGTGCTAGACATGAGACTGAGGAAATGGTATATTCAGGAAGGGGAAGGAAACATAGATGGGTTTATATCAGGAAGTTTGGAAGTGAGAGATTGTATATTGGAAAATGGCCAGATGTGGTATGTATGACAGAAACAAAGTTAAGTGAAGATGTCCAAGTGAATTTTAAAGAACAAGGATACAATGTTTGGAGGAGAGACAGAAAGGGAAAAGCAGGAGGAGGAGTAGTGATCATGACTCAAGAGAATATGTATATATGTGGAAGAGATAGAGGAGATGGACTGGCAGAGGTTTTAAGTATAACAATAAGGACCAATGGTAGGGAAAAAAGGAGTATCATAGTTGCATATGTACCACCAAAGACTAATACATGGAGGCTTGATGTACATAATGAAATGCAAAAGGAAGTACTAAATTGCCTGGATAACATGCTAAGGAAGGATAGAAGAGTGTTGCTTGTGAGAGATCTAAACTGCAAACACGTCAATTGGGAAGAAAGGGATGCAAGCAGTCGCGCTGGACGTTGGGGGGATGATGTGCTACAACTGGCAATGGTAAACACATTAGATCAATGAGTGAAAGATTCTACAAGATATAGAGGGGAAGATGATCCATCAATGCTGGATTTGGTATTTACAAAAAAAATGGAGCAATGTCCAGACATCAAATATCATACTCCAATAGGAAAAAGTGATCATGTGGTCCTAGAAATCAAATTAGAGGATCAGCAAATTTTGGAATATAATGAGGGACACAAACACAAAAGATGGAACCACGCTAAATCAAATTTTGGGGATTAAAAAGTTATTTTGGTAGTATTGATTGGAAAGAAATTATGCATGGAAAGACAATTCAAGGAAAGTATGATATATTTCTAGACAAGTATAATGAGGGTATAAAGAGATATGTTCCTCAATATAGAGTAAAAAAAGAGCAAACACACCTGGTATAATGCTATATGTGCAAAAGCTAAAAAGTGCAAGGATGCAGCATGGAAAAAATTAAGAAGACAACGTAATTAAATAAATAGGAAACAGTATAAAGAGGCACGAAATGAATACATTAGGATAAGAAGGGAGGAGAAGAGAAACTTTGAAAAGGATGTAGTGAAGAGATGTGAAAAAGAACCCAAGCTTTTTAATTAGTATATAAATGGTAAAATGACAGACAGAGACCATTACTAAGTTGATTAAGGGGAATACAATATACAAAACATCAGAAGAAATGAGTGAACTTATGAATGAGAGCTTTAAATCAGTATTTAATAAAGAGAGTTTATAAAGCCAATCAACCCAGCAGCACAGGAAGGATTAAAAGACATCGTGGTAAAAAAACAGGAAATTAGAGAATTGCTAGAAAAGGTGGATGTGAGAAAGGCAATAGGACCAGATGGAGTGTCAGGATGGACACTAAGGGAATGTAGTGAGCAACTGGTAGAACCAATTTGTGATGTAATTAACAACTCTTTAAGGGAAGGGAAAGTACCAAAAGAATGGAAAAGAGCCAATGTAGTCCCATTATAGAAAGGAGGAAAAATGACTGAGCCCCTAAATTATAGACCAGTGTCACTAACTAGTGTGGTAGGTAAGATCTGTGAAATTGTTATCAAAGAAAAATTGTTGGAATATCTGGAGAGAAAAACTCCCAATTCTTTTTGTTTTTGTTTTAGAAAAGGAAGATCATGTATAACAAACTTACTAAGCTTTTATACAAGAGTAATAGATGAAGTACAAGGAAGAGATGGATAGGTGGATGCAGTGTATCTAGACATTAAAAAGGCTTTTGACAGAGTACCACACAGAAGACTCCTATGGAAAATAGAATACATGGGCAGAATTAAGGGAAATATCTTAAATTGGATGACAGATTACTTAACAGATAGGGAAATGAGGACTGATAAGAGATACACCATCAAGTTGGAGCACTGTAACCAGTGGGGTACCACAGGGTTCGGTGTTGGCACCAATAATGTTCCAAATATATGTCAACGACATACAAGAGGGTTTGAGTAGCTACATAAATTTGTTTGCAGATGATGCCAAGCTTTTGAGAGTTATAAAAAAACAAAATGATTGTATGGAATTACAGAAAGATATTGATAAGATCTGGAGATGGAGTCAGAAGTGGAAATTATATGTAATTTAATACTAAGAAATGCCATATAATGGAAATGGGTAAAAGTAATAGAAGACCTACATGGGAATATAAAATGGGGGAAGAGATTATAATGAGAAGAGAAGAGAAAGACCTGGGAGTGATTATACAAGACACCCTGACTCCAGAAAGACATATAAATGGATTATTTGCTTCAACATACAAGACACTAACAAACATCAGGGTAGCATTCAATTACATGGATAAAAGTATGATGAAAAAGATATTAACCACTATGATAAGACCTAGACTAGAATATGCAGTAGTGGTATGGTCACCATATAGGCAGAAAGATATCAAGAAACTAGAAAGGATACAAAGGGCTGCTACAAAGATGGTCCCTGAAATAAAAGATCTTCCCTATGAAGAAAGACTGAAGGAGATGGAGCTACCAACTTTGAAGGATTGACGGCAAAGAGGAGACCTAATACCGATGTATAAGTTAGTAAACCGTATGGAGAAGATAGATAGACAAGACCTGGTAACACTGATGGAGCAGGGAGACAGACAAACAAGAGGACATTCCAAGAAAATCATGAAAAGTCAGTGTCATAGGAATATCAAGAAGCTCAGTTTTCCACAGGACAGTAGGCATCTGGAATGGATTAAGTGAAGAGATTGTAACAGTAAAAAGTGTGTGCAAATTTTAGGAGAAGTTAGACAAATGTAGATATGGAGACAGGTCACTATGAGCCCCGCTCGAACCCTGTAACGTACAACTAGGTAAACACAAACACACACACACACACACACACACACACACACACACACACACACACACACACACACACACACACACACACACACACACACACACACGGTAGCTCAGTGGTTAGAGTGCTGGCTTCACAAGCCAGAGGACTGGGGTTCGATTCCCCGGCCGGGTGGAGATATTTGGGTGTGTCTCCTTTCACGTGTAGCCCCTGTTCACCTAGCAGTGAGTAGGTACGGGATGTAAATCGAGGAGTTGTGACCTTGTTGTCCCGGTGTGTGGTGTGTGCCTGGTCTCAGGCCTATCCGAAGATCGGAAATAATGAGGTCTGAGCTCGTTCCGTAGGGTAACGTCTGGCTGTCTCGTCAGAGACTGCAGCAGATCAAACAGTGAAACACACACACACACACACAGTGTGTAGTGTAGTGGTTAGCACACTTGACTCACAATCGATTGGGCCTGGGTTCGAGTCCCGGGGTCAGTGAGGCAAATGGGCAAACCTCTTAATGTGTAGCCCCTGTTCACCTAGCAGTAAATAGGTACGGGATGTAACTCGGGAGGTTGTGGCCTTGCTTTCCCGGTGTGTGGAGTGTGTATTGTGGTCTCAGTCCTAAGTGAAGATCGGTCTATGAGGTCTGAGCTTGCTCCATAATGGGGAAGACTGGCCGGGTGACCAGCAGACGACCGTGGTGAATCATACACACACACACACACACACACACACACACACACACACACACACACACACACACACACACACACACACACACACACACACACACACACACACACACACACACACACACACACACACACACACACACACACACACACACACACACACACACCTTTCAATTTATGTAAGTATTTTGTCCTTGAAGAGGTTGTGTAATAACAAAAGCATCGTAAATCAAGCAAGAAACATGTTTGTTTATACTTTTATTACATATCACTCTGATTCAAACTTTGACTCCTCTCCCTCTTGTGATTCCTCCTTTGGCTACCCTTTCCCTCATGGTTCCTCTTCTGGCTGCTCCTCTTCCTTTTCCTCTTTCTTCTTGAAGAATGAAGTCATTGTTATCTGAATAGTTTTCAATTGTTTTCTTGCAACATCTCTTGATGACACCTAAAATCTGCCAATACTTTGCAAGAGACTGAGGAGCTTCTTTGTACATTTGGATAATTTTCTTCAATCAAATCATGGGGTTCTCTTAATTTACCCATAGCCTCCAATAGCACTTTGAGTGAGAGCACACATTGTTGTTGAGTTTGTGGTGCTTCTGTTTCTTGATCCTTCACTTTTATTCTTTCCAACTCTAGTAGATCTCTTAACACGATGAGACTGTAGCAACTTCTCAATTTCATCTTCCTCTACTTCATCAAATCTAAGCTTTTTTGGGCAATACCACCATCCTTTGTTTAGTTGCTGTGATGTTATCTTCAACAGAGAATCCTTTGAAGTTGTGGACAAACTGTGGGCAGAGATGTTTCTGCACACCAATTAGCTAGCATTTCATCCCAAGCCATCTTCAAGAAATTGAGAGCATTCTTCATGTTAAAGTTGTGCCAGTAATCCCTCACACTGATGCCTTTCTCATTGGTTGCTGTCACCAAGTCAGCTAATATAAAATCACAGGTAATACAATTTAAATGTTTGTATTACACCTTGGTCTAAAGGTTGAAGTAGAGATGTTGTATTGGGTGGTAAAAAAATACAAGTTTGATGTTCTCACTGATGTCACAAAGTGTGTGTAGAGATGTTGTATTGGGTGGTAAAAAAATACAAGTTTGATGTTCTCACTGATGTCACAAAGTGTGTGTGGGTAGCTGGCAGCATTATCTAGTAACAACAAGATCGTGAAAGGGATGCCTTCTTGTTTGAGGTAGACCTCCAATTCACTGTGCAGTTTATTCTTGAAGTAGTCACTGAACACAGACAGTGTCATCCAACCCTTCATGTTTGCATACCAGTAAACTGGAAGGACAGCCTTGTCGTGAAGTAGTCACTGAACACAGACAGTGTCATCCAACCCTTCATGTTTGCATACCAGTAAACTGGAAGGACGGCCTTGTCGTGACCCTGAAATGTGAAAAGACAAGATTGTGGAAGCGGAAAATCTGTGTGTGTGTGTGTGTGTGTGTGTGTGTGTGTGTGTGTGTGTGTGTGTGTGTGTGTGTGTGTGTGTGTATTCACCTAGTTGTATTCACCTAGTTGTAATTTTACAGGGCCTGGGTATCATACTCGTGTGGCCCCGTCTCCATATCTACACACATCCAACTTTCCTTTAAAACTATGCACACTCCTTGCTGACACCACCTCCTCACTCAAACCATTCCACACCTCCACACATCTTTGTGGGAAACTATATTTTTTCACATCCTTCAAGCATATTCCCTTGGCTATCTTTTTACTATGCGATCTTGTAGTTCTACTTAAGTTTTCCTCTCTCAACATCATTTGCTCATTATCCACTTCATCCAGTCCATTCAACAGTTTATAAACCTGTATTAAATCTCCTCTTTCTCTTCTTTGTTCCAAGGTAGGCAAATTCATTTCTTTTAATCTCTCCTCATAGGTCATTTCTGCCAATTCCGGAACCATTTTTGTTGCCATTCTCTGCAATCTCTCCAACTTCCTTATATGCTTCTTTTTATAAGGGGACCAAACCACTCCAGCATATTCCAATCTTGGTCTAATTACCATACTAATTAATTTCTTCATCATATCTTTATCCATATAATGGAAGGCTAATCCAATATTTTTATCAAATTATACGTTTCTCCAAACATCTTATCAATATGAGCCTCAAACTGCCCATGGTCTTGTATTATCACTCCCAAATCCTTTTCCTTTTCCACCTTTTTCAACACTACTTCTTCACCCATCTTATATGACCCTCTTGGCCGTCTTCCACTCTTCCCATCTCCATCACATGACTTTTGCTCAGATTAAATTCCATTTGCCACCTCTTGCTCCACTCCCAAATCTTATCCAGGTCTGCCTGTAAAATTTCACAATCTTCTTCACTCTTCACACACCTACACAACTTCGCATCATCCGCAAACAAATTAATATAACTGTTTACTCCCTCTGGCATGTCATTATATATACCAGGAAAAGTATTGGTGCCAGCACTGAGCCTTGTGGGACTCCACTCTCCACCACCAACCAGTCCGACCTTGCATCCCTTATTACCGTTCTCATCTCCCTCCATCTCAAGTAGTTTTCCATCCACTTTAACACTTTTCCTTTCAGTCCTCCATAAATCTCTACTTTCCATAACAGTCTCTCGTGAGGTACCTTGTCAAAAGCTTTCTTTAAATCCAAATATACACAGTCCATCCATCCTCTCTCTCCTGTATTTTGTCAACCACTCTTGAATAAAAGCTCAGTAGATTTGTTACACATGACCTCCCTTTCCTGAAGCCAAATTGATGATCCGATAATAACTTATGATCCTCCAGGAACCGTATCCAATATTTCTTTATCACCCTCTCACAAATCTTACCGACCACACTTGTTAGAGACACAGGTCTATAGTTAAGAGGCTCTTCCTTACTGCCT
Source organism: Portunus trituberculatus (assembly GCF_017591435.1). Taxonomy (NCBI): domain Eukaryota; kingdom Metazoa; phylum Arthropoda; class Malacostraca; order Decapoda; family Portunidae; genus Portunus; species Portunus trituberculatus. The sequence continues at coordinate 2,397,958 of NC_059300.1, read as the reverse complement.
CCCTTATAAATGGGCACCACTTCAGCTCTCTTCCACTCTACTGGTACTTCCCCTGTTTCTAATGAACACCTTATAATATCATATAATGGATCAATCAATTCTTCTCTACACTCCTTCAATAATTTTCCTGAAACTTCATCTGGTCCCATCGCTTTATCATCTTTAAGTTCCTCCAACATTTTATATAACTCCTTTTAGGTATCTTAATGTCCTCCATGTGCACATTTCCTTGTACATTCTGTGGCTTTACAAACATTGTTTCTTTAGTAAATACTTGCTGAAACCTATTATTTAGCAATTCCGCTATATTCTTAGGGTCATCTACTATCCCTTGCTCTCCTTTTAATCTTTCAATGGACTCTCTCTTTTAAGTTTACCATTTATGAACCTGTAAAACAATTTTGGATGTTCCTTACTCTTGTCTACAATATCTTTTTCAAATTTTCTTTCTTCCTCCTCCTTACCCTCACATACTCATTTCTTGCCACTCTATAATTCTCCTTATTTAGTATATTCCTGCTCTTTTCCATCTTTTCCAAGCCACATCTCTCTTTTCCTTAGCCTTAACACAAGTTGCATTAAACCAATCCTTTCTTCCTTCCTCTCTTGGTTTATACTTTGGTACAAATTTCATAACTCCTTCTTTATAATATTTCATAAAAATCTCATATTTCTTTTGCACTTCTCTGATTTGTAACATCTCCTCCCAATCTAATTTTCTGAAATAATTTTTCAAACTTTCTGTGTCCATCTTTCTATAATTCAATCTACCACTCCTGTATGTCTCGTCCTTCCTTCGCTGTGTTGTTGCTATCTGCATTTCCATAACCACATGATCACTCTTTCCCAAAGGACACTTGTATTGTATATCTCCACATAGGTACACTTCTCTTGTTAACACCAAATCCAGTCTAGCCGGTTCATCATCTCCTCTATATCTAGTATTTTCCTTCACCCTCTGTTCCATCATATTTTCCATCATTAGATTAAGAAATCTCTCTCCCATGCTTCTTCTCCAACACCACTTACTAGATTTTCCCAATCCACCTCCTTACAATTAAAATCTCCTACTAGTATCACCTTTCTTTTTCCAGATAATACACTTTCCAAACTCTGTAAAGTATCCTTGATCATATTGTCGTATTCCTTAATGTCCAAGAATTTGTTTTAGGAGGTACATAGGTCACCATGATTATTAATTCTTTTCCATCACTTTTTATCCTTATGCTTATCACTTCTGCGTTGTTCTTCCCATACCAAACCTTATCCACATTTATTTATTTCTTCGTCATAATCATAACTCCTCCTCCACCTTTACTCTCCCTATCCTTTCTCCATATATTATATTTATTATCCAAATTTATCTTTGTTTTTTCATGCAATTTTGTCTCAGTCAAACACACTATATCAGGCTTCTCCACTATCATATAGTCTTGCAATTCCAATCTACTTGACAGTATCCCATCTATATTAGTATACATTACGGTCCACCCACTGCTCCCTCTAGGGGTTCCTCCGTATTCCTTCTTTCCACATACCACTTTCTGACTCTCTCCTATAACTCTCCAAAAACTTTCTCTTTCCTCCTCAGACCGCTCATCATTTTTCCTTCTCGCCTCTTCCACCAATTCCTTATATCTTCTCCTCTCTTCCTCATTTCTATTCTTTCTCACAAACACCTCTTTACAACCTTCTATCTCTCTTAACTTTGATGTTCTATATAGGACATCCTCCGCAGATTGTTGTGACTTCAGTACTACTTTAATCGGTCTGTTCACTCCTCCTTATACGGACCCAGTCTATGGATCTCTTCCACTTCTTCTTGTAGGTCTTTTTTTTCATCATCATTTAGATTTTTGAACAGATCTCTTACCGTTTTCAATTCTTCCTTAATTCTCTTAGGCTTATATGTTATATTTTGTTCTTTCATCCCAAATATTAACACACTCTTCTTCTTTTCTGCTATTTCCCTTATCAATGTTTCCTTATTCTTCATTACATTAACCAGTTCCTTGGACCTTTCTTTTTTGTCTTCCTTCAACTGATCTTTAATTATTTCTTGTAATCCAACCATCTCTGCTTCCCTCGACTCAGTCCATTGTGTTTTCTTCAGTTCCCATTCCTTTCAAGCCTTTCATTCTGCTCACTAATCATTTCCTTAAAGTCATCTTTCTCCTTTACTACTCTCTCCATTTTCTCCTCCAACCGTCTCTTGTATTTTTCAACCTCCACCTTCAAATGCATTCTCATCCACCAATCGTTTTCATTTTCCTCCAGTCTCTTAACTCTTTCCTTCAAAGCCTTGCGGAATTCTCTATCCTGCTCCTCCTCACTCCTCTGAACTTTTAATTCCTTCACTAACTCCTCAAATCTCTTCTCCAACATCACCAATCTACCTTGCAATGTTGCCCCTGTTGAAGCTGGACTCATGCTTTGACTGGCCACTTTCGGCTTTGCTCCCTGGGCCTCATCAACATATTTTGAATTTGGTAATTTATTCCTTACCGGTCTATCCATTTTTCCTTACTTTTCCTGGGAACATGTGGGTGTGTGGTCACTGGGGGCCAGGCCTGGTAGTTACGTGTGTGGTTGGATGCGTTGGCGGCTGCTATGGCTGGCCTTTGTGGGTTCCCGCTCTGTCGTTTGGAGTGTGGAGGTTCTCCCACCTCCGATCACTCCCATGTACACGCCACCAGGCTACGTTCACTCTGTACACTCGTTCACTCGCTCTGGTCGCCCCTCAATAGCAATAACTATTCTCACTCAAGCACATTGCTTAGCGTGTGGAGTGTTATTTAGATACCGTTCATGCGCAGGAGGCACGTCCGTTCTCCACGGAGCGCGGAGTGTGTGTGTGTGTGTGTGTGCATGTGTGTGTGTGTGTGTTGTGGCTGTTTGAACCTACTTTCCTTCCTCCCTTCCATTCTGTTTCTCTTTTGCAGTTATTTGACATTATTTTTCTTTTACAGTAATTTTAACTAATTTGACATCTATTTTTCTTAACTTGATGGCTCTAGGATTCTCTGTATGGTAGGGGTGTGTAAGTAAGTAAGTAAGTATAGTTTATTACCATTTTTAAGGAATACAGGCAGATTTACAATCAATAAATATGTCAGGCATGGTCTGTTGAGTCGAAACTCCTAAGACAGACGGTTTTAATTAAAGATCATGCAGTGAGAGCAGAAAAATAGTTTTACATAATATCTAACCTAGTTAGGGAGTAATCCTATTTCATTGTAAAGTTAATTTGCATACAGTTTGCTGTCATCAAGGTAGAAACCTAACTAATACATTCTATAGTCTGATTGAGACACCATATATACAAGCATTCAATAAAAAAAAATATGAAAAGAAAAGAAAAAAAAGTAATAATAAACGGATATACAACACAAAGCATAGGTACAAGTTTATGCTAAATTTTGTTCAATCAAAAAATGTTTCTTTATTTTGTTTTTATGCTTGTATGTTGAAATTACCAAGAAGTTTGATCTCGTTTGACAGGTTGTTATACAAGTTCAGGCTGTTACATACGATGCTATTCTTATACAATGTAGTTCTAAAGATAAGGCATCTTAAATTTACATTATTTCTGCTGGTATGAACAGGATTATCAATGACTAACTATTGAGTTGTGTGCAATAGATTTGCAAATTAAAAGAAGCTTGAAGTATTTGTGTATGGAAACAATATTAAGAATATTTTCTCTACTATAAATATCTCTTATAGAATTGTATTTTTTCATAAAAAAGATACATCTTAAAATTCTATTTTGTGCTAATTTTAATTTAATAAGAAATGAAGGCCATGTACTTGCCCACGATGAGACACAGTATGTGAGGTGAGGGTAGCAGAGAGTGTAATATATGCTGATCATCGCTTCTGAAGTTAAGTTGTGCCGAACGAGATACAAAATTCATGTAATCTTTGAGAGTTTTTACTTTACATCTTCAATATGGCAGCTCCAATTTAAATTATCATCAATTTTTACTCCAAGAAATTTCATATCATTAACTTGTGTTAAAACTTCACTGTCTAAAAATATTGGAGGAAGTACATTTTTTAATTGTTCTATTGTGAAAGAGAATATATTTAGTCTTTGAGATATTGAGCTTTAATTTATTAGATTGTAACCATGATTTAATGATGTTTAGTTCTGATATTATATTTAAATGTAAGGAATTTAAATCTTTATCATTTATCAGAAGTGTTATATCATCGGTATATATGACATAGTCAAATTTTGTACTTGAATTTACAATATCGTTGATATATACAAGAGAAAGTATAGGAGCTAGAATAGACCCCTGTGGCACTCCTTTACATATAGGTTTAAACCTGTTGCTCGAATAGCTCTTGAATAGTTTTAATGGTGTACCCCTAATGCCAAAATGTTTTAATTTACTAAATATTTCATGGTCTAATGTGTGAAAAGCTTTAGATAGGCCCATGAAAATTGCCACAACATACAGTTTCTCCTCTAGACACTGATATACATTGTTAACAAATTGTAGTATCATGGACTCGGTGGAATGCTGACTTATAAATCCATGTTGTTGTTTAATTAAAAGGTGGTTTTTCTTGAGGTAATTTACCAAACGAGAGCAGATAATTTTTTCAAAAACTTTACTGTAGGCTGGAAGAGTAGAGATTGGGTGATAATAATTTGTCTTTTCTATCTCCAGATTTGAGTATAGAGATTACTTTTGCTTGTTTTATTGATCTGGAAGTATACCTTTTTTTAATGAGAGATTGATAATATGAGTCAGTGGTGTAGATATAAATTTGGATGTTTCTTTTAGCAACCTAGGAGATAAATCATCATACCCTGGTGTGGCTGATTTTAGGGAGGCGAGACATTGTTCTATGCTTCTGTCAGTTGGCAACAAATACACCGAGAATGCTGGCAGGTTATTTAGATATGCTTTGTAATTACAGTCAACGTTATTGAAATTGAAGTGGTCTCTAAGAAAATGGTCATTAAACCTCACATGAACATTAGGAGATGGTGGATTTACTCGTAGTTCAATTGTTTTGTATCTCTGTGTTATGTTTCTACCAAGATGTAAATTTAATGTTTTCCATTGCTTTTTTTAATGCCTTTTTTTTAATTAAGTTGCTTTTTATAATACAGTAATCGCCTGCGTATCCGGATTATAGCAGCCAAGGCCCTGTCAGAAGTGCAAAATATCCAGATATGCGGAATTTTCTCTCCCGACCCCTTATAAATTGAGAAAAAACATGTATGTAACCCATATGGGTAAGAAAACAATGAATGAAAGCACATTAAATGTATAATCTGAAGCAAAAAATGGTACATAAGCAGTACAAGGGATGGTGGGATGTACACACAAAAGTAAAGGCGGTGTCACACTAGCAGTTTTCCGTCAACTTTCTTAAGACTGTTAACTTTTGTCGACCCTCGTCGTCACACACAAGTTCGCTACTGCCTCTGTTGCATTTGTCAACTGTAAACAAACATGGCATCCTCTTCATCCCCCCCCTGCTAGTTGTTATTTTTTCGTTGCTATTTTTGTCCTTCATTGGTCTCTATGAGAAACTCTTCAAACAGCTTTCTCCACTCATAAACAACAGAGCTCAACAGAGATCATATCTTTATTGCAAGCTAAAAGATCCACCTGAACTCGTGACTCTGCAATGGATAAAATGGAAAGCCTTGTGGGAATGTGGTACATAAGTTTTGTATGCGGTACAATGATGTGCCCTTTATTTACATTCCACATTGCCAGCTAGTGTATTTCCTGCTCCATTCTCCGTCCCTTCATAAATTTGGGATCATCAACATTATAAAGTTACTTACATACATACATTAGTGTACATTATAATGACTTGGTCTTAAATTAAACTGCTTAAATGTTTAACTTCGTAATTTTTACTTTCATTAAACCTTTTACTGTACTATGATGCACTCTCGCTTTGTTTACTCTCAATGGAAGCTCAAGTCAGGGGTTAAACTTGTTATAATTGGTTTGCTTAATGAAAATTTGCTTAACAAAGGTTTTTTTAGGAACGTAATCCCTTCGTTAAGTGGGGGTTGCCTGTACACAGAAATATATTTACACCTACTTATCAAGATGCTATTAATTTGAGATTATAGCATCATTCCAATTAACAAGAAAATTAATTTTATTATAAAAGTGTTGATTAGAAGCCATAGATCTTAATTTGACAAAAAATTGGCGCTAGAGTAAAATAGTGCGTTTCATCTGACTCAAGACGACGGAAAGAGTTGACGGAACAGTAAAAAATTACGGATATCGTTGAAGAAGACAGAAAAAGTGCTAGTGTGATGCTGCCTTAACCCTTTCCTTCTGGTAATCGTATATATACGATTGCATCAATGCGTCCGTAGCGATGGCGATCATACCCATAATCAAGAATTTTCGTGCCTCAATTTTGAGCTCCAAGCGCGGTTTCTCGAGTCAGATGGTGAGTGGAAGTGTCTGGCATGTTTCCACATGTAGTGTTGTCACTATAGCTCTGGAAATTTAGCGGTAACTAAGCTATTTTCCCTTTCTCTGGGCGACACTTGGCAACCCCAGCGACCTGCCGGGTGGAAAGCACCATGATAAGTGCGAAGAGACATCCTGATAAGAGCGAAGGATCTCAGATCATAACATGGAGCAGGACAGAACATATGTATTTAGCAGTGCTTCTGAGTTTGAAGACAGTGACAGTGAATATTTAAAAGAAGAAACTGAAGAAAGCGAAGACATTAGTGAGGACTTGGAAAGTGAAAAAAAATATTACCTATCATTCTTTCATGTTAATTTTTTCATTATCTTCGATTTTATAATAAAATGGTAGAAGGTAACTTGTCAGAGAGAGAGAGAGAGAGAGAGAGAGAGAGAGAGAGAGAGAGAGAGAGACCAACTAACAGGTTGGCGCATGAAAGCGCGTGTAATTCACCTCGGTTGCCTGCTGGTCACCCAGCCAGTCTTCCCCATTACGTGTGCGTGTGTGTGTGTGTGTGTGTGTGTGTGAGAGAGAGAGAGAGAGAGAGAGAGAGAGAGAGAGAGAGAGAGAGAGAGAGAGAGAGAGAGAGAGAGAGAGAGAGAGAGAGAGAATGTTATTTGCCTCGGTCGTCTGCTGGTCACCCAGCCAGTCTTCCCCATTACGTGTGCGTGTGTGTGTGTGTGTGTGTGTGTGAGAGAGAGAGAGAGAGAGAGAGAGAGAGAGATAATGTTATTTGCCTGAAACTTGATATGAAAAGGGATGAAATCTCTCTCTCTCTCTCTCTCTCTCTCTCTCTCTCTGACGAGAAATTTCATATAATTTACGCCTTGGAATACGAAGATATTTTTAAGATACAAATAGCCATCGGTAGGTGGCGCAGCGATCGCTTGGCTACCCGTGTCCACCCGAACATTTAGCCCGCATTGTGTATTGTTGTTCATCCTTTGTGCATGTACAGTGCTGGACAAGGAAGTATGAATGGTTAGTGAGAATGAGTGATGAGAATGAATGAGTCATAAATCAATGAACAAAAGCTCACTCCTTACATCTAATACTTTGATGGGTGGCCTTTATGTGCGATGATCTCACGAAGATGGTTTGGAATGGAAGTGGCGTACTTGGCAAGCTGTGCAGTGGTTATACTAGCCCAGGATTGGCGAATGGCTGCCTCGAGCTTGGGCACAGAGCTGGTATCTTTACCCTGCAGATCTCGTTTGATGTTGTTCCACAGGTTTTCAATTGCATTAATATCAGGACTATTGCCTTGCCAGTCTGCTATGTAAGGTATATGACAGTCTTTAAGCCACTTAGGAACACTATGAGCAGTGTGGGCTGGGGCGTGATCTTGCTGAAAGATGGTAGCACCTGAACTATTAAAAGAATCCTCCAGGTGGTCATTTAAGAGTTCATGATAAACATATTGGTTCACTTTTACATTTTTTAGTAGTACAACAAGGCTCCCAAGTCCCTTCCACTAAAACTTCCCCATACCATGAGAGAATCAGGGTATTTCACTGTTTGCTGAACATCAAAAGGGTCGCTACCCGCACGCCGATACACGTTTCCACCCCTATTGCCAGTCAAAATAAAGGTGGACTCATCGGTCCAGTGAACATCCAGCCACTTGTCAGCATCCCACTGAAGATATTTCTTGCAAAACTCGACCCTATGGTGCCTCTGGTTAAGGCTGAGAAGAGGGTTCTTCACTGGGTGGTGGCTTGTGTACCCAAGGTCGTGTATATGGTGGCTAAGGGTTCATACACTAACCTCCACAAAGAGTCCCGGGTTATTTTCTTTTATTTTTTCTGGCAGTAACGCATGGATTATGCTCTAACTGTCTCTTGATAACATTACTAGCACGATGGGATGTCTTTTTGCGGTACTTTTTCCTTGGTTTGTAACCCGGTGTGTCACAGCCACCTTCCTTCTTAAAAATGGTAACCCACTTGCACACAGATGTCTTGCCAACTCCAACCAGCTCTATTATTTCCTTTGTTTGGTGACCGGCTTTATATAAAGCTATGATCTGGGCTATTGTCTCTTGTAATAAATACTTATTCTTGCCCATATTAAGGATAGAAAGCACCTCTGTCTGCAAAAAACACTGGCTGCCTTGGTGGCATTGTCGGAAAATTCGCAAAAAAAAATTCTTCCCACGAAGGCTAAGAGGCAACTGAGGGATGATTGGTAGCATGTATTATAAACCTTACCCTTATCTCCTCCCACTTGTCCGTTCATACTTCCTTGTCCATATCACTTATCCCTCTGCTAGGGTCTTTCCTTTTTGGACAAGAAAGTATGAACGGTGGCGGCCCCGTTCGTACTTCCTTGTCGAACACTGTATGTGTCTGTGCTCCTCGGCAAAAGTAAAAGTTTGGCGAGAAACACACAAAATAGCCTGTATTCACATACTGATTTACACTTAGATATTCAATAAACGAGTGAGTACAAATGGTGTTCTGTCCACAAGCAACTCTTCCTCTTTGCAATGCAAAAAACCAGAAGTCGCTAGATGTCATGGTTACCAAAATATCACAGGTTGAATAAGGTGGTATCATCGGTTTACATGGCCTTGAGTCCGATCGTGTTCAGCGGCCTTGGCTAGAGTGATAGAAAACGAGCCCCTTGTATCCTCTCTCTCTCTCTCTCTCTCTCTCTCTCTCTCTCTCTCTCTCTCTCTCTCTCTCTCTCTCTCTCTCTCTCTCTCTCTCTCTCTCTCTCTCTCTCTCTCTCTCTCTCTCTCCTGTTCTGATACCGCTCTCATTCAAAGGTTGTCTCCCTGTAACATGGTGAGAGACCTGAGGTATAGAAGTAAGGTGCATGGGAGAAGTGGCCGAATCAGACACAGTGAAATAATTGTCGCTCCTACCATCCATCATTGGTGGCACAGTGACGTAGAGCATATGTTTACTCCTGATGAGTATTGCCAGCTCACAAGCAAAGAAAACGGGAAGAAAATAGCCAAAATATAGCCGTAAAAAGCCTAAACGTCTATCGATGTGCCCCGAGTCTTGCGTGATGAACGTCTATTGATGTGTCCCAAGTTTTGCAGGTTAAGTTGTTATTTTGGACAATATAGTTAATTTATATCATGCATACAAAAAACATTGTATTTATCTTATATGAAATCTATATTTGGTTGGTATTTAAAGCATGTTAATTTTTTGGGGGATAAATTCATATCACAAGAACGAATTAATTTTATTTCCATTAATTTCTATGGGAAAAATTGATTTTATATACGATTTATTTGATATACAACGATCGTCACGGAACGAATTAGATTCGTATGTCGAGGTACCACTGTATATATATATATATATATATATATATATATATATATATATATATATATATATATATATATATATATATATATATATATATATATATATATATATATATATATATATATATATATATATATATATATATATATATATATATATATATATATATATATATATATATATATATATATATATATATATATATATACACACACACACAGGCAACCCCTGCTTAATGAATGGGTTATGTTCCTAAAAAAACGTTCATTAAGCGAATTTACATTAAGCAAACCAATTATAACAAGTTTGACTTTTGACTTGAACTTCCATTGAGAGTAAACAAAGCGAGAGTGCATCATAGTACAGTAAAAGGTTTAATGGAAGTAAAATTATGAAGTTAAACATTTAAGCAGTTTAATTTAAGATTAAGTCATTATAATGTACACTAGTGTATGTATGTAAGTAACTTTATAATGTTGATGATCTTAAATTTATGAAGGGAGGGAGAGTGGAGCAGGAAATACGCTAGCTGGCAATCTGTGGAATGTAAACAAAGGACGCATCATTGTACCACATACAAAACTTATGTACCATATTTTCACAACGCTTTCCATTTTATCCATTGCAGAGTCATGAGTTCAGGTGGTTCTTTTAGCTTGTAAGGAAGATACGGTCTCACCAACCTTCTTAATAGAGTCTGCTGACTTGAAAATAGTAGACACTAGATGGAGTCAAGCCATGGTGGCGAGCAATGCTATTAGTTTTCTCGCCTCGTGTCAGTGAATAATATCCAGCTTCACTTTGAGAGTAAGAGACTTCCTAGTCTTCTTAGCAATGCTGGTTGCAGGGCGTTTTGGTGGCTTGTTGAGCGAGGGAAGATGAGCTGGTGCTGGACACTGTTATTGTTTTGAGCTGAGAGCAGGGAAGGGTAAGGGAGCGAGTGGTGTGCGTGTTGTCCATGAGAGGCGCTGGTGTATTCAAAAGCCTGTTGGCTTGTGTGATATGGCTTGGAAAAGATTACTTGAATAAAATTTTGTTAAAGTGAGTTTGGTGTTCGTTAAACAAACAGATTGTAGTAAAAGGAAACGTTTGTTGTAGCGAAATTTCGTTGTGTGAGCCTTCGTTAAGCGTGGGGTTACCTGTATATAGCTAACATAGCCTTCCTAGTGAATATTCTGAACTTTTTGTTTAGAGCTCATAGCTACTGTTGCTATCAATATTTACTTATGGAGATATATATGCTATACTATAGAGATAAGGATTAAAAATGGTATCAAAGAAATTAAAGGAACTGCTCTCCTCCAATGTATAGTAATTTACATAATTCACTGGAAATAGAAATATGTCTGCTTTTGAGAAAAAATACGTAGTTCAGTGAAATCTTAATTCAAATAGTTTTATTTAAACTATAAGTCTGTTGATTAGACTTTACTGTACTTATACTTAGAAATAAACTACCCAATGCTAGTAAACTGCTATGATATTGCAGTATTTGTAACTTGAAGGTAAATATAATCATGAATAAGGTAATGATGTTTGAAAAATATAAATGTGAAGCAGATTTTGATTATTCATAAGAATAAAAATTTCAGAATAATTTTAAATTAGGATGAGTGAAGAAAAAATTGAGGTTCGTCAGTTTATTTTAGTTTAATCCTTTATAAACAAGAGAGCATGGAATATGAGACATTAGAAAGTGCTATACAATGGAGGAAAACATTTTATGATCTGGTGCATATATTGGTGAATTGAAAAGTGGTAAGCATTTAAGTAAAAAGGGATTACATGTTATAAAATTTGTACCAACAACAATTGTAATATGAGGTATGCAGTGTCAAAAAGATTGTTGACAAAACCAATGAAAAATAATGTTCCCTATTTGAATTTAGCTGCTCTTCAAAGAACTCACTTTCCACAATGATACACTGCTCCCAATGCTTTTGCAGTTATTGGAAAGCTCTCTAGAAATTGGATTTTTTTTAGTGTTTAAAGCTCTGTTTGTGATTTGCACCAGATATCCTCATGATTCAAAACTTGAAATTTTTGTTTTGCACTTTATTTCAAGGTAGAAGAGGATATTGCATGAAGCCAAGTTAAACAAAGGGAAATTTGATGAATGACAATGGTTTTAGTGTTAGTGAAAAACTTCACAAATTTTTTAATCATTGTGAATAGGCATGATGCCATATTGGGGTTAGGTACAAACTCAGTAGTAACACAGTTCATGTATCAGATGTGAAAATTGCATGTTATTTCAACTGATACATTGACAGTGTTAGGTGTTTTATTTATTTATTTATTAATTTTTGTATTTATTTGTTTATTTATCTTTATTAATATTTAATTTATTTATTAATATTGTTTTTGGAAGGTCATCCAAACCTCTTGCTATCCTTCATTGATGATCTGCTCTCATGAAGGTTAGAGCACGTAAGTAATTAAGGAAATTATGCAAGGACAGGAATATATGACGACTTCTGTAGTGGTCATTCATATGATGAAGTCCTTACTGAGATGTGTAAGATTTAGATTGAGTCATCTATAATTCGTTCTCAACATCATCATCAGCATTTGCGGAATAGTGTGTGATGGTGAATTAATCAGTTGCTACTCACATAGAGATTAAAAGTTTTTTTGAATGATTTTCAGATTGAGAGACTGTGTCAGCAGCGGGCCTTAACAACATACAAACTTAAAGCAGAAGACTGGGGGGTGAATGTGCAGCCATATTCTGGGTCTCCTGCTAACTTTGCAGTATATACAGGTCTCCTTAAGCCTCATGATCGCATCATGGGCTTAGATTTACCTGATGGGGGGCAGTAAGTAAAATTCACAAACCAAAATTTCATAAAATGTCATCTTGAGAAAGCTACGTGTGCCAATTTACTTACAACTACATTTTTTCACAAATCCTCAAAGTTGTCTGGAATCATTTGATCCCTTAAACAGCTGAGTGTGTGATCTAGAGTGTGTTAATACTTCATGATGTTCCATGTTTCTTCCTTGATGGGAATATGAGGTCATATCTTTACAGTCACCTCCCCGTTAACACGAGGGTTATGTTCCTGGAGACGTCGTGTTAACAGAAATCGTGGTAACAGAACATAATTTCTCCATAAGAAATAATGGTAATAGTTGGGGTTATGTTCCTGGACCTTGGGAAAGTCTGTCTATTTTCAAATTTTTTTACTAAAATTCCTAAACAAACACACTAGTAATACATTTGAAGGTTACAGAAACACAAATAAAACATATTCTTACCATATTTGTATTTATTTACGCTGTGAGGGCTAGCTTCACACCGAGGACAACAGATAGAGAGTGGGAGCGCGGGAGTCAGTCAGAACGCCTCTCCCGTGCTCTGGCGGCGGGATATTCAACCAGATTAGGCAGGAAAATCAAACTCGCGTAACATCAAACATTTCGTGTTAACAGACTATATATTAATAAATTTTAAGTCGTGTAAGATCGAAATCGGGATAACAGAACACGTGTTAAAAGGGAGGTGCCTGTATTTTTGTTTTAGTGGAGTTGATAAAATACATATCTATTTTAGTCATTGTCCGTGGCTTTCTTGAGATTTTTATGAGAAGAACTACTTGTTTCTTTGGAAATAGAAATTTGTAGTAATATCCTCACATGTTCCAGGAGCTCTTTGAAGCGGATGGCCACGGCAGAAGAATCTCTATTTCTTTTACTTTGTAAACATCATTCTTGCACATAGTTATAGTTCTGGTACTATATCAATATGACTTGTGTTAAGATTATGAAGGTGATGGCTTAATTGTAGCATATGATGGTGTTGTTTATTATTATTGTTCACCTTTCTAATGACAATAAGTACCAAACTATGTAATGTCACCCTGACGGGTTTTCCTGCCCAAATGTTTAGCTTATGCCTTAATATTAGTTAGCCATGTAGCTTTTTTGTTGTGTTTGTTGTTATTAGTGTGCTTAGCTGTTTACTTATCTCATAACCAAGAATTCCTGGATTCAAATCCAAAGTTCATTGGAGACAATTGGGTTTGGTAATGTATGAGAAATGAAAATAGATAAATGATGTTTCTACTTCTACTACAACTATTGTTACATCTATTACTTTTCATGGTTATTGTTGTTTCTAGCTTGACGCATGGCTTCATGACTGAAACCAAGAGGATTTCTGCGACCTCAATATACTTTGAATCCATGCCATACAAGCTCAACCCCATCACTGGAGAAATTGACTATGACAAATTACATGAACATGCTCGCCTCTTTAGACCTAGGATGATAATTGCTGGTGCCAGTGCTTATGCAAGACTCATAGACTACAAAAAAATGAGAGAGGTATGTATTTTTATTGAAAACTTGTAGGTTGTGTAATATTTTAAATAATGGTTTGTGTAGTTCATGTGGAAATTTTAGATATAATAAAGTGTGTTAATTTCTTATGTTATAAATGTATTTCATTGCCATAACAGATCTGTGATGAAGTGAAAGCAGTTTTGCATGCGGACATGGCTCATATATCTGGTCTAGTTGCGGCAGATGTGATCCCATCTCCATTTGAATATTGTGATGTTGTTACCAGTACTACTCACAAAACCCTCCGAGGACCCAGGTAATGTTCACTTACATAATAGAAGTGTTAGTGTACTTCACTCACAGTTGGAATATCATATGGTTATATTCCTGGCCAGATGTAGACAATCTGGATTCTCTCCTTAAGTGCTTTAACTGTTCTTAACTTTTGTAACCAAATATATCAAGACAGATTAGATTACTGTAATTCCCTAATGTCAATATTACAGATTGTATCAGGTACAGCAAAACTATGTTAGCATACCACAAGTACTTGTTGTGAGACAAATTCAGTTCTTTGGTTTTTGTGTATTTAGTGTTGATTCTTTGGTGATCACTTTCATACCAAATTATTTGTCCTTTATAGGGAAAGAACCTTGCTTATCCAGATAATTTTTTGGCTAAATTATGCCAGATAGAAGGGTATCTATCTTCTGTATCACACAGAGAATAGAGTGTAAGTGTTAAAAAGTAGTAAAGAGAAGGTCTTTGTATTACTCCATGTTATATTGTTATATGTTTTACTTTACTATGATTGGTTGCTTAGAAAATGCTTCTATATTAATGTCCTTCAGATCAGGCTTGATTTTCTTCCGACGAGGAGTGAAGTCCACAGATAAGAAGACTGGGAAGCCAATTAAGTATGACTTTGAGGATCGGATCAACTTTGCTCTGTTTCCTGGCCTGCAAGGTGGACCTCATAACCATGCCATTGCTGGTGTAGCTATTGCTCTACAGCAGGTAAGATAATCAAATATACAGATCTTTCCATAGATACAAATGAATTACATCCTTAGCAGTGATGTTTTCCATGCCCTCGCTAACCTAAATCTATGTAAGGTTTGTGGATCTGATGGAATCCCTCTGCTTGCTTGTATGCAAGGAGCAACACAACACTGCTTGCTATGGCACCCACTAGGGTACTCACACTGGTATACTGTATGCACATGTGTGTGGTTGAAAAGTCAACGTGAAAATTAAAGCACTAGAGCTTGTCTGACAAGATGGCAAGGAAAGTAAGAAATTTTGTGCTTCACCCTTCAAATGTAAATAGATGAAAATATAAAGAAAGAATTTTTCTTTATGAAAGACTTCAATGTTTTCAGAAAGAAACCATGTACCTGTAATTACATTTCAAGCCTGATAAGAGTTTGTACAAATGCCTGATAATGGTAATTTTTCTTGTGCTATGTTATGAAATAGGGATCCTTTCTTAACTATTCTTATTTAAAAAAAGGGAGGCTTTTTATATAAGTGGGAAAGCTGGCCAACAGCAACAAAAAATGAAGAAAAAGGCCCACTTCATTGCCAGTCCCCTTTCAGGTCCGAGTCAGCTGAAGAAAGAGAAAAGTCTTGGAACTCTCTCTTAAAAGAAGTCAAGTCATAAGATGGAAATACAGAATCAGGAAATGAGATACAAAGTTTGCCAGAGAAAGGTATGAATGAGAGTACTCTTGCATTAGAGAGTTGGACAGAATAACGATGAGAAAAAGAAGAAAGTCTCATGCAGCGAGGCCGCAGGAGGAGGGGAGGCATGTAGTTAGCAAGATCAGAAGAGAAGTTAGCATGAGATTAACATTAGAAGATAGCAAGAGATGCAACATTCCGGGTGAGAAAAAGGCTGAAGACAGTCAGTCATAGGAGGGTAGTTGAGCTTTTATTCCACCCTCTGTTTATAACACGGTGTGAGTGGAACACCCCCCCAAGACATGCAAAGAGTACTACTGATGATAATTTCAAAGAATTCTTTCCCATTCATTTCAGGCTAGTACACCTGAGTTCAGAGCTTATCAAGAACAAGTCTTAAGTAACTGCAAAACCATGGCAGAGGCCTTGCTTAAACGTGGCTATAAACTTGTTTCAGGTATGTGACTTTTCTAAATTTCTATTTTTAATTTTTTAATGCATTGATATTTAAAGATCTGTAAAAACAAACAAACAGACAAACGAACGAATATGGTGGCATGGAACCATCTAGTAACAGAGTGCAAGATTCAATAATTGCATTTTCAGTCATTTTCATTATACCATTAAACATCAGTATTGGTTGCTGTTATTACTGTATACTCTGACACTAATTTTGTAGAATGAGTTATATGTGATAAGGAAACTGTATTGAGATTGGAATATCTGTTTAATGTTTGTTTAATGGTTATCATTATCTCAACTGTTATTTTCCTGTTACCTTTAAATAATGCCAGTTCCTTTGACTGTCAATAGCTTTTGTGATGATTTATAGTATTGGATTTAACTTGTTGGTTGTATGCAGATTATGTTACAGATTTGCAACTCTATGTATCCACCAACTCCTCAAAGCTCACTCTTAACAGTACACCTAACCCTACTTTATCGCGCCCTTCTGTTATCGTGTTTACGCGTTATCGTGCACTTATGAAAATCTGCAAAATTAAGTTTCAGCGCATCTGGAAAGTCGTTATCGCTCACCCGAAGTAGTAGTAGTAGTAGTAGTTGTTGTAGTAGTAGAAGTAGTAGTACTACCCATATCCCAACCACACACTGACGAATGTTTAAATGGGGGAGGAGAAGGAGGAGGAGGAAGAGGTGGAGGGGGAGAAAGATGATGGCCATGAGGAGGAAGAGGAGCCATCAGCCAATCATCGCTGTGTATTCACGTCACGTGATTTGAATAAGGGAGCTGATTGGTTCTGGTCACTGCTGACCACCATCACCACCGCCACCACCACCACTCCTCAGTCTCGCACATGGTATTCTGTTGTTCAGAGCTGGTTTTTTAGAAAAAATTTTGGGTTGAGGCACCAATTTATTTATTTCCTATTTATTCTTCACTTCCATTATCGCGTTTTCTGCTATCGCGTGGTTTTTTTAGGCACCAATTTCGCACGATAACGGAGGGTTAGGTGTATTGTAGTTATTGCATTGTTGGTTCTATGCAGATTATATTATTGATTTGCAACTCTGTCTATCTACCAAGTCCTCAAAAGCTCACACTTAACAGTGTGTGATGACACTAGGATTATCAATGGGTGCTCCTAACTCTGTCATTACATCAAGTTAGCTATGACTTAATCGACTTTAGTTATCAGATATGAGGAAGTTGAATGTGTTTGTATAATTTATTGTTATTGATGGCTCATAAGATAAACCTTTTCTCCAAAAAATATAATTTATTGTATTTGATGACTCATAAGACACATCTTTTCTCCAAAAAAGTCTCTGGAAATGGGCCTGCATCCCATGAGGTCAAGGTTCAGTACTGTGTGGTCAGTCTATGGCAACAGAGGCTATAAAATCAAACCCTAGACATCTTCACACATGCAAACAAAGTGATGATTGGTACTACACCATAAAACAACTCTTTCTTTAAAGGTAACAATATTTAATAGGTCATACTTACAGTAATTCACATAGAAAGACACCAGTCAGGAAGAATTTCTATACATCACATGAACCAAAACAAAACACACAATTGATCTTTACATGGGCAAGACTCACTGCTTTCTTTACTGTGTTACTTCTTGAGGTAAGAAACATTTTCACACAATTAAAATTGCACCTACCATTCTTACCTTACATACATGTAAAAAAAAATTATGAAAAAAAGAAAAATTATGATTATTAGGCCTGTAGTCTCTCACAGTCAGCGCTGGTACCATATGCCAGGTATATGTTTACACAAACATCTCACAACAAGATTGGTATGTAGTCTACTACAAAATACTGGGATCCAATAATGATCTAAATACATGTGAATCTTCAAATGTCAGGTGAAATCCTTCAGTTCATACTCAGAGCTTAAATCTGCTCATTTACCTTTTTTTTTTTACATTTCAATGTCTGCCAAAACTAGGTGCATCTTATGAGCTCATGCATCTTATGAGCTATCAAATATGGTAACTTATTGGTACTGAAATACTTTGAGAATATGTAGGAAAGATACTTGAAAATTCTTTTTCTTTTCTGCTTCAGATTCTGAATAGAATCTTCTTGAGTTGTAATTAATGAAATAGGTTGTTTCCCATAGCCTCATCTGAGATTTCTGTTTCCAGGTGGAACTGACACTCACCTTGTTCTAGTAGACCTTCGGCCAAAAGGTTTAGATGGTGCCAGAGTAGAAACCATCTGTAACAGCTGCTACATTACAGTCAACAAAAATTCAGTTCCTGGAGACAAAAGTGCATTAGTTCCTGGAGGTCTCAGACTAGGTTAGTTGTTGTTGTTGTTATTTTTGTTGTTTTTGCTGTTTGTGCATATCTCTGTATTTATTGATACAGAAATTTGATTAAAAATATAAGAAATAATCAGTAAAATATTTGTGAAGTTAAGTGTTGCCTTTTTTGTAATATCTAACTACTGTAGATGAAATTGTCAGTATATATTTACATTTGTGTATGGTGCAGAAATTGGATTTAGAAGATGAGTGATAGTACAATATTAGTGAAGTTAAATGATACCTTTGTAGCAAGATCTAATCACTGTAGGTTAGGGCTTTGATGAAATTGCTATTTACTCCATCTCCCTCTATGTATGTATGTATTCTTTGTGACTTTGGGATATGTTTTATGGTAAAAGCTGTGTGGTATATGGTGTGGTTGAGATGTAATTCTGTCTGTGTAGGAAGTACAAATACACTTTGCCATGCATTTAACTTACTAAAGGGAGGAAGATTCATGCTGCCTTTTAACTCCAACCATACGCTGTCTTGAGCTGGTTGGTTTAGTTGATTTTGGTATACAAAATTATGGGATAAGCATTGTGGAACTGGGAATAGTACTGTATACAGTAAACCCCGCTTATGTTGGACCCAAATAAGTCATATACTGAATAAGTTGGGCACTTCCAGGATTTTTTTTATTTAATTTTTTTTACATTCTATCCTGAATGCATCAGTAGATATTTTTTGTGTTTTGATTGAATAATGTTAAGCCACTCAGCTTCCATATAGGTTAAAATATTCCTGGTAGCACTTACATCATCTGAATCATTTGGGAAGTTGTCCAACCTGTTTGAGACCTGAAACAGGCGCTTGTGCCATGGCACTGCTGGTGCCAAGATCACTGTTTACACAGCTTACATAGCAAACATGTAGCAGTGTCTCTCTCAGCACTGTAGCCCATATTGTTGCCTTTGTAATTCTAACATGGCTTCTGGACTTATCTCTCCTTTTCCTCATCCCTCTGACTATTTCATGACTTCAATTAAAATTCTTTGTAATGATGTTATCCATGCCCTTGATGGCCTAAACTCTCAGAATGCTTATGGACCTGATGGGGTCCTTGCTATTGTTCTCAAAAACTGCATCCGTGCTTGCCTGGCCAAACTCTTTCAACTATTCCTATTGACTTCTATTTTTCCTTCTTCCTGGAAATTTGCCTGCATTCAGCCTGTTCCTAAAAGTTGTGACCTTTCCAATCTTTCAAATTACTGCCCTTTAGCTTTAATCTCTTGCTTGTCTAAAATCTATGAATCTATCCTCAATAGAAGATTCTTAGACATTTACCACTTCACATCTTTTATATGATGCCTGTATGGCTTCTGTCAAGGCCACTCTAGTGTTGATCTTCTGGCTTTTCTTACTGAGTCTTGGTCATCCTCTTTTAGAGATTTTGGAGAAACTGTTGCCTTAGACATATCTAAAACTTTTGATAGAGTCTGGCACAAAGTTTTGATATCAAAACTACCCTCCTACAGTTTCTATCCTCTCTACAATTTTATCTCGAGTTTCCTTTTCAACTGTTCTAGTGCTACTGTGGCAGACGGCCATTGTTCTTCTCTTAAATAAATTAACAGTAGTGTTCCTCAGGGTTCTATCTTGTCACCCACTCTCTTTCCATTATTCCTTAATTATCTTAACCAGACTTCTTGCTCTATCCACTTCTACGCTGATGATACCACCCTATATCCTTCCACATCTTTTCAGAGATGACCAATCCTTCAGGAAGTTAACAGTTTCCACAGAGACACCACAGAACACCTGACTTCTGATCTTTCTATGATTTTTGATTGGGGCAGAGAAAATTTAGTAGTTTTCAATGCCTAAAATCTCCATCCCTCCATCTTTCAACTCGACACAACCTTCCAGACTATCCCCTCTTCTTCAATGACACTCAATTGTCCCACTCTTCTACATTGAATATCATCAGTCTGTCATCTCGTGCTAAAACATCTTCTATGCCAGTTTTACTCACTCTCCCCTCCCAACTGCTAACTGTACAAGGGTCTTATCTGCCCATGTATGAAGTACTCTTTGTATTATATTATAGGGGATTCCACTCACATTGTTTTATAAAGATGCATCCACATGGTAGAACAGTGTCTGACAGACAAACATTGTTATCAATTAACCTGTCCCCTACAGCCCTGTTTTTAATTACATGTACTGCCACTGCGGCAGGGTTTGAGCTAATTGTTTTTATTGTGAAAATGGAATCTTGTGGTGCAAATCCAAAGAAAAATATGTTCTAAGTACCTATTGCATATGTAAAGTTTCCTGCTATCAGCCAAGCCTTTTCAACTCCCATTGTGATGAGCGGTAATTAATTACCAGCTGATGATGTTGCCGTATCGGTCACCATTTATTATATCCTTTATTTGGTAAATCCAGTGGTACAGTATTTCAGCTAATATGAAATGCACTGATGTGGTACTGCCACTACCATGAAATACAATAGACTGAGGGGTGTGAGAATGGTATGGGAGGCAAGGATGGTGAGTCATGAGGCAAGTCATTCCTGAGGGCATGCACTTACATAAAGCACGGGCAGCCTTCAGGGATGATTCTGTCAAAATTTGAGTACTTGGTAATGCATTGTGAATATTCTATGAATATTTTAATTTGCTAACGTATAACGTGTATCACTTGCAGTTTTGAGTATTTTTTTACTGACGACTCTGTGTCATCGCCCACAGAGGCATGGGTTAACAATGGGAAGTGAAAAGGTTCGCTAATGATGTCAGAAGCATGCACAAGGCATACTTTTCCTCTCACCCCTATTTTGTCCAACTCTGTAATGCAAGAGTTAAACCAGTACTCCCAATCATTCATACCTTTCTCTGGTAAACTCTGGAACTCCCTGCCTGCTTCTATGTCTCAACCTTCCTATGACATGACTTTATTTAAGAGGGAGGTTTCAAGACATTTATCTCTCTCTTTTGGTTTACTCTTTTGGACTTGCAAGGGAACTGTCAACTCAGTGGGCATTTTTTTTTTTTTTTTTCATAATTCTTGTGTTGCCCTTGGCCAGCTTTTCCCTCTTACATAAAAAGGAAAAGGGCAAGGCTGTGTGTGTGTGAGCATTTGTTTATGAAATACCTATTTATGTAATGTATTGGATAGGTCATTTCAACTGTTTGGGTTAACAGGTGTGCTAAATGTGAAAAAGATATCCTTTGGATAACTTGGATTGGCCTTCTCCACAATTGGTCTGACTTTACGAGGTTTACTGTATTGTACAGAGCATCATTAAATGGATCTTTCTGTCAAGACACCAGGACTTAGGGAAAAGTAATTTAGTTTTTTAAGATAACACAGTCATATGAGAAAGAATATCATGGGAGTTAACTATTGAAGGTATGGAAGAATCTCACAAATGAACCATTGAACATGCTATCATGCCATAAAGCTTTAATGTCTGCGTTTGCTCAGGTCACAGTTGTCTCATTGTTTTCCAGCTTATCTTTTATTAGGTCCTGCTTTAAAAATCCTGTCATTGTCATCCCTTTAGGCGAAGTTCTTGGGAATAGGTGTAAGCTATATGCAGTCGAACCTCATATCTACGGAAGGTGAATTAATGGATATCAGATGCAATGGACAAAATCTGTTGGTCAGAATACATAGTCCATTAGCCATAATGTCCAGTACAAATGTTTAAAAATTCTGGGTGATGCGAACCGAGTCTTGTAGTTCAGCAATTGTCTGTTAGGTAGTAGTACTCGTAAACACTTTTATAAACTTTTCTACACTCCTAAACTTATTCTAAACATTCCTTCAGCATATCAAGGAGTTTCACCTTCTCTGTTATTGTAAGCATCTTCCTCTAGCATTTGGAGTCACTGCCAGAAAGCTTACAAGGTTCAGGACATTTGGGTGACATCATAGGGAGTTTAAATAAGTCTTAGAATAGCACAAAAAAGTGAAAATAACACTACACAACACGGATAAAAGTGCTGCAGATGTGTGAATAAAGAAAGATCTTGATCTTGATCTTGATGCTACAGGTATCCTAGGATTTCTCCTGAAGCAGGCCTTAGTATCAGCAGCTTCTGTAGCAGACAAAAGAAAAAAAAAGGGCAAAAATATAGACCAGACATTATCTTTTGCTCTACTAATCCCTGAGTCTAGCACATGAGATTCTCTCCAGGAACTCCTTCACAGCCTCAGTCATTCTTTCACCCATCTTTTCACATGGTTCCAGTGGTGGCGGTGGCGTAGTGGATAAGGTGGTAAGTGTGGGATCGGGCAGACGTCCACGTGTAGGTTCGAATCCCACCACATACAGCCTTAAACATTTTGCCATTTGTCGAGTGGTTTAAAGTTACCTGCATGTCACCATGATACCCAGGTTCTAGGTGGTTACACCCAAGATGAGCTTCGGGGGTGCTATGGGCCCTAATATGGGTACCACTATAAATAAAATTGCCTGCGCCACTAATGGGCAGAAACTGAACAGCGCTTCCCATACACTCTTCAAGGATGCCTACAGGCGCTATAGGCCTTACCGTGAAAAAAACAACACCATCCATTCCCTTCCTGTCTTCTCCAACCTGGCATTCCCCAATTTTCTCAGCACCACTTGTATCATCTCATTCCTGTCTCTGGCATACTTCACACTCTCCAGCATCACATACTCCACCGTCTCATCCTCTCTCATGTGACACATCTGGCACACTTTGCTGCGGAACTCAGACCATCTTGCAATCACATCCATACACTGTGCTCTAGTTTGAAAGAGAAGATCAGCCCCCATGTTGCCATCATATTACTTTTCATAAATTAGGGCCTCTTTCCTTCTATATCACTCTGTAGTACTCCTCTGTTCCATCTTATTCCTCCATTCACTGAGTCCCATAAACTTCACCATTTTGTCTATCTCGCTCTTCTACTTCCTTACATCCCATTCTATAGAGGCCCTCTCCACTTCTAACAATCATGCTCCAGTCACTCTCAATCTGCCTCCCCTCAACCTGCTGAAATGCCCAACTAATTTCCAGACCACTCTTCACTACCATCCTGACACACTTCTTCCCCCACCTGCTATTCCTAACAATCCACAGAAATACCTTCCTAACTATTCTTGCATCATTCATTTACTCTAACCTAGCCTTGAATCTCAATGTTGCCTTTTTATACCTCTCTCTGAAGGTACTCCATCCCATGTCTCCCCTCAATGCCTCTTATCACTGTATACCTCATGCATTAAGTGCCATTCTTGCTACTCTATTCTGCTCTACTTCTAACTTATCTAGTTCATTTTCATTCTGTGCAATCACATCCATACCATATATGTTAGTTCCTGTAACTGTAGTTAATGTCATAGTATGTTGCATTTTCTGATTTTGATTTGACAAATTAAGTACACCACTTCTCAAAAAATCCTCTAATAATGCCACACAAGTTCAATGAATCTTCTCAAAAATGTTCCGGCTTATCTCCGCAAATTCTTCATCAATATTAACCAACATACAACCAAAACTTCTACGAATTCACAAGTGCCAACTTTACAACTTATGCATCCAAATATCAAACTAACACTTGAAACTTCTTCTAGCCTGTGTAAATTGTTCGACTTCCTGTTCTGCTGTTTCCTGATCCCACTTGCTCAAGTTTATGGTTGGGTCAATATCAAGTACAACAACATCCAGTTACTATAATGTTACTCTTACATAGATGCGTTTCTTCATTTCTTCATTTCTTGTTTCTGCTGCTGCATGAGGTTACGACATACATGATGCTCAGAATGGCCACACTCTTCCAAATTTCTCACAGCACATCATACTTGCTGACTCTCATCTTTGCTGCTCTTTCTAGTCAGCATATCCACCAGCTCACCAAGCTCATCTTTTCATTCTTCGCTTTCACACAGCCATTCGGACTCATCCACATCCCCAGATACATGTCCAGGTTTTGTTTTACGATTGGGTTATGTTCCTGTAAACTAGATTGGATAATGAATGATCGAGTAGTGAATTTAAGGTTCAGTAGGATTTCATTTAATGGGAAGAGTAACTGTGGCCTAACTTGTATTGAGAGATAGTATTGTAGGCTCATTATTTCTTTTTTTTGTATAAAGGTTTCTCCCTTGAGGCTTATATCTACTGGCAAGATAAAAAAAAATGAGCTTCAGTTAAGTTAGCAGGTGCCACTTGGCAGCAAGTCTGGTCATCAATCTACAGCCTTGAGAGTTTCCATTTTCTCCATTGTTGGCTCCCTCTTCCTCGTTACCATCTTTGCCATTAATGTAGAAGCTGTCTCACCTGCTTTCTTCACACTTGCTGCTTGTTTGATGATGGTGGAGACAGTGGATTGGGACAACTGCAGGGTTCTGACAATGAAACTGGCTCCTTCAGCTCCCTCATGCTGCTTAAGAATTTCAAGCTTTTGTTCTAAAGATAAGCTTTTCCTTGGTCTTTTGTCCTTCAGTTCACCAGCAATAGGTGTTGTAGCCTGCTTGGGAAACATCATGCTTGTATCACTCATAATATCCAACAATGAACATGAATTTTAGCAAAACAAACACTGGTGACTGAACACAACTGATCTTGATCTTGATGCTACAGGTGGCTCGGGATTGCTCTAGAGCCAGATCTTTTGATCAGCAACTCCTGTAGAAGACAAACAAAATACAAACAGTCCTGTTCACTAATTATTCCTACATCTAGCAGGAATGAGTTTCGATGGGTACTGGCTGCGGCATAGGTGAATGCAGTGCGTTTGTTTACATTCGGATGATTAATTGAAAATTGGATACACGAGCGAACAACAGAAAACAAGTGGGTGGACGTAATTCATAACGATCGGAAAATTTGAATATTGAATAATGAGGCATCGAGTAGTGAGGGAAACTTGTATTCCTAAGTTTGTTGCAACTCATTCTTTTCCAGTCTTCACACCAAGTTTCTCCCATCATCTGACCTATTCACAACCATTACCTTGCTTTTCTGACTGCTGAATCTCATTCCAAAATATTCTCCATACCCATCTACAACATCCAACAAACTCCGGAGCTCATCTGCTGATTCACTGAAATACCACATCATCTGCATACAAGAGTACACATATCCTATCATTCCCCATCCTTACTCCTGCATTCATCCTTCTCATTCTGGTAGACAATTCCCCTGTATATAAACTTAAGTGGGTTGGTGACAAAATACATCTTTGCCTAACTTCTCTCACTCTTTACCCAGTCTGTTTCTATATCCCAAGTTTGTATCTAGCTCTTGTGTCCACATACATTCTTTGCACTATGCTAACTATCTTTGCATGCAGTGTCCAATCTTTTCTGAGGTTCTGCCTAACATTCTTCTATTCACCCTGTCATATGCTTTCTTTATATCCAGAAAACCCAGGTATAATTTACTACCATCCTTCCTTTTCCTCTGAATCAATTCATTCACCACAATCATGTTATTTTCAGCTCTCCTATCCACAAAGAAATCATTTTGTTCTTCATCCAACACTTCATTTCATTCAGTCCCTCATTCAACACTGCACTGAATACTTTACCTACTGTATTTAGTATTTACTAACACAATTGGCCTGTAGTTTTTTGACTCATTCTTACTCTTGTATCCTCCCTGATGCAACAGAGTCACCCTACATTCATTCCAAATTCTTGGAACTCTCTCTCCCTCTCACAGCTGGTTATAAAACTCAGTTATTCCATCGATCACAACTTCTCCCTTTTTGTGCATCTCGTATGGTATATCATCTGGCCTTGCTACCTTACCATTCTTTTCCCTTTTCACACATTTCTTCCACTTCCTCTCTGCTGATTCATTCAGCTCATCCACATCCTTCCTCTCCAATGTCATACACCCCTCTCTCACATGAAATACCTCATCTACACCTCCAATCTCTCCCTAGAACTCTTTGATCACCCTTCTCATTTATTCCTTACCTGTCATCACTGTCCCATTCACCTTATTGTCACATTCAGGCATCCCCTCACCCCTTGGGAATCTATGCCATTTTTTTTACCACCTGCCACACCTTTTTTTCTGAGGGACTGAATCATGCTTCTCTCACACCTACCCTTGGCATTCGTTATATTCTACTTTGTCACTCACTGGTGCCTCTTATATATGCTGTCCATGCATTCTTGTAATCACTTTCTGCCTCTTCACTCTCATGCCTCCTCTTCCTCAACTGCCTACACACCCTATTCAGTCTCTCTCTCTCTCTCTCTCTCTCTCTCTCTCTCTCTCTCTCTCTCTCTCTCTCTCTCTCTCTCTCTCTCTCTCTCTCTCTCTCTCTCTCTCTCTCTCTCTCTCTCTCTCTCTCTCTCTCTCTCTCTCTCTCTCTCTCTCTCTCTCTCTCTCTCTCTCTCTCTCTCTCTCCTGGCATCCCTAACCTGATCTTGATATTGACGTTACAGGTGACTCGGGACTGCTACTGAGTCAGGCCTTTGTAACGGCAACTCCTATTGGGAAAAGAAAAGAGGGCAAACAGAAAGCAATCACCATAATTAACCTTATTGATTCACATATCTAGCATGCTACATTTTCTCCAGGAATTCCTTCACAGCTTCAATCATCCTGCCATTCGCGTCTCCACACAGTCCCAGCAGCAACACCATCCATTCCCTTCCTGTCATCTCCACTCTGGCATTCCCCAATTTCCTCAGCACCACTTGCATCATTTCATTCCTGTCTCTGGCATACTTCACACACTCCAGCACCACATGTTCCACCGTCTCATCCTCTCCCATGTCACACATCTGGCACACCTTGCTGCAGGACTCAGACCATCTGTAATTCCTTGCATTCACATCCATACACTGTGCCCTCACTCGGAAGAGAAGGTCACTACCCAGGCTTCCCTTGTACCACTTTTCATACATTAGGGCCTCTTTCTCTCTGTACCACTCCAAAGTACTCTTTTGTTCCATCTTATTCTTCCATTCACTCAATCCCACATGTTTCACTACTCTGTCAATCTCACTCTTCCACTTTCTTACATCCCACTCTCTGCCTTCCCCATTTCTAATAACCATTCTCCATTTACTCTTAACATGCCTCCCCTCAATCTGCTGATAAGCCCAACTAGTTTCCAAGTCACTCTTTACTGCCATCTTGACACACTTCTTTCCCCACCTGCTACTCCTAACATTCCATAGAAACACCTTTCTCACTAGTCTTGCATCATCCATTCGCCTCTAATCTAGCCTTGTACTTCAACATTGCCTTTACGTGTCTCTCTCTTAAAAAGTACTCCAGCCCCTGTCTCCCCTCAGAGCTTCTATCGCTGCATATCTTGGTGCATTTAGTGCCATTCTTGCTACTCTATTCTGTCCTACTTCTAACTTCTCTAGTTCATTTTCATTCCACACAATCACATCCATACCATACATAATGCTTGGAACAGCCACGCTCTTCCAAACTTCTCGCAGCACATCATATTTACTTGCTCTCATCCTTGCTGCACTTCCTAGTCGACCTACCCACTGGTTTACCATGCTTATCTTTTCATTCTTTGCCTTCACACAGCCATTTGAACTCATCCACATCCCCAGATACTTGTATTCATCAGTCTGTTGCACCTCATTCTCTCCCAGTCTCCACACTGACCCTCTTTCATCCTCTGACCTATTCACAATCATCACCTTGCTCTTCTCACTACTAAAACTTACCCCAAAGTCTCTCCCATACCCATCTACAGCATTCAACAAGCTTTGAAACTCATCTGCTGATTCACTCATAATTACAATGTCATCTGCATACAAGAGCACACATATCTTATCATTCCCCACATTCACTCCTGCATTCATTCTTCTCATTCTGGCAGCCAGTTCCTCTGTGTATAAGCTAAAAAGGGTTGATGACAGTATACAACCCTGCCTAACTCCTCTCTCACTCTTCACCCAGTCTGTCACTACATCTCCTAGTCTGTATTTCGCCCTTGTATCCACATACATACTTCGCACTATGTTAACTATCTTTGCACTCAACCCAATCTTTTCTAGGACTCTAGCAAGCATTTCTCTATTTACTCTTATCATATGCCTTCTCTATGTCTAGAGAACCTAAGTATAATTTACTACCATCCTTCTTCTTTCTCTCAATCATTTCATTCACCACAAACAAGTTATCTTCTGCTCTCCTGCCCACCCGGAAGCCATTCTGTTCTTCACCTAACACTCCAGCTCTTTCAATCCATTTGCACAATCTCTCATTCAGCACTGCACTAAAGACTTTCCCAACTGTATTTAATAATGCTATTGGTCTGTAGCTCTTCAACTCATTCTTCCTCTTATATCCTCCCTTATGCAACAGAGTCACCCTGCATTCATTCCACATTCTTGGCACTCTCTCCTCTTCCCACACCTGGTTAAATAACTCAGTCATCCTATCAATCACAACTTTCCCTCCATTTCTGTACATTTCATATGGTATCTCATCTGGCCCTGCTGCCTTCCCATTTTTCTGCCCTCTCACACATTTCTCCACCTCCTCCCTGCTGATTCTCTCATTCATTTCATCCGCATCCTTCCTTTCCAGTGTCACACATCCTTCTCTCACACCAAATACCTCACCTACACCTCCAATCTCTTCCCAAAACTCTTTAATCACCCTTCTCATATCTTCTTTGTCTGTCACCAGTGCCCCATTCACCTCAGGCTCTCCACATTCTCACTGTCAGGCATCCCCTCACCCCTCAGGAACCTGTACCATTCTCGGCCACCTTCCACACCTTTCTCTCTCAGGGACTGAATCACCTTTCTCTCACACCTAGCTTTAGCATTCATTATCTCCCGCTTCGTCACTCTTTGCTGATGCACATATGTTGTCCATGCATTCTGGTACTCACTTTCAGCCTCCTCACTCTCATGCCTCCTCCTAACTGAACAGCGTAGGATGATCTTGATCTTGATGCTACAGATGACTCAGGATTTCTTGGATCAGGCCTTTGTATCGGTAACTCCTGTAGGGATGCTGAAAGCTGTGTTGCTGAGAACTGAATACCGTACTTGTTATTTATATAGCTTAGTGAGGTTTTTCCTTGTATGTATTTCTGTTATGTTAACTTCCCTGCAGTAAAACATTTCACGTCAACAGACAACCTATCCCCCAATTAGTCTGTAGATGCAAATTCCCCTGCAGTAAAACACTTCACATCAACAGACAACCTATCCTGAATTAATCTGTAGCTGCAAGGTTCAACTGTATAAGTAGGAACTATCACACAATGAGAAACAAATTAAAATCATATGTATCCTTTTCCTCGTGCTGCTGGCGTGTGTAATAGTGGTGTCTACCTCTTATGAAATAAACTTTAACATTGGAAGCACAAGAGATAGACCACAGTAAGAATTTGGCTGCAGCCACTTCAATCGGTGGCCTGCCCACCAATCCATTAATTGTCCAATTCATTCCCAAATGCTGCAAAAGCATGTCGTTTGATAGGCATAGTGAGACCTACAATGAAAAATAGCTGTTTGCATTTTACAACAAGGAAGTATTCTTCTAAGACAAGCTGTGTGTTGAAGCTTTACCCCATACATAGGGGGATCCTGTAGGTCTGTTA
The DNA here is from genome assembly GCF_017591435.1 of Portunus trituberculatus. Lineage (NCBI taxonomy): Eukaryota > Metazoa > Arthropoda > Malacostraca > Decapoda > Portunidae > Portunus > Portunus trituberculatus. The sequence goes on along the minus strand of NC_059300.1, from coordinate 2,367,907 downwards.
TTGATAAAGTTTTCTTTAAAAAGAGGGTCATTGTTCATAAAAGAAATCCATAATGCTCTAGTACGTTTTAAATAGTATTAAGTATTCAGCAAATATTGATAATTGTACTTATTTACCTTAATTATTTGGCAGGAACTCCAGCTCTTACATCTCGAAACTTAAAGAACAAAGACTTTGAGTATGTGGTGGAACTACTAGATGAAGCTTGCTCCATTGCCTTGGAAGTCAAGGCAAAATCTGGGAAGAAACTTGCTGACTTCAAAGCATATGCTGAAAATGATCCAGACATTAGGGCCAAAATCGAAGCTATGCAAGCAAAAGTTAACAAGTTTGCTTTAAGCTTCCCTATGCCTGGCTTTGATGATCACTAATTTTCAGTGTAATATCAAGCCAATGTGGTGTACACCAACTTATGTATGTTAACGATAATTTGTTTTTATGTTCCCGTACTTTTATTCTCACAGTTCTGTAGGACTGGCCTTTTCATAATGATATACAGGTTGACAATCATGAATTTAGTTCTGTCACTAATCCTGCACTAATTTTGACTAGCATAACTTCAAATTTCCCAGGTCATGCACCAACCTGCTGTTGCTCTCATTTGTTGAAAAGTTTTCAACACTGACTTGGGAGAAAAGGATTGAGGAAGCATTGAAATTGAAAAACAGAAGGACAAGAATAACAAAAACAAGGAGTGAATGACCTAAAAAATGCTCTAAAGCAAAACAGGTCACTAGAAGCCACTTGCTGCATTAATAGCTGGCATCTCTTTCAAACACAGGAAAGCCATTCCAACATATTTTTTCTCCATTTATCAATAAATCTGCTCAGTTTTAGCATCAGCAATGGCTCCAATGAGTAAAAAAAATGCTTCTTGTTTAAAGTGCAGACATTATACTATATCCATAAAAGATATGGTAAATTTTATGAAAAAAGAAGATTTGTATGTCTTTGTGAAGCTTGTGTGAATTATACAGCCCTGTCTCTTTAACAGTTTATGACAGAAAGACAGAAAAAAATTTCAGTGTCTTTGATAACAGTACCAGGTGTGCTGGTAGTATTGGTATCCCAGAAAGGCAGTATTAGTATCAGCAGAGAAAGTACAGCCCCACTTATTAATTAACTTTTACTAATTTATGGAGTATTCTGTTGGTAGGATGAGTTGGTTAACTGTTGTGTTAGGTGTATTCTAACCTCACTTCTCTTTAATTCAGTAAAATCACTAATCCAGCACCATTCAAATCCTGATGGTGTTAAATTAGTGATGAGCAAAATGTACTATACTAAGTAATTTGTATATCAGAAAGTTGAATAGGCTTGTAATATCAGCATCTTTTTTTATGTAAACAAAATTCAAGATTGTGATATGGAACTAGTCATGTATGATTCAGTGCTGGAAATAATCTCTCTCTAATGTAGTTTAGTGGGGAAACATGTAATTTCAATCTTTTTAAACTGGAAGTGCCAATCTAACTTGAAGAAAATCTGGTGACTCCTTGTTCTGTTAATCCTACTGACATATTTGTATGGTTACCTGAACAGTAAAATAGATGAAAAGTAGCAGATCCTAGTTGGTTGTATTGCTCTTGTTATGGAATTGTACTGTTAAGATGATTATGAAAATTTTGTCATAAGTGGAATAATTATTGTGAGATTGAGGTGGAATGGAAGTATTGATTAACAAATATTGTGAGATTGAGGTGGAATGGAAGAATTGATTAACAAAAAAGAAAAAAAAATGCAAATCATGAAATAAAACTACAGGTATTTCTTAATTTATGTGAGAAATATGTTCCTGAGGGGATTGGGTAATGTAAAAATCACAAAGTAAACATGATTACCTAACCAAACTGTACAGTACAGGTAACTCAATTTACGCGATAGATGCGTTTCAAGAGGCATCGCATATATCAAAATTCGCATAAAACAAACTTGTAATTGTCATAAGAAACAATAGATAATAGAGGGGATGCGGGATGTGGTCCAAAAAAATTTGTACAAAATACTCTATTTATTTGACTAAATTAACATGTTTTTATTATTTACCATTCTAAATACTAGAAATGTATTTAAAGTAAAGGGAAAAGCAAGAAATAATAAGAGAAACAACAAAACAAAGAATACGTAAACACAACACTCACTGTGTCACTGCCTTCACCACTCACACACTCACAGTCAGTCATCATCTTCCTCTGAGCTTTTCCACTTTATCAAAAATCCACTTATCAAAAATAACCCCACAGTATAAAAGTAAACACTAGTAAAAAAATAAATGCAGGATGCCAATGTCTTCACCCCTCACAAGCACTCGCTGTCGCTGTCCACCTCCTAGTCAAGGACGTCATCATCCACCTGTGCTTCCTCTGCTTCCACCGCTTCCATGGGATCGTCCACATCCTCTTCTGGTACTACATCTTCTACTGGGCTTTTCTTGAAAAACTGCAGCATGGTGGTCTGGCACTTTTTCTTCGAAAATTCTTTTTGCATCACTGTGTAGCAGAAGTGTGTGTCCATGGCAGCGGAGCTCCCATCTATTGGCCAACTGCAGAACTCTCTGGCATGCAGTTTGAAGTTGCATCTGGTGCTCAGTTTGAAAATGCAGTTGGGCCAAATTGCGTATAAGCAAACCGATCCTGCAAATTTAATTAATTATAATATTTTTTTGGGGCGCGTAATAACAAAAACACGTAAATTAAACACATGTAAATCAAGAGTTACCTGTACGTACCAAGGCTGGGGCATTGCATTCAGCTGATATTCTCATCTGCATCTGGACACCACATGTTCAAGCCTTCATCTGTTATGTCATAATATAAACAAAGCTGCTAACAGCTTGACAAGACTAAAGTCTTGCTTTGCTAGTTGTAGCTCCACCCGCTAGACACCAAAATCTACCCGATACCTCAAGCAGGTAACATTGCCACCTGCATATTGACATGTGTGAACCCACCTTGAGTTGAGGGATATGAGTTGTGTGATATGTATGATTTATTGGGTAAGGCACTGAGTGAGGAGAACAAAAGAGAGATGTCAACACTAGCGGCACGTGGGTAACAATGAAACATTTGTATTATCCGATATATATATATATATATATATATATATATATATATATATATATATATATATATATATATATATATATATATATACATACATAGTAATAACAAAATAATCATTAATATTTTAGGGAGTCCATTTAAGACTAAGCTTTTTGGGCACTGCACAAAGGGACATTGTGTTGAGTGGGGGAACACCTGGTTACACCTGGTGGCTGCATCACAAAACTAAGCCAGCCATGCAACCTGATTTTTTTGACATCGTGTTATTCTAAATAATCTGCGTAATTTGAGAAAAAAATTACTTGGTTTTTTACCACGTGTTATTTTGAAATTGTATAATCTAAACGCACATAAATCAAGAAATACCTGTATTAGAAAATGTCATGATGTGCATGTCCATAGTTTTACAGAATAAGAATATTAACTGAAATTTTCAGTGGCATTAACAATATAGCACAAAACCACAGTTAATATAATTGTCTCATGCTAAGCTGATTTACCACCTACACCACTGCTTTCTTTCCCTTTCAGGACACCTAATTAGAACACTCCTTATGTTCTGGTGATTTTCTGTTTTCTTCCTATGCCCTAGATTTTAAGAACTATTTAAATGATTTCTCTGTCCACTATACCAAATACTTTTCCTTGTATCATGAACAGTACACAAAGTTTCATCCTTTATTCATTACTCTATTATATTGATTCCCTCTTTCACTATTTTAGTTTTTAAAAACACACAAAGTCATGCATATTAGTTTATTCAGTACTTACTCTATTTTATATTCTTCTCAGTCCTGTGTCTATTCTTTTCCATATTGTTGGGAGTATAGTTGATTCACATCCCTCAGTTTTTCTTTTCACTTATCTTGCACAACTTTTCCTTTCACTTCCTCACTTTACTTAATTTCCATTAATGCATTTTGCATCCCAGATTAGCTGATGTGTGTTTCCTGCATTCCAGCTACACCAATCCTTCCCATCTTAATACATACTTTCTACTATCTCCCTCCTCTTCCCAGCTTCCCTGCTTCTTATTAATTATACTATCCCTTATCTCCTCTTGAATGAGGAGTAATTCTGTCCCCACTCATCACCATCTTGCCCTACCCACAAGAGGCCATTGGCAGCTGGTATTGGTAGCTTGGTGTTATACTGTAAGAACGTGGGACACTAAAGTTGTTGGATAAAAATTGCTAGTATAAAATTTAAGTGTTATAAAGAAATGAGTCCTGAAACTAAAAATCTAGTTTAGAAGACCACAAATAATGAACTGAAAAAAAAAAAATAAATAAGTGAGTAAACAAATAAAAAAAGAAAAGGATTACTAGTAGATGCAGTGCTGTTGTTCCTTAGAAACAAACTGCACCATTTATATATGTTACTGCTTTCAGTACCTTTTTTCTAAAGTCCCTCACCAAAATCAGAAAAGTCATATGCAAAACAGCATGAGAGAGAGAGAGAGTAGCAACAGTAGACACTGTCTTCAGGCTTTTGATTAATTTGAGTACCCTTAGGTACTATGACATGTAGTACACACTCAATGTAAAAAAAAAAAAAAAAAAAAAATTCAAAAGTATGTGTACATTTATGAATGAAAGCTGCAGCAGTGGATGAATATCTTTTGCATTTGACTTCCCACTTTATGTTTTTGATGAATAGAATTCATTTCCATTTTGTCATTTGAAAAAGAAAAAGAAAAAGGAATAGTGAAACTCAAGCAGCAATGAATATTGAAGGTAAAATGGGAAAGTTGAATTCAAATGATAACTTTCAAGAAAGTAATAATTTTGAAATTTTTCTATCTGTACAACTGTTCTAATGAATTTGTATATATATATATATATATATATATATATATATATATATATATATATATATATATATATATATATATATATATATATATATATATATATATATATTGACAACTTATCTTGTTATCCAAAGCTGTGTGGGAGGAAGTCGAAGACAATGAATTTTTTGCAGGCTGCTCCTTGGGGACTGGAAAATTGGAAATGTTAAAGCAAGAATAACTTTGAAGTAACATTTGAAATTTATCTTCCCAAATACAGAATTACACGATGCTTAAAAGGATTTAAATATTTCCTGCAATTAAGCAGTATGCATATCATTTAATACAAACAGAGCCAAGTATTTAAGAGCCTGATGAGCCATGCTTTTATATCTGCATTAAGGTAACAGAAAAGGTGAATGTGAGTTAGGTTAATGGCTTGCTAAGCATGCCTGGAAAACCAGGAGAAAAAAGTGGATTATTTGAATGACTAAAGTATGTAATATAAAAGAAGAAAGATTTACATGAAATACTTTCTTAAAATGTATAAAAGCAAATTAGAATGTACATTACATATCAGATTAGGTAAATTATTGTCTGTCCAACCTGGAGAAAAAAAAAAGTATACTAAAGAGATCACAAAAGTCTAAGTAAGAGTTTTTTTTTTTGTGAAACTTACGTCCCTTATGAATGTGTTGATAAGGAATATTTTGAACACACACACACACACACACAGATGATACGAAACTGTGCAGAGTTATAAAGCAAAAAGAGGATTGTGAAATACTGCAAGAAGACTTAAATAAGATCTGGGAATGGAGTAAAAAGTGGGAAATGGAATTCAATGTGGACAAAAGCCATGTCATGGAAATGGGAAAGAGTGAAAGATAGTGATGGGCGAACCGAGTACTTTCTGCCAACCGAGTATTTCGGTATTGATTACACTGAAACCGAGTAAACCGAGTACGAAATGATTAATTTTCACTAACCTAACTTAACGTAACCTGAGCGGAGATAAAAAAAAAAAGTAAAAATAGATTAAGGGAGAGAATCGTGCAAGAAAACTAATCTCTTGGTGTAGTTAGACTGAGGTTTTTAGCTTCTTCAGTACAAGGTAGGCCGTACGTATATCATGAGACCATGTTTCACTTGACTTTCAATGTTATAATATAAGAATGTGAATTATGTGCATGCACTTGTAGTTGACATTAGCAGATAATTTCTTTCTTGATATAACTGAAATAGAGAAAAATAATAGTATAATGGATATAGAATGCCAGAAGCTTCTCATAGCGGGGCTCAGCGTCACATGTCTCCACCCTCCTTGCCTCTACCTCCTTACTCCTCCTCCTCTCTTCTCCCTATAACTCCTTACCCCTCCTCCATCCACTTCCCTCTCATTCCTCTCTCTCTCTCTCTCTCTCTCTCTCTCTCTCTCTCTCTCTCTCTCTCTCCTAAAGGTCATGTCATATTACTTGACCCTGTTTTATTCCACTTCGAGCAATAGACTTGCCAACTTTTCGCTCCTTCACTTTCCTTCCAATCTCTCCATTGATGAGAGAGAGAGATCCTGTCTGTCACCTCCACCCTCCATCTCTCTCTCTCTCTCTCTCTCTCTCTCTCTCTCTCTCGTGTGTGTGTGTGTGTGTTTATTGTGGGTAACGTCTCCACCCGTCTTTATTTATTGGGCATCACAAGGTGTGAAAGGAGACACACCCAAATATCTCCACCCGGCCGGGGAATTGAACCCCGGTCCTCTGGCTTGTGAAGCCAGCGCTCTAACCACTAAGCTATCGTGTGTGTGTGTGTGTGTGTGTGGATTCCAGTGAGTCGTGCGAGACATGTTTACACTGTTACAAATGTGAATATTTCAGTTTTCTACTTTGCGCGTGTGTGTGTGTGTGTGTGTGTGTGTGTGTGTGTGTGTGTTTTGTGGATTCTAATGTGTCCTGCGAGACACGCTTACACTGTATACATTAATGTATATTTTGGTTTGCCGCCATATGGGCGTAATAAATTGCTCAAATCAAATCTCTCTCTCTCTCTCTCTCTCTCTCTGCAAGTCACACTAATGTAATATATAATATATGATGTTTTTGTGAAGTTTTATGGCCTTAATTATCTAATTTCAGTAATTTGGATTCAAATCCTCGAGCGCGCGGCAAGCCCGGATATGGCTCCAAGCGCGGGTTCCGGCGGTCAGTAGTGAAGACTGAAGGGTTAATGGGAAATTGCTGGCTCACTTTATTTGTCAGAGTTTGACTTTAAATCTCCCATCCGGGAGATTTAATGTCTGGGTGGTTGTGCGGCATGCACCGCCTTCATCCCCAACAAAATACCGAAAAAAAAGAAATCTTTACTCCTTAGTTTGAAGGCCTGTATTACATTTTCAACGCCGAGTAGTACTCACTCAAATCCAAAAACCGAGTAAACCGAGTACTACTCGGACCGAAACTGCCATCCCTAGTGAAAGACGACCCGTGGGAATCTATAAGATGGGAGATGAAGTAGAACTGGATAAAGTAAAAAAGGAAAAGGACATAGGAGTGACAATGGAAGAAAACAATCAACCGGTAAGCCATATTGATAGAATTTTTAGAGAGGCATATAATTTGCTAAGGAATATTGGAGTTGCATTTCACTACATGGACAAAGAAATGATGAAGAAATTGATAAGTACTATAATAAGACCCAGATTGGAATATGCAGGAGTTGTGTGGACCCCTCATAAAAAGAAACACATAAGGAAGTTGGAGAGACTACAAAAAATGGCTATAAGAATGGTTCCAGAATTTGAAGGGATGACATATGAGGAGAGACTAAAGGCTATGGATCTACCAACCCTGGAACAGAGAAGGGAGAGAGGAGTTCTGATACATGTTTATAAATTGATCAACAGAAAAGATAAAGTGGATAATGAGAAACTGATCCTGAGAGAAGAATATGACATTCGAAGTATAAGATCGCATAGTAAAAATCTGAGGAAGGGAAGATGTCTGAGAGATGTTAAAAATATAGTTTCCCGCAAAGATGTGTTGAGACTTGGAACAGTTTGAGTGAAGAAGTGGTGTCAGCAAAGAGTGTGCATAGTTTTAAAGAAAAATTGGTCAAGTGTAGATATGGAGACGGGGCCACACGAGCATAAAGCCCAGGCCCTGTAAAACTACAACTAGGTAAATACACATTTGGTTCAAAACTGAGAAGATCTGGGTTCAAGCAAGGCCGCCTGGAGAACCAGGCGGCCTTGGTTCAAGTCTCAAGCACAGTGAGGCAATAAAAACACACCTTTTAATGTGTAGTCCTGTTTACCTAGCAGCAAATAGGTACGGGATGTAATCTAAGGGGTTTTGGCCTTGTTGTCCCGGTGTGTGCTGTGTGTTATGTTCTCGGTCCTACCTGAAGATTGGTCAGTACGAGCCAGAGAATTCTTTCTGTAGGAGAAACAGCAGCAGAGGACTGTGGTGAATTACACATATTTACACACACACACACACACACACACACACACACACACACACACACACACACACACACACACACACACACACACCACCACCACCACCACCACCACCACCACCAAAAACAAATTCATTGACCAATCAAGAATATAAAGACATGATAGATGACACAATAAGGAGTCTAACGAGAATCATTAAAGAAAGGAGAAAAGTGATACTAGTAGGAGATTTCAACTGTAAGGAGGTGGACTGGGAAAATTATGAAAGTGGTATGGGGGAAGAAGCCTGGGGAGATAGATTCATGAACCTAATGATAGATAATATGATGGACCAAAGAGTAAAGGAAAACACAAGATTCAGAGGAAACGATGAGCTGGCGAGATTGGACCTGGTTTTTACAAGGGTATACAAATGAACGATGATATAAGATATAAGTGCCCATTGGGAAAGAGTGACCATGTAATATTAGAAATGGATATAGAAGAGGGAAAGGAAGATAGAGACGAATCATACAAAGGAGACCGATTAAATTACAGAAAGGCTGATATTGAGAACCTCAAGAACTATTTTAAAAACGTTAACTGGGAGGAGATGGAAAACTCAGAGAGGGTGCAAGAGAAATATAACTTATTTTTGGAAATATACAAAACAGGAGTCAGGGAATATGTCCCGAAATATAGACCTAAAGAAGAAGGAAAGAAAGATTGGTTTAATGAAAGGTGTGCTAGGGCAAAGGAGAAAAGAGATGGAGCATGGAAAAGGTGGAGGAGAAATAGAAATCCAGAAAATAAGGAAAACTTCAAAGCAACGAGAAATGAATATGCTAAGGTGAGGAAGGAAGAAGAAAGGAACTATGAAAAGGACATTGTCGAAAAATGTAAGGAGCAACCAAAATTGTTCTACAGATTCATAAATGGAAAAATAAGGCAAAAAGAAACAATAGAAAGGTTAAAAGGAGAGAAAGGGATGGTGGAAGACCCAAAAAGTATGGCAGAACTGTTAAATAGTAAATTTCAGGAGGTCTTTACTAAGGAATCCATATTCGAAAGACCACAGAGTAATAAAGAGATTGTCTATATGAAAGAGATTAAAGTAACCAAGCTTGAAATAAAAGAGTTGATAACGGAATTAGATGAAGAGAAGGCAATGGGACCGGATGAAGTCTCAGGCAGAATATTAAAAGAATGTAAGGAAGAACTAGCAAGTCCTATATACATCATAAAATGCTCAATAGAAAATGGAACAATACCATTAGAATGGAAAAGAGCTGAGGTGGTTCCCATATATAAGAAAGGAAGGAAGGAAGAACCTTTAAATTACAGACCAGTATCACTAACTAGTATAATATGCAAGATGTGTGAAAGAGTAATAAAGAAACAATGGATCGAGATCCTTGAAGACAACAAATTATTATTATTATTGTGTGTGTGTGTGTGTGTGTGTGTGTGTGTGTGTGTGTGTGTGTGTGTGTGTGTGTGTGTGTGTGTATTTAACTAGTTGTATTTACCTAATTCTAACATATAGGTGTACTATTTGCTACCACCACTACACTGTGTGGACTCACACAGTACAGAACATTAACTCTCTCTGTCCTTCCTGGGACAAGTGAAAACCACAATGGGAAAAATAAATAAGATTTTAATGATATACAAGAGTAACAAAAGTATAACTTTCTCTTTATTGTTGGCAATGCCCTTGCATAAACCAATACCGCTATAAACACTTCATTCACAGACTCATCCTAACACTAACCTAACTAACCTGGCACATGAACTATGTCGGGACTAGGGACAGTGGAAACAATTCAATTGGATGTTGGTACTCCTATGTGGGTGAAAAAGGAACAGATTAGCTCTTCCATGGAAAGAAAACTTGGTATTAAATGGATTGGGCCTTAGAAAGTGAAGAAAGTGGCGCAGGGATGAGTGTCATATGATTTGGAAAATACATTTTTTAGTGACCGTGCTTCAGATAAAATAAAGCTATTCGTGGGTGACGAAAGTTTCATAGTAGACATGAGCGAAGTCATCTTACCCTCCGAGGATGAGGATGACATAGAGGAACCGCGCGGAACACGAAAACGCAAGCCTGTGAGACGTTACATCGATGAGTGTTGAATAGGAAACAGTACATAGACTCCTGAGTTAAGTAAGGTACCTGGTTACTGCCCATAAACGTTTTTGAAGCCAGAGTGGAGATGCACAGCTGAGATACTGCAGAGCTAGTACACTGGTCCCGCAGCTGTAGCAGAGAGCACAGCAGTCCTGGGGGCTATAAAGTATGACCCAGGGAACCTAGGAACTGGAAGTTCACCCTCCCCCCAAGGAAGATGGCTTTGGTGGAATCCCTGTCGAGGACCACCACCCTGCTTGGTTTGCCAGGACTGGTGGGAGTGGGGCTCACCTGTTCCGACCAGGAGATCGAATTTTTTTTATTTCATCTAAAATTTTACCCAAGGAAATACATAAAATCAAGGAAATCCAGAATAATGTATTTTCAAGGTTCATTAAGGTAAAAGCAGCTTTGTCAAAAGAAATAAAATACATAGACATGTGTAAGTACGTAGTCGTAATTCACATGGCAGGAAAGAATGGTTCTATATGAAATTTATACAATCTGAAGAAGATACTAAAAGTTGGAGCATGGCAAACAGCCCAAGAACTTTAAATCAAGATGTTACTTTAAAACTATGCGCCTGTTCTGGTGATTGACAGCAAATGTGCCTATGATAGCATCAATGCTCAGCTGTTTGTCCCTCCAAGAATTCATTGATATTACAGAAAGGTTAAGAATATTGCGGGGGATGGCTGAGAGGGACTTGGTTCATTATGGGGTGGGAGGGGGCTGAAACCACCCCAAACCTCCTCTTGACGCCGCCACTGACAGCAGCTCAGCCGGTGTTTCGTCATCTGAACATTTTTCATGTCTGCTGTTGATAAAAAATGTATGGTTGAGCTCTGTGTGTACGATATGAGCTACATTAAAACGTTAAAAAGAAGGAAAAATCTTCTCTGCTTTATTGATTACATGAAAAATAGCTAAATATTAAATTGAAAAGGCACACTTCAGCTTCTACTTGTCTTAGCTGTGCCTCTACCATACCACACTTTCCTCGCTTAGGTATTTGACTCCATTATTTGCTGCAACACCGATGGGGAAGTCATTCTACTACTGAGGGTCGAGCGGTGAGTAAGCGTTCAGAGCGTCGTTGTCATTGTTGACGTCATTAAATAGATCAGTCGATTATTTACTGTTTTTTTCTTTAAGTAGTTCGCTCCTCGTAAAGTGACAAACAAGGCTATAACAGGGCCATTACAGCACGTTTGGGTGTAATTAGAGTTAAATATCCTGCAATTTAGAAAGGGGCAAGGGAGAGAGGGGCTGGAGGAAGATGTCTATTATTTCTCCTCATCTAGTAACAACAAAAACAGCAGCAGCAGCAGCAGCAGCAACAGCAGCAGTAGCAGCAGCAGCAGTAGCAGCAGCAGCAATCGCAGCAACAGCAGCAGCACCAGCAGCAGCAGTAGCAGTAGCAGCAGTAGCAGCAGCAGCAACCGCAGCAACAGCAGCAGCAGCAGCACCATCATCATCATCAGCAGCAACAGCAGCATCAGCAGCAGCAGCAGCATCAGCAACAACAACAACAACAACAACAACAACAACTACTACTACTACTACTACTACTACTACTACTACTACTACTACTACTACTACTACTACTACTACTACTACCTCTACTATTACTACTACTACTGTTTCTGCTCCATTTGTTGTTGTTGTTGTTGTTGTTGTTGTTGTTGTTGTTGTTGTTGTTGTTGCTGTCATTGTTGAAGAAACAGCAACAACAACAGCAATAGGAGTAGTTGATAGAAGTAGTACTAATTGCTCTCTCTCTCTCTCTCTCTCTCTCTCTCTCTCTCTCAAAACCAGTGGATGAGAATTGTCTGAATCAGTAAAAACTAGTTTCACTTGATAGAAATGAAATTAAATTCTTTGTGAACGCATGAATGGTGAAGCGGTCTCAACGGTTTCATGCAGCTGATAGCTCGAGTTTAATATATTTCCTGAATAGTTCAATATATATGAACAAACGACATTATCAAGAATATGGCACAGTCTGACCAAGTTTTCTCTCTCTCTCTCTCTCTCTCTCTCTCTCTCTCTCTCTCTCTCTCTCTCTCTCTCTCTCTCTCTCTCTCTCTCTCTCTCTCTCTCTCTCTCTCTCTCTCTCTCTCTCTATATATATATATATATATCAAAATTAATAATATGTATCCTAGTCCTAGTGTTGATATCTATCAACCCTGCAGTTCGGGACCACGCCCATGACAAGGATTACCAGATATATAACTCAAATTTAGTGGCAGGAGTGACTTGGACTTGCTTATACTGGAAAGCATCGGCCAGTCCGTGCAGCACCTTGACACTGGGAGCCATTAGTCATCCTTACCTTTACTTTGTTTTCTAGCTAATAGTCCACGGTGTCTTGTAAAATTTCACTGCTTATTTACCTGTTTTTTTTCTTTTGATATTTTTCTTTTAATATTTTTAGTGTTTAACACTTTCTTTCTCTTTTTTTTTTACCTTTTACCTTTTATTAGTATTTTTACTTCACGTTAACATTGTATTCGTGATGTCCCTTCTTTATTTAGTCCGTAGCCTTTTGCAAAATGCTTTTTATGACAAATTTTCCATTACTTATTATTACCTTTTTCTCTTGCATATACTGTAACCTGAATATAGTACAAGAGGTACTGAAACGTAGCAAATAAAAATATACATGTTAACACTGGTCCTGATCTTTATTTCACGCCCACGCTTTCTATGTGAAAAGATCCGCCAAAGCGTAAAACGTAGAGATTGAAGAAAAACCGCAATAAAATTCAAAATTTTTATTCAAACACCTGTGACGTTTCAGGGCAAACGTAATCCCAGTGACGTTTCAGGGCAAACGTAATCCCATCTTCAGACGCTGAAACAAGTGCAAAAGAGTGAGTGAGGGAACGGGTTTATCCTTCAAAGATTTCCGGAAAAAATGTCCAGCTGGACAACGGAAACTCCTCATATGTACCCTAGTCCTGGCGCCGACACCTATCAACCCTGCCTTATCCACACAGTTATAATACGAGTAGAAGTAAATTTTAATTCCCTAGTCATTTGTACAAAATAAAAAAAAAATTTGTTTTATAAAAGCTAATAAAAATTGTAAAAACTATGAAAAAAACATTAGTTAAGAAGAAATAAAAACCAGAGAGCCTAAAACAAAACAACGTAAGGATGTGACGTGGGTATGAAACTATGAAATTTCAGTTTGTTGGATGGATGTTTCTTGACCGCTAAGATTAAGCTTATGTTTATAAATACAAAGTGATTCTGCAATTCTCAATTCAAACAATGTTTTGGCTTTGTACAAAGTTTTGAAATCCTGTTTCCTAAGAGCATGATCTAACTCTCTTGGGTGGTTTCTTATGATAAAGAAACCTGGATTTGAGATCTGTTTGCCTGTTCTGAAGGAGATACCCTTGTGCTCAAATATAGTATGTAATTTCAAGTGTTCGCCGAACACTTATCTTCACTATAAGAATATTATACATTTATTTTCACTATTAGAGTCGTGGATACTTATCTTCAGTATTATAATTGACTGTTTATCTTCATTATTAGAGTGGCGTACACTTATTTTTACTATTAAAGTGAAGAAAAAAAGACTATGCTATTCAATATTTTGTTACATTTTTTGCCTGTAACTTTTTTCTTGTTACTTTTTCTGGTTACTTTTTGGCGTTACTCTTTGTCCTGTTACATTTTTCCTGATACTTTGTCCTACAATCGCGCCAGCTGACCATCGCGCGTTGTATTTTGCCACACATGGGAACTACTCTGAGATCCACTGTGCCTTTGCTTCAGTAAGTAACACCTTTCTGCTTTGCAGGACATCACATGATAAAATATGATTCTTGCAATATGTCCTTTGATGGGAATGTAACTTTTGCAGTGATCGAGGCACTGATTGAACCAGCATTTGAAGTCTAGCGATGCAGTGTTTTCTTAAGTGTAACGAAATATAATTTTCTCACGACACAATAATAATATTCAATAAACAATTCGGAGAAGTCATTTTTTCAAAATATAGGAAAGACAATTACTGCTTATCTACATATGATAGTGTTGTGCCGGGAAGAACCTGGAGGCTTCGGGAAGACTATACGGGAGTTACGCCTCCTGGGGCTAGGGTTAGAGGTGACGAGCAAACGAAAATCATCAAATCCTGTCCCGACTTGCTCCCTGTGACAAGCGGGCGGAGCCTAGTTTAGTATTCTTCCGATATGGTTTAATCTTGTATTGTGTATTGTAGTAGCTACTATAGCTCTAATGAGATGTGACCAAGATGATTGAGGAGTTTCTGTAATACAGTAGAATTATCTAGAAGTAACATATATATAAAAGGAGGTACTGAGCCAACACGAGTCAGCCAGCCAGTATTAAGTCTTGTTCACGCGTATCAATATGCGACTGAAATTACAAGTCGGTAGGGTTTCTGAATGAATATCAGTGCATAGAGACTGGAGAGACCAGTCGCAAAACAAGACCAACGTGTTGGTCTTGTTCAGTCGATTTGCGACATTGTTTACGTTGTGACGGCACGGAGATAGGATTGAAAATGTGGTGTCCAGATGTAATGATGTTGGAGTTTGTGAGTGAAAAAGAGTACATCTAAATCCCTAAAAATGAATTATAAAACAAAAAAAGTTTACGCAAATCGACAGTCGATGATTTGGCTGCCACTCTCCAAGAACTGTTTCCCTCTATGCAAGGTGTTGTTGGAAGTGAGGATTGAACACTTGCGAAGATTTGATTTGATAGTCACCGGAGAAAGCCTTTTTTTTGGTGGGTAGCTATTTGTTTACATTCACTTCCCGCCAATCAGCCGATACTTCCCAGTCGCTATGTGTGAACGTGTTCCAACTTGAAGGGCTCTGTCGATACTTCTAGCGACCTAAAATTTTAGTCGCATATTGACACGTGTGAACCCGCCTTTAAGCAGGAAGACTATTAAGCAGTAGTTAGAGGTGAGCAGTAAGCAGTGTGCAAGTAAAAAGAAAGGAAAGGAACAATGCGTTAGAAGACAAGCCTATAAGAAGTCAGTCAATAAGAACAGTGAGTTAGTGAGAAGAGAGATTAGAACAGAGACTGTGTTGGATTCGCTGCTGTTGTATTCACCTGCACAAGGAATTAAATTTTACAAATTCTACCTAGCGTAACCTTCTTTGCGGATTGTTATCAGTCTCTCGGTGATGACACTACAATAAACGAACCTTGTATATGAGGAACGCACACACACACACACACACACACACACACACACACACACACACACACACACACACACACACACACATATATATATATATATATATATATATATATATATATATATATATATATATATATATATATATATATATATATATATATATATATATATATATTATATATATATATATATATTATATATATATTATATATATATCTTAGTTTTTACTTATTTTTATATTTATTTTCTTATTTTATTTTATATTAGTTTTTATATTTCCTTTTCTTGTTTCATTTATTATTATTTCTTACTTTTTATAAAATATTTTTCACTTTGTGTTTAGGAATGAAGTGTGACCTTTTTGATGTAGGTCTTTGAAGAAAATGAAAATAGTCACAACAAATTCTGCTTAACTCGCACAGATTTTCCATGATATTAAAACAGGAATGCTTCATACAACCTTACAAAAAATAAGTTTTATGGCAAAGCAAAAAATACTCTGCATTGAGAGTAAACTAAATATATTCAGATCTTGTGAAGAAAAATGAAGTTGGAGAAATATAAATAAAACGCAATATAACTTGATTATTCTACGGTAACAAGGTAAGTATATAGTTATAGTTGCATAGCACAAAATCTCCACCTCTCAAGGACTGTGAAATATCTAGAGCCATTTCACACAAAATTATTTGAAGATAAATTATGACTACAAAAAATGTAGAGTAAACTGATTAGGTGCAACGTGAGAAAACACCCGTCTCAGTGAAGTCTAACCCCCTACTGGGCCCACTGGCTCCGCCTTGGGGTTCAGATAACCACTGGTGCACTGGTTCAGATGGTCACTGGTTCAAATGATTACTGGTTCAGATGACTACTGGTTCACTTGACTACTGGTTCAGCTGACCACTGGTTCAGTTGACTACTGTTTCAGCCGACTACTGGTTCAGTTGGCACTGGTGCATGTGGTACTGGTGCAAGTGGCATTGGTTCAGTTGACCGGTCTCTGTGGTGTGTGACGTGGTCACAGTCCTATTCGAAGATCGCTCAATATGAACTCCGAGCTCTTTCTGTTATTTATGCATGCTTGAAAGTGGTATCCTACCTGTTGCTGAACTAGTGAGGAAAAGAAGAAAAAGTTTCATAAGATTTAAGTTAGAAAATATAGATATTGTCCACCCATTCAACACAATATATGATCTCTATAGACGAGAGAACAAACCTAGATATAGATTTCTGTATAATGAGATATATTTAGAAGCTTATAGTGAACCTTTAGAGAAGATTAAACAGATTATTATAGATACACCAAACACAACAACAAAGATTATGATTCATAAGACAGACCTTAATCCATTGTTGAGTGTAAATAACGTACATAAGAGTAATATATATATATATATATATATATATATATATATATATATATATATATATATATATATATATATATATATATATATATATATATATATATATATATATATATATATATATGGGTTGGTGGGTGGTGGAAAGAAACTCAGGAGTAGCAGGAGTATTTTATTTCTCCAACGTTTCGCCCATAGGGCTTCTTCAGAGAGAATGACAGGCGTTGCGTTGCATTGGTGATAGTTAAGATGGGTGAAGTGGAAGAGTTTGTACAGAGGAAGAGTGAAAGTTAGAAATTATTGAAAGACAGTGAAAGAAAAAAAAAGTTGGTGGGCTAACCACCTTGCTATTTTTCCTTAATTCATTTATTATTATTTTTTTGTTATTGTTGCTTTCTGCTACTCGCCTGATTGAATCTGAATGTTATATTAATCAGAGGGGATATCTAGGGATAGAAAACCCTGCCTAGGAGTAATTTTTTTTTTTTTTCCGAGCAGAACCCAGCTAATTCCTTCACCAAGTCCCTATCGTCAAGACTGCTCGTTTTTTTTTTTTTTTTTTCATATGAGTCCCTGTGGTGCATTAAGTAAGTAGTGTGCCATGTAAACTTTTTTTTTTTTTTTTTTTCACTGCTAGCAGTTAGGTTGCTTGCAGTTTTCAATATTTAATAACTTGTTATTTTTCCTTTCCAGGTATGTGAGTTACCCATAAGATGTTGGTTTATTTTACTTCCGACTTAAGGTAAGTTGTATAAAGGTAAGTGTGTTGTTCGTGTAGTGTAGTATGTTGTAAGGTGTAGAAAAGTATGTGCTCCATTTGATGGCACGGGCAGTGCTTCGATCACCCCCATCCCACTCCCCCGCCGGCACCCCTGGCTCTCAACCCAGCAGGGCGAGGCTCACTGAGGCGCCGACGATCCAGGGCGAGGCACGACAGGGCGAGGTACATATGATATATATATATATATATATATATATATATATATATATATATATATATATATATATATATATATATATATATATATATATATATATATATATATATATATATATATATATATATATATATATATATATATATATATATATATATATATATATATATATATATATATATATATATATATATATATATATATATATATATATATATATATATATATATATATATATATATATATATATATATATATATATATATATATATATATATATATATATATATATATATATATATATATATATATATATATATATATATATATATATATATATATATATATATATATATATATATATATATATATATATATATATATATATATATATATATATATATATATATATATATATATATATATATATATATATATATATATATATATATATATATATATATATATATATATATATATATATATATATATATATATATATATATATATATATATATATATATATATATATATATATATATATATATATATATATATATATATATATATATATATATATATATATATATATATATATATATATATATATATATATATATATATATATATATATATATATATATATATATATATATATATATATATATATATATATATATATATATATATATATATATATATATATATATATATATATATATATATATATATATATATATATATATATATATATATATATATATATATATATATATATATATATATATATATATATATATATATATATATATATATATATATATATATATATATATATATATATATATATATATATATATATATATATATATATATATATATATATATATATATATATATATATATATATATATATATATATATATATATATATATATATATATATATATATATATATATATATATATATATATATATATATATATATATATATATATATATATATATATATATATATATATATATATATATATATATATATATATATATATATATATATATATATATATATATATATATATATATATATATATATATATATATATATATATATATATATATATATATATATATATATATATATATATATATATATATATATATACCTGACTATCAACGCGAATAATTTTTGAGATTAAGGTTGATGTCACACAGTCTGAGAATAGAGACAGGGAGATGGAGTCGTAAGCCTTGCCAAGATAGTGTGTGTATATGTGATGGTACTCAAATACAGACTGAACGAGATGTGTTGGTGGAGTGCCCGCTAAGTGAACACCTTCGTGGCAGGTATTCCATATTACAGTTTGCAAATATTAGTGATTTGTTAAATGAAAATGTGTGTATCAGAGAATTGTGTAGCTTTATATTTGATGTTTTTGAGATATTTACATAAGTTACCTCAACAGTTTATCAGGAAATGATATTTTCTTTTGGATAAAATGAAGGAATGTAATCTTTTGTTTTCATATGATATTGCATACAAATCTATTTTGTCAATAAACCAACTAACTAAGTAACTAACTATCTAGGAGAAAGGCTGGTTGGGTGACCAGCAGACAACCGTGTGAATAACACACAGACACACACACACACACACACACACACACACACACACACACACACACAGATGCCCAACGTAACAATAGGCTATATTGCAACGACGCCACCGTTTTGTTCTTGTACGACGCACGTGGTAATTATTATTATTCTTTTCACTGAAGCTAAAACACTGCTGCCAAGTGAGAGTCAAATCATGTTCTATTAAAACCTTGCATATGAAACTCCGTAAGATTACTGAGGTAACTGTTAAGGCTAAGTGTGGTTCTTCCACCGAGGGCCAGGAAAACAATGTAATCCTTTCTTTCTTTTATTCAGTATGTACAGTTCAGTCTTTACTAGGTGTATGGTAGGTGGCCTGGCGGGCTCTCGCCCTGTGGGTGATGGGAGGAGAGCGGTACAAGTGGCCAAGTGGCAGCGTGTGGCTTGGCGGGCTCCTGGGTCCCGGAGCACTTCTCTCTCGATGAGGTTGTGAAGACACGGCGACCGTAGGCAGGGCGTGTGCAGCAGTGTCAATCAGGCAGGTCCCAGAGCACTCCTCTCTGGTTCTGGCGACGGTGGGAGTGACGCGATGAACTTAAAACCACACACGGCGACCGCAGGCAGGAGCGTCAGTCAGGCAAGTCCGGCGGCAGCTAAGGAATCAATCAATATCAATCAATCAATCAATCAATGTCAGGCAAGGTCTGCCGAGTCGAAATTCCTAAGACGGACAGTTTTAATTAAAATTTATATGCAGTGAGAGCAGAAAAATAGTTTTACATAATATCTAACCTAGTTAGGGAGTAATCCTATTTCATTGTAAAGTTAACTTGCATACAATGTGCTGTCATCAAGGTAGAAACCTATAGTCTGATTGTAACACCATATATACAAGCATTCAATGAAAAAAATATGAAAAGAAAAGAAAAAGTAATAATAAACGGATATACAACACAAAGCATAGGCACAAGTTTATGCAAAATTTTGTTCAATCAAAATATGTTTCTTTATTTTGTTTTTATGCTTGTATGTTGAAATTACCAAGAAGTTTGATCTCGTTTGACAGGTTGTTATACAAGTTCAGGCTGTTACATATGGCGCTATTCTTTTACAATGTAGTTCTAAAGATAAGGCATCTTAAATTTACATTATTTCTGCGGGTATGAACAGGATTATGAATGACTGTAAATATTGAGTTGTGTCCATTAGATTTTTAAATTAAAAGAAGCTTGAAGTATTTGTGTATGGAAACAATATTAAGAATATTTTCTCTACTATAAATATCTCTTGTAGAATCGTATTTTTTCATAAAGAAGATACATCTTAGAATTGTATTTTGTGCTATTTTTAATTTAATAAGAAATGAAGGCCATGTACTTGCCCACGGTGAGACACAGTATGTGAGGTGAGGGTAGCAGAGAGTGTAATATATGCTGATCATCGCTTCTGAAGTTAAGTTGTGCCGAACGAGATACAAAATACATGTAATCTTTGAGAGTTTTAACTTTACATCTTCAATATGGCAGCTACAATCTAAATTATCATCAATTTTTACTCCAAGAAATTTCATATCATTAACTTGTGTTAAAACTTCACCGTCTAAAAATATAGAAGGAAGTACATTTTTAATTGATCTATTCTGAAAGAAAACATATTTAGTCTTTGAGATAAAGGTTTCATTAATTAGATTGTAACCATGATTTAATGATGTTTAGTTCTGATGTTATATTCAAATAATATATAACAGAAGTCTTTATCATTTATCAGAAGGATTGTATTATCAGCATATATTACATAGTCAAATTTTGTACTTGAATTACAATATCGTTGACATATAGAAGAAAAAGCATAGGAGCTAGAATAGACCCCTGTGGCACTACTTTACATATAGGTTTAAAAGAGTAATAATTTTGATTACAGTAAACACATTGATACCTGTTGCTCGAATAGCTCTTGAAGAGTTTTAATGGTGTACCCCTAATGCCAAATTTTCTAGTTTAGTAAATAATGTTTCATGGTCTAATGTGTCAAAAGCTTTAGATAGATCCATGAAAATTGCCACAATATACAGTTTCTCTTCTAGACACTGGTGCTTATTGTTAACAAATTGTAGTATCATGGACTCGGTGGAATGATGACTTTTAAATCCATATTGTTGTTTAATTAAAAGGTGGTTTTTCTTGAGGTAATTTACCAAAACGAGAGCAGATAATTTTTTCAAAAACTTTAGTGAAGCCTGGAAGAATGGAGATTGGGCGATAATAATTTGTCTTCTCTGTCTCCACATTTGAATATAGAGATTACTTTTACTTGCTTTATTTGATCTGGAAGTAGGTTATACCTCTTTTTAATGAGAGATTGATAATATGAGTCAGCAGTGTAGATATAAATTTGGATGTTTCTTTTAGCAACTTAGGAGATAAGTCATCATACCCCGGTGTGGCTGATTTTAGGGAGGAGAGACGTTGTTCTACTTCGCTCCTGTCAGTTGGCAACAAATACATCGAGAATGCAGGATGGTTATTTAGATATGCTTTGTAATTACAGTCAACGTTACTGAAATTGAAGTGGTCTCTAAGAAAATGTTCATTAAATCTCTTATGGACATTAGGAGATGGTGGATTTAATTCAGTGTTTTGTATCTCTGCGTTACGTTTTTTACGAAGTGAATTTAATGTTTTCCATTGCTGTTTTGGAAGGCCTTTATTTTCATCAAATTGCTTTCTATAATACATACTTTTTGCTGATCTTAAGATACTTGTTAGCTTGTTTCTATATTTTGTATAGGTGTTACGGTAAGTTAATGGCCACTTTCTAGATAGTCTTTCCAATCTGTTTTTTTCTTTAATACTATTTTTCAGTGCTGTGGTAATGTAGGGACTAACTTGACTTTTTGCTGTTGAGGGTAAGGTTTTCACGGGGAAGTGTTTCTCAAATAATTGATGAAAAATATTATAGAAGAGATTATAAGCATTGATGGGACATTCAGATTCTAGTACATCATTCCAGTTAGTTGCTGCAATATCATTGGAAAAAAAGCTGTAATGCAGCTGGCGTAATTAATCTTTTCTTGATAAATATAGGATCTGGTTTAATATTATACGTATATACGGTGCATACCACGATGAGGGAGAGAGGTGTTAGGATGTGTATCGTCCTTTAGGGATCTCCTTTTTTGCAACATTTCACCCAATGTCTACTACTTTCTGAATGACCTTTTTTTTTTTTTCTTTAGGATGATTTACGGTTTGAATGATATATTAACGACATTTTTACATTGCTAATGGGAGAAACATGCTTGAGAGAATCTTGTTCTCAAGGCTGTTTCTTCCGTTGGTAATGTAAAAATCTTGCTTATCTTCACTATCAGAATGGCCTACCTATGTTTAGCTTCACTATTAGCTAAAGTGGCATACCTTATCTTCACTATTAGAGTGGCAAACACTTATCTTCACTATTGGAGTGTCGAACACTTATCTTCACTATTAGAGTGGCGAACACTTATCTTCACTATTAGAGTGGCGAACACTTATCTTCACTATTAGAGTGGCGAACACTTATCTTCACTATTAGAGTGGCGAACACTTATCTTCACTATTAGAGTGGCGAACACTTATCTTCACTATTCGAACACTTATCTTCACTATTGGAGTGTCGAACACTTATCTTCACTATTAGAGTGGCGAACCTAACCCAACTCAACCTAGCCTAACCGTACTTCCTTTTGTACTTATCTTCAAGAAATGCCACTATTACTTTTTTCCTAAATGAAATTAGTAGTGTGACTTTTTCCCTGCTACTTTATATCCTAGCAAAAAATGTTTCTTATTTTCGTAACTTTTTTTTCCTGATACTTTCTTTCCGATCACTGTTTTGAGATCCCGCCTGTGCTGACCTGAAAATAGTAATGATGGTGGTCGTTGATGTTGTTGGTGGTGGTGGTGGAGTTGATGTTGCTGGTAGTGGTGGTGGTGGTGTTGTTGTTGATGGTGCTAGTAGTGGTAGTGGTAGTGTTGTTGTTGTTGATGATGGTGCTAGTAGTGGTAGTGTTGTTGTTGTTGTTGTTATTGTTAGTGGTGGTGGAAATTGTTGGCTGTTATTGTTGTTGTTGATGCTGCTATTCCTGCTGATGCTGCTGGTGCTGGTGCTTATGGTGGTGGTGGTGGTGGTGGTGGTGGTAGGGGTGGTAGTGTTGCTGCTGCTACTACCACTACTTCTGCTGCTGCTACTGATGTTACTGCTGTTATTGCTGCCGCTGCTGCCGAGTGTCAGTGAAGGGAGTGGTGCAGTGTCCTTCCTTATCCGGTATCAGGCAAGGCTCGAGCATGAATGAATAGATTATAGTTGTGTCAGCTTCATTCAGGTCCAGATATTCTTCGCTTTTGTTTTTTTCCGAAGCGTTCTCCTCACTAGGCCACAGATATTCATCATTTACCTTCAAAGACTACTTATTCTTGTAATTTGCCTTCATTTGATCTCCGTTAATAGCTTGTAATTGTTGTGAAAGGCGACTTTGCAAATTGCTTCAACGAATCTTTGATGAAGCACTATGAACATCAGTATTTATGAATTACGGTAGTGTGGCTGTTCTGTAGAGGCAGTGTTTGGTTTGCTCGTTAACTGAATAACGAGTATTGAGTACCAAAAAATGACGTCTGAGTCTTGTAGCGGTCAGAGAATACCAGTGCAGGGTATAAGGATAGGGATAGAAACTGTAGTTGCAATCACACGGACATACGAAAGCAACAGCAGTGATAGTACTGTTGGGGTGCACAGAGGCCGAGTGGCGATGGCAGGGAGTGGTGGTGGTGGTGGTGGTAGAGTGGGGCTGCCCTCTCTCCCTCGTCGAGGCGAGCGGCGGCCGTGGCTCAGTCGTCAGTCCGGCGCTGCCTTCGCCCTGGTCCGGGTGCTTCTCAGTCAGTACCACGCTCTCCCCTTTTATTCTCAGTGTTCCTCGAGTTTCGTGCCCTATCTGTCAGTCCTCTACCATCGTTACCTGGTCCTATCTATCTCGAACGTCCGTCGTGGCCTGAGGGAGAGCCAAGGCCGTCCCGCACTGGTGCCGCGGGCTCTCGCCACCTGAGCGGCCCGGGCAGGGAGCGCTAGCGACCGACACTTGTTGAAAGGAAACTTTCGCGTGCCGTTGTGGAACTCGCGTCGGTGTCGAGCTGTCTCGGATTGTAGTGCTTCAAGTGGTTCATCTTCAAGGAAGATACCCTGTGTAAGTTTCTCGAGACCTACGTTTGGCTGAGGGACTCGTTATCCAGTCAAGTAAGAACCCTGAGGGGGTCACAGTAACGTGGCAGGATTGCTGGGTCAGGGAACGCGTGGTGCACGCCCTACGGCCTCACCCTCCCTCAACAGTACACAAACTGTACAGTTAAGTGTAGGTCCGGTCATGGAGAGTTGGTGAGTACCGAAAGGTGACAAACACATCAACATACTGGCGTAAGTTGAAGGACGGAATACTCGCATCCTCTCTCCATAAAGGCAACACTCACAACACTTAACATCGACATTAGTGAAACGAACTCTTTCGACCCCTCGTGCGTCACTACGCTGGCCATAGTATTACTGTGTAGAAAAACAAACAAACCAAACATAATTTAATCCCGTTATTACGCAATGTGTGAAGCGCCAGGATCACAAGTAACAAATGATACATACTGAGCTGCCGGGAAGGAATTCATCGATTAGACGCAACACACAAGAAAAGAACGCATCACCTCTCAACACACACTCGCTCCGGCTAATTTGTTAACAGGCAGCTCACGGTTAATGCCTGACTCCGTGAGAGGAAGATGACTTGAGGCAGAACTCGAGGAATTTATTGTTGCGACATAGTGTTACCGGCTGTGTCCATCCCTACGTCCTTTCTGCCGCTATTCTGCCCCGGTGTGGAGGGCATGGGCGGCAAATAGAGCACCGTTGCACACCTGACCTACTCCTCGTCTGCCGCTTGGCTAAGGTACGTGCAGATTATCACCGCTTCTGGTTGTTTTGACCTCTCTTTTAACTGAAAGGTGTAACATTCAAACTTACTATCTATCAAAATTGTAATTGGTTAACAATAACCAGTAGGTGGCGGACGGTCGTCGCTGCAGAAAACAAAACAAAAATATTCAATATAGCTCCTTGCTACGGCAGTCTTCAACTATCTAGAATTGAAAACTTTTCTACAGTCGACTTGTTACACTTATAAATACATTCAAAATTCCATCTAATGTTTATGTCCAGCCTCACCGAGGTTACATTTAATGGGTGATAATTCCTGATTACTGGCCGCATCTTTATGTATTGCTTCAAAATTAGCAAACTGTTATTAATTATCATAGGAAAGTAATTTTGGTCGTGTTTTGAGAGACGAGCTGAACTTTCTCTGACGATACAAAATGATAAATGCCAAAACTGTCAAAAAAAAAAAAAAAAAAAAAAAAAAGTGGAGTGATGCCTGTTTCCTCCTGAATACAGCTTGCTATAACTCAAAACCTTGCGAGAGATGAAGCTTTGGCCTATACAGTGTTTTACAGCAAATTCAACTGTTGGGCAAACAGTTTGTCTCCGCTCTTGCTAGAAATGAAAGTAGCGCGTTAATAGAGCAGAACACTGAATTCATTTAATAAAGATATATGATCCTGTGATTTGCATATGTATAAAGAACCTGAATTTCTTGAGCTAGTTTATGCATGGATGGCGTACCAGACTAGTCGCGAGGATTGGGGGGATGGGCTCTTCTTCAAGATCCATGCTCCTACCTGAACATGTACTGTACAATATTTTCGCGCGGTTTGTGACGAAGTCTACATGGCTGATTAGATGAAAGGTTGCAGTGAGTTGGGCGTGACTCTACAACAATACCTATAAGTAGTGAATTGTGGCGTGGTGTGTTATCAATGGCTGAATATTGATACATTTGTAACTTCGAACTTCAAATACCTATCAGAATCGTGGGTACCAGCGAAGAGCCTCCGTGCTCTCTGCGGGCGTCATTCCATGGCACCAAGGTCGTATGGGTAAAATAAATGCTTTTTCCATTTTATCATCGAGTGTTATAACTCCAAGTTTTACAGATCACCAGTTAAGATGTGTCAGATTTTCCTATGATGATATTCCATAAACTTAGTAAAGCTGTAGGAATTATGTGAGGCTAGAATGTGATTTACTTCACTATACTGTATTACAGGCAAGGGACTTGATACATTTATGTTGGAGATAATATGTGTAGAGGATATTATGGCTGGTTGTGAGGATTAACAGATCTCATCCTTTCCATGCATCTCTCTCTCTCTCTCTCTCTCATATACATTTATATGCATTTATTCATGTATGTATGTATTGTATATGTATTTCTCAGAAATAACATGATTTTTAAATTGCAGAAAAGTCAGAATTTTCTTTGTGAATTTTAGATTACAGAGTTTTCTTAATGCAGTAATTTATAGCATAAGACGGTCATTTTAGTGTGGCGTCTTTCGTGTTGGTGGCAGCGATGCAGTCCCGGGCAGGATGGTGCGGACGTGGGACTGTGGCTGTATTAATAACATGAGGAGGAAAGTGGTCATGTTCATTAGGTTTACAATACAAGTGAAATAACTCCCTTTGCTGTGCTGATGGAGACTTGCCTTGTCTCTATATGGGTTCAGATGAGGTTCAATAATTTAAACTTTAGATTCATAGTTGATTGGTGTGTGTGTGTGTGTGTGTGTGTGTGTGTGTGTGTGTGTGTGTGTGTGTGTGTGTGTGTGTGTGTGTGTGTGTGTGTGTGTGTGTGTGTGTGTGTGTGTGTGTGTGTGTGTAAGATTTATAGTTGATTGGTGTGTGTGTGTGTGTGTGTGTGTGTGTAAGATTTATAGTTGATTGGTGTGTGTGTGTGTGTGTGTGTGTGTGTGTGTGTGTGTGAGAGAGAGAGAGAGAGAGAGAGAGAGAGAGAGGGAAGGTTCTTCATACATACATCAAGCAGAACCCTCTTGAAAACAATGAAGTGTTGAGACGGAACGTAATTGGAATTTCAGTTGAGCCTCACGCGGAAGATTCTTCTTTCTCCGTTAGCGAAAACAACGATAAAGGTTCGTGTCACCTTGAACAAAATCAAAGCAACAATAATGAGTCCACTTCGCAGTCACCCTCGCCCATCTCACGCCATCAACACTTTTTCTCTCTTCTATCCCTCCTCATAGCCTGGCTGAGTTGCCCTGTACTGCTTGGCATAGATTCCGGTCACAGCTTTGACAACGGGAGAATTCAGTAACGGCAATACCAGTGGTGACGTGTGTGTGAATGGGGGAGATACTGTCAACACAATGTGTTATTTGAAACCTTGTTACGTGTGTCAGTGGATAATTATACTTGTTATGGGACCCTTGGGTAAGGTTGGTAGCTGCTGCCTTCATTATTTCCTCTGTATTCGTATATGATTTTTTTTTTTAATATAAATATTTTTTATTTATACCATGTGGGCTTTTCACGGGAATTTGTGGGCTAAAGGGGATACTTTTTGGGGTACCTGCTATCTCAAAGCCCACCCGCTAGGAAACCATTGCCCCGAATGAGGAAGCCCAACCTACACTCGGACCGTGGATAGGATTCGAACCCGTGCGCTTGGAGACCCCTTAGATCCCAAAGCACGCATGGTTCCACTGTACCACAGCGGCCCTTAAAGTATAGTTTTTTAACATTTATTTAAAGGAAAATGAAAAATTCAGATAGGCCTTACATGGTTTTCTGCACACACACACACACACACACACACACACGGTAGCTCAGTGGTTAGATCGCTGGCTTCACAAGCCAGAGGACCGGGGTTCGATTCCCCGGCCGGGTGGAGATATTTGGGTGTGTCTACTTTCACGTGTAGCCCCTGTTCACCTAGCAGTGAGTAGGTACGAGATGTAAATCGAGGAGTTGTGACCTTGTTGTCCCGGTGTGTGGTGTGTGCCTGGTCTCAGGCCTATCCGAAGATCGGAAATAATGAGATATGAGCTCGTTCCGTAGGGTAACGTCTGGCTGTCTCGTCAGAGACTACAGCAGATCAAACAGTGAAACACACACACACACACACACACACACACACACACACACACACACAGAAGTTAAGCGATCTGAAGGATCATCCCTAACTGTTAATTCTGTACAATGGCCTTATCTGCCCATGTATGGAGTACTCTTCGTATGTATGGGGGAGTTCCGCTCACACAGTTTTATTAGAAAGGGTGGAATCATAAGCTCTTCGTCTTATCAATTCCCCTCCTCTAACTGACTGACTGTCTTCAGCCTCTTTCTCATTACCGCTATGTTGCATCTCTTGATATCTTCTACCACTATTTCCATGCTTATACTGCTCTTCTGATCTTGCTAACTGCACGACTCCCCTCCTGCGGCCTCGCTACACAAAGCTTTCGTCTTCCTCTCATCTCTTGGACTGTTCTGTCCAACTCTCTAATGTAAGAGTTAACCAGTACTCGCAATCATTCATTTACCTTTCTCTGGTAAACTCTGGAGCTCCCTACCTGCTTCTATATTTCCAACTTTCTATGACTTGACTTCATTTAAGAGGGAGGTTTCAAGACATTTATCCGTTTCTTCTGGCTAACTCTTTCGGACTTGCAAGATGACTGGCAACTAAGTGGGCATTTAAGAAATTTTTTTGCTACCCTTGGCCAGCTTTCCCCTCTTACATAAAAGAAAAATAAATGCAAATACAAGAAATACAAGTTTCCTCATTCTGTAATCCCAGTTTGGCAAATATTGCCAGGTATTTGTCCATCGAGGAATTCGTTTGTTATCGGAAATATTAGTTTTTTTTTTATGTAAGAGAGGAAATTGGCCAAGGGTTAACAGGTATGATTTAACAAAAAGAACCACTAAGATGCCACTTCCCGAACAGTGTCGAGAGAGTTAGCCAAAAGAGTGGGATAAATGGTTTGAAATCTCCCTCTTTAGTGAGGTAGGTAGATGGCAATACAGAAGCAGATACGGAGTCCCATAGTTTACCATAAAAAGGGATGAATGATTGAGTACAGGTAAACTCTTGCATTAGGGAGTTGGATAAAATAGGGATGAGAGGAAGAAGAAAGCCATGTGCAGCAAGGCAGCTGGAGGAAGGGAGCTTTGCAATTAGTATGATTAGAAGGGCAGTTAGCATGAAAATAGCAGTAGAAGACAGTAAGAGATGCAGTATAGCGGTGGTAAGGAAGAGGCAGAAGACTAATGAGACATTAATGATAATGAACCTAATATAGAAATAATAGTACCGTCCTGATGGTACTGTTTTCATTGATAGTGTTGGTTGCAGTTAAATGTACCATTGTAAGAAGATATTGGATAGCCGGTGAACAATAACAATAAAAAAAAAACACTGCAGGTTCAACTGGTGAGGAAATGCAAAAGGGGGCACTTTAAAAAGCTATTTTAATAACCCATAATGAAATTGACACATATATAACAAGAAACAGATATATAACATGAAACACAGGAAAATGACATACACATATAACACAGTAATAAATGCAACAATAAAGAACCCAACTTGAAACCTAACAATAATCCTAATCCTATATAGAGGCAATGTGGAAAACACGGACGAGGGGAAGTGATACTTATGCGGTGTCGCAGTGGTGAAATGCTGGGTGATGGTTGATCCCACAGTAGACCCAAGAGGCGTTGTGTTCACTGGTTGAGGCTTGGATCTCAACTGCTTTTCAGAAAGCCAAGAGCTGGCTCATCACTTTCGGTTGAGTCGAAAGGGACCGCGTGAATCCAACTTCGGGACAGTAGCGGGGCTTCATGAAACGGTGACGTGGAGGGTTCATGAGACGGTGGCGTGGAAGGTTCACGAGACGGTGACGTGGAAGGGGAGGCGGAGAGGTGGCGAACGAGGTAACAAGCGGAGGAGGTGATGGTAGTAATGTATGTTACGGGCGGGCCGTAACAACACACACACACACACACACACACACACAGTATACAATACAGGAGTCACTCACGCCTGCGGATTGGATTGGTGCTCCGCTCTACCACATCTCGGGCGGCACTGCAACCAATTTTACTTTGAATTTATGGTTGGCTGCCTGGTGTCGTAATAACTATAAGTCTCTGGTGTTGTCCTCAGGGTAAGAATGGAGCATCGATAGTTTCGGTGATCGCAAAGAAAGATAGAAATGTCATATAATTTCAAACCTGTGTTCGAAAGGTATGCGGATTATTGAATCTACGTATGTACGAGTACAATTGACTATTTAATTCCCACTGTGCGTATGCTAATGATACAGTACTACGCAAAACCGCAGTTTTTCCCTTTAAATGTCTTGCAAATCTACTCGGCCTGACTTGCTTCTTCTTTTTCGGGTATCAAAACTTCCGAAAATATAATGGATACATATAATTCTAATTACCATGAGAAACTATAACTTCATTTTATATTTACAGTTATATAGTGCGTCATTTAATGCGAGTCGTGGTCAGTCAAGAAGTGCCATCATACACCGTATATACATTTCCCATAAACAATAATTCACTTGTGTGCCAAGCATGACGTCAGCTACTATCGCTTCCGGCGATGATGGCAGAAATGGACGCATTTGATTTAATAAAATAGATACAGCAGTAGATAGATAAGTTAATGGAAAGATAGATCTGTGTGTGTGTGTGTGTATGTGTGTGTGTTTGTGTGCGCGCGCTGTAGGTATAGATAGATGTGTGCTTTTCATGATAAAAGAAAATTGATCAAGAAATTTAAAACATCATGCTGATTGTATATGACAGAAATAACGGTCTCCTTAAAAAAAAGAAAAAAAAAGTTAAATCAAAATAATAATAGTAATAATAATAATAATAATAATAATAATAATAATAATGATGATAATAATAATAAATTATTATTATTATTATTATTAATAAACTTAGTTTGGTGGCGTTCTCGCTTTGATTACGTCTTCCTCTACGTCGTTGGGAATGGAAAACCAGTGAAACAGAATATTCCAGAGTTTGAGAGGGAATTATGAGCGGGTAAAGCAAGTAATTAATCTTCAATCAATAAGAGGGAGAGAGCAGGAATGAATTTAAGTAGAAAATGAGTCGTGGAGGGAAGGAGGCGAGTAGTTATCAGGTGCTTCTTATACTGAAGGAAGATCAGGGTGTAATCACCGTGATGTTTTAAAATATTGACATGCGCCAGCGTGATGGAGTGTGTGGTACGGATGTCACTTAATTATGGCTGAGATGAAAAACAATTGTCTCCACTCTGTTAAGAAGTGATGGCAGTGATCTCCATGGAAATGTCACTCATGCGTCACAAGTGTGTGATTGGTTGAAGGGGTGGGTGGGGGAGAGATGAGGACTGACGGGGACGACTATAGGAGTGATTCCAAGGCGCTGCATGGTTTACGAAGAGTTGTAATGTGAAATGTAATGATAGAAAGCGAGAAAATGTTTAGTGCAGATGAAAGTATGAGGAACATGTTGTAACAGAAAAGAAATGGAATGGCAATGGTTGTCATGAATATTGCATTTGATAGATGACGAAATTAGGTTTTTGAGGCAACGATCTACAGGCTCAACATGTCTCACTGAGAAAAGGTATGAAGATTCATAGATTACTGTTTTCTTGTAGTCATGGAAATATTGAGGGGATTGTGTGAAGAATTTCTTTCATTGAAATGTGGGATAGAGTAATCGCTAAAAATAAACGGTAGTCATCAAAGCAGGAGTGAATAATTCTACACTCAGCTGAGTGAGAAATGTCAAAATTCTTAACTGAAATTCGATGAGACATAGTCAGAACAGAAAACCTTAGTTACACGTGCATAGTGGGTTTTATAAAGGTCTCGAATAAAAATGCATTTTTTGATAGGTTGCTTGCCAATCACATAAAAATTCCATCCCCTTCCACACTGGCTGAGCTTCGGGAGACTGCTGGGAGTGATGACAGTAAACACACTATGAAGTGGTGATTACAGCCTAAATGATACTCTGGCTAAGTCGCAGTGTTTGTGAGGTATTCTCTCTCTCTCTCTCTCTCTCTCTCTCTCTAACCGGCAGGTTGCCAGCTGTCACCTGGTCTGAGCATACTGGCCACTCATTGTCTTTCTTGATGTCAGAAGATATTAGTAGCTCAGGAATATGCATAGCATGATTGCGTGTTGGGTTATTCCAATGAAGAAAATGTAGTAGGCTGCATGCTGGAGATGAGCAAAATTCTCACAATCTGCCTCACGCCTCTGATAATAATCGCCGTGCCACACGTGGCGCACTCACAATGACAGTCTAGGTGATTCTGAAATTTTTGTCACGCATTGTTGCAGAATGGCAGTGCCACTTGTATGGCATCTGTTGGTCTAGGCAGTAGTGTCCTGAACTCAGTGATTAACAAAAAATGCATTTACTATTAGTTATGAGATCAACAAACTGGATACAGCTAAAATTAGTGAAAATTTTGCTATGCGGAGCAGCGCATCCAATTAATGCAGCTGAATGGAAGATAACACAGGAAACATGACACGTACAAAGGACAATGAAACTTGCAAACTCTAGCACAGTAATCATGCAGTTTATAACATGGTCGTTTTCTGTGTATATAACATACAACAAAGGATTTAATCTGGCACCATATCAACAAAAATCTGGTGATTACACAAGTTTTACATTAATAATCTGGACTTGATAGGAACGCACAAAGGAGGAACAGGGAGCAGCAGAACTGTTGGTCCTCCGGGGCTAACTAGAGGGACAAACTCTATGATATTCAGTGAGAGAAAACTGAATAGCACACACGAAGGCCTCGTATGTGTCTCAGATAATTCACAGCAAATATATAACTGTAATGCATCACACATAGAGGAGGACAATACCACAATACCTACACTCCAAGCCCACAAAAACACTATGCCAGTTTCCTCTTCTTACCAAAGAGTGGTCTGCTGACGAAATAATGAAGGAAACTGAAAATCTCTCCCTCTCCCTCTTCCCCCATCTCTCTCTCTCTCTCTCTCTCTCTCTCTCTCTCTCTCTCTCTCTCTCTCTCTCTCTCTCTCTCTCAGTACAGGCTTCTGTACACAGTTATGCAGAAGAAATATCCTTACTAAAATAATGAGTCACTTTGACATAATAAGGAAGGTACTGCTTGAGCACGGGGTTCCTTGGTTGCCCGGCTTGCCATCTATAGCGAAACTATTAGATTTTTTCTGATCTCTGAAATTTAGCGTCTTCATCATGCCTGTGTCTGGTAATCGGCCTCATTTAGTATTGCCTTTTCTTTTCTTTTTTTTTTGTCTCTGTCTGTGTTAATATGAAATAGTTTGCATTGTTATATTCTTTACTTTTTCTCTCTGAAGTAAGATTAGATATGAAAATATAAAGTTCTGGTGGTGTGACCTGGAACAGACGAGCAGCCGACAAAGACAAGGATGGATGAGTTGGTGCCTTGGTTCCACTGTGAAATCTTCGTTGTGTGATGATGATCAGTGACGATGATGATGATGATGATGGTATTGGTGATGGTGATGACGATGGTGTACCCCTTTAATGTCCATACACCTATTTCCCCACTTGGCTCTCTCTATCTCTTTTCATATCCTATTTCAGCCACTATATCTCTTTTTTTTTTCTCTCCTTCTCTTTCCTATCATCCTAATCCTCTCCCATTTTACTTCTTCCTTCTTCCTTCTCTTTCTTTATTTCTTTCTTTTCTATTTTTTTTTTATCTCAGTGTCTCTTTTTAATCGTAGTCTCTTTATCTTTCCTTGTTTTTCTAACTCAGCGTGAGGATGGCTTTAACTCGCCAGACACAAAAACAATTTTACTTCTCCCTTCATTCTCCTCGCTCCTTTATTTCACTCTGTTCTTTCTGTTCTTGTATCTCAGTGTATCTTTTTAATCCTCCTGTCTTTATCTCTTTGTTCTTCTAACGCAGCGTAACGATGGCTTTAACTCGCTAGACACACAAGCAACAGGTAGCATGAGTTACAAGTATGTTGCCTTCACTAAACTTAGAAGTGTGTCTCATTCACCGGGACATTGCTTCTCTGTGTCAAGGATTCGGACGCATCCTTAATGATCCCATTGGTCAGTCCATTAGGCGAAAGGAAAAGTTAAATGGCTGCGTAAGAAATGTTTGCTGTTTATGATTAAACGTGCAGCTTTTTTGGCAACTTCTAAAAAAGAACGAATATTTTGAACTGGAAAGAAAGAAAGAAAAAAAAAAAACTGATGGAGCCGCTACTATCTCCCGTCATTCGATTAAAAAAGTCCACAAATAACGTGATTATCCTTGCTTGGCATTTGGTGGATTATGGAGGGTGTGCAAGGTGACCTGTACACACACACACACACACACACACACACACACACACACACACACAAGCGTCTCGTTCACTGTTTCAAAGGGCAATTAATTGATCCGAAGGAAATATTAATTAAGGCTAAGGAGACAGCGTTCACACCAATGGCTGACCCGCTGCTATTTCTGGACTGTTCCTGTCTCCAGGTGTGTGTGTGTGTGTGTGTGTGTGTGTGTGTGTGTGTGTAACAGCAACAATAATAATAATAATAATAATAATAATAATAATAATAATAATATTAATACAAATGTACCGTTTATTAAGATAGTCTTACATACATGCTGAAAATGTATTGCACATAGGGGATGGAGGGAAGCTTAGGGTTAGAACACTAGCCTAATAGTTTATTGCTCGTACCATGGCTGGGATCGCACTGAGGTGATATCGGTCCATGCGTGGTGCCCTCAGAGGCATTATCTTGTTCTGGTGTCTTGTGGCACGGACAGGACGAGACGCGTCATGGGGGAGCAGGAGGTTTAGGCGTGGGTGAGGCAGCAGGCCCCTCCAAAGTTTTTCCTGGGCC
The DNA here is from genome assembly GCF_017591435.1 of Portunus trituberculatus. Taxonomy (NCBI): domain Eukaryota; kingdom Metazoa; phylum Arthropoda; class Malacostraca; order Decapoda; family Portunidae; genus Portunus; species Portunus trituberculatus. The sequence goes on along the minus strand of NC_059300.1, from coordinate 2,332,521 downwards.
TTTCGGTGTCTGGTAACCTAACCTAACCTAACCTAAAGAGTGGTCAGGGCGTCGTCGTAGTTGGTGAGAGAGAGAGAGAGAGAGAGAGAGAGAGAGAGAGAGAGAGAGAGAGAGAGAGAGAGAGAGAGAGAGAGAGAGAGGAAAAAAAAATGGAAAATAAATGGAAATAATGAAAGTAGAAAATGAAAGGGTAGCGGAAAGGGAAAAGACAAAAAACCAAACCGAAAAAGAAAAAAAGAAAAAAACGAAAGTAAGAAAAAGAAAAGAGCGAAGAAAGAAAGAAAGGGAGAGGGAAAAACGAAACAAAGAACCAAACAAACGAGAGACGAGAGACTGTGATACAGGAAAAGAATCGAAGAAACAAATGTGGCAGACTGGCTGGCTAGTCTTCGAGAAAAGTAAAAAATAAGAAAAAAAAATCCTACTGTGGTTATTGGTGAAGAGAAATCGTCGGAGAGAGAGAGAGAGAGAGAGAGAGAGAGAGAGAGAGAGAGAGAGAGAGAGAGAAAGTAGAACAAATGAAAGGGACAGTGTAATAGTAATAATAATAGGAGATAAAATTTAATAAAGAGGTGGTACAGTGGAACCATGAGTGCTTTGGGGTCCGAGGGATCTCCAAGCGCACGGGTTCGAATCCTGTCCACGGTCCGAGTGTAGGTTGGGCTTCCTCACTCGGGGCAATGGTTTCCTAGCGGGTGGGCTTTGAGATAGGAGGTACCCCAAAAAGTATCTCCTTTAGCCCAGAAATTCCCGTGAAAAGCCCACATGGTATAAAAACTAAACAAAACAGTCGTAAGCAAAAGGGAAAAGTGGATTAAACAGGATATCTAAATTGAACTGAGAGAGGTGGAGGTGAAGGGAAGAGGAGGAAGTTCTAATGGATGAAGAAAGGTTAAAAAGAGGAGGGAAGTGGAGAGGATACGTTGCAATCATGAAAGGAATAAATGAGAGGAATACGAAAAGAGAAGGAAACGAAGATGATGATTGAATATTTAAAGAGAAAAAAGGAACAGAGAAATACAGACTTAAAGACAGAAATAGATAAAGCGACAGACTGACAAACAGATAGCGTGACAAGTCGAGGGATAAGAAAGAAAGAAAAAAAAAAGTGTTAGGTATTAGTGTTGACTGTAGGTGAAGGGATTAAGAGGGAAAAAGAAAATAAAGGACGATGAGGAGGACAAGTGGGGAAAGAAAAGGGAAAAATATAGACAGCCAGAAAAAGACATTAATAACAAGCAGCATGTTTTGTGTTCATATTTCGTCCGCAGTGAATTAATACAGTAAAGTCGCTCACCCTGTCTCCTGAAGCTCGGTCCCTCAGCTACACTTCGTCAGGATCATAGTAGATCACTTATATCTCTTCGGCAATATCTACGTCTGACCTAACGCAATGCAACGTCACCCTAGTGTAGCCAGAGTGGTTAATTTTCATGTGATCCATCCTCTTCAAGTATGTCGTTTTCTTACACTAAATTTGGCTTTTCCATCTGAGTGGAAAAAAATAAAAGAAAAGAGAATAAAAGTGGATGCAGTATTTCCATCGTGATAGTCTAAATGCATGAGTTACGCAACAACAAGACTTTCGGTTTATCAGCTGATGGACAGAATTCTATTAAGTAGTCAAGAGTTGAAGTGTCCGTCGCTGAGTCATGTCTCTTGTGTTAAGGCAGTGTTCATCCTGGATTGATTTACCTCTATTCTTAATCTCATTACTTCATATTAACCTCCTCCTGTCCTGTCTCCGCTTTCTTTTCCTCCTGTAAATACCCCTGCTAGCATCACCACTACCCACCCACCCAGCACCACGTCCACCACCACCCAGGCTCATCACTTAACGTGAAGTTATCTTGCATTATTATTACTTGTGTCTCTAACTTAGACGCTTTCTCACTATGCTTACAGTCTCAGAAAGTCAAATTCCATCGTAAATACGTCGAAAACTCTTACGGCGGACTGCTAACAACCCATTCACTTCTAATCACTCGTTGTTCTTACGTCAACTATAGTCACGTGTCCAGCTACTACGTCATGTTTGGTCTGACCTATACCAGTTCACCCCTCTC
>NC_059300.1:2302955-2325455 GCF_017591435.1 Portunus trituberculatus | reverse complement strand
CAGGGTAAGAATAAGTGGTCCATTTTTGGGAATGAGTTGAAATCCTTAGAAGTATTGCTTAATCTTTCTTTAACTAACTACTCCATATTTCTATGAATTTTACTTGCTTTGTTTTTTGCAGTCTAAAATTTGTGACGTGATTTTCAGTGACTTTTTTCCTTGTGACGGTTTCCCTTCACAATTTTACATGGGATATTTATTCGCGGCATTTTTTCAGGTGACTTTTTTTTTTTTTATTCTTTTTCTGGTGACAACTTTTCTGGCTGCATATTTTTTCCCCCTTGACCGGCGACGAGGGGAGGCAGACAGTCAGGCTCAGCCAGCTCCGCCACTCGTCGTAGAGTCGAGGAGCTGTGTTCCTTTGTATAGATTTAAGAATGTTTGAATCGTTCTGACACGTAACTTCTCCTAATGACTTTTGAAATGTCTCGGCAGTGTTGGATGCAATTTATGTTCCTTAAAATAGGCACTGCAAGAATCAGTTGGGTACAGGAAGGAGTTTTCTTGGGGACTGATAACAGCTTCGCTTCATGTGGGAGGTTCATGGAGCCAATACGCCCGTACGTATTTCGTTAATCCATTGATGCTAATGACTGCTTAACTCTTACAGCTTTAATGAATTATTTGCATTGCTCTAACGTTCCCTTTGCTCTTGGCAGCGTCTTGCGAATTTGTATTCTAAAAGTGCACGACAACATTTTTCTGTGCTTGATGGGAAGCCATAACAGTCAATTGTAGGGCTGGGAGTGTGTATCACTGGGAAGGACAAAAACTGCACAGTTTTCGTCAGGTAGAAAAATTGTGGCGCACTAAACACCATAACCGTGAAAAATTGCTGTTGCTCCAGGCTGCAGTAAGCGACATGGGAAAAGCCTGCCAATCTCTAACTATAAAAAAATAAAAGTATGGACGTTTAAAGGGTTTTATGTTGTGTAGTATTAATACTGAATTTGTTAGAAACAATAGCACCACAGCACAGCTTCATCACTGAGGCTTCTAATAAACCACTAAAGTAAAGTGTTCTGTGTCAGTGTATTACAAAGAATACACACAAATACACAATTTGTCCGTTTCCTCTTTGTCACTTCCCGCACCGTCTGTGGCACCCTTAGCTATTGATGTCACTCTGCCTAGTATATGTATGATGTGTGTGTGTGTGTGTGTGTGTGTGTGTGTGTGTGTGTGTGTGTGTGTGTGTGTGTGTTTGTGTGTGTTAGCTGATATTCGTGAGCGTCCAAAAAGCGGAGAGTTAGTCTAACTTGAAACAATAAGTAAAGGCAGAAGCAATACACACAAATATGATGAAATAAATAAAGAACAAAAGAAGTGAAATAAGGAAAAAGCAGCAGCAGCAAAACCAAAGGAGGAAGGAAAACAATCATTAGGAGGAGGAGGAGGAGGAGGAGGAGGAGGAGGAGGAGGAGGGGGAAGGGGAGAAGGATGAAGGGTGAAGGGTGAGGTGAGGTGGGAGACACGAGCGTTGTTTATCAGAAAGGTTTATTTACTCTGAGTGATCGCACCAGGCTGTAGCGATACGGGAGACTGGCACATTGGAGGGTGGATGTAAGAAGAGCAATGTCGCGTAACACAGAAAGGAATGCTGAGGTAAAGAAGGGCCAGTCGGAAAAGGTCCACTGAACAGATATTTTCAACGAAGTACGTAAATTGTTGTGGTAATGATCTGTCGGGGTTAGTGGCCGAGACTCGCGCCACAAGATTCGCATCATTCCATGGCGAGGAGAGTAATGGGTGGTGGGTGAGGGAGGGAGGGGAAGCACGGCGGACGGCGATAACAGTGTGTGTGTGTGTGTGTGTGTGTGTGTGTGTGTGTGTGTGTGTGTGTGTGTGTGTGTACGCTATATGAGAAGGAAAGTTTGTGCAATACTGAGAGATAAGCAGGTGAAGATACAGGGATAAAGAAAAAAAGTATAGCTTTTCGTTTTCATATTAGTTAAAAGTGAAGGAGGTAAAAACTGTAGAAGGAGAGAGAGAGAGAGAGAGAGAGAGAGAGAGAGAGAGAGAGAGAGAGAGAGAGAGAGAGAACTAACAATGGCAACAGCTGGCACTAAGGGATAGCAAGCCAATATAAGCACGTGCCTTCATAGAGCCAGCTGGAGAGAGAGAGAGAGAGAGAGAGAGAGAGAGAGAGAGAGAGAGAGAGAGAGAGAGAGAGAGAGAGAGAGAGAGAGAACTAACAATGGCAACAGCTGGCACTAAGGGATAGCAAGCCAATATAAGCACGTGCCTTCATAGAGCCAGCTGAGAGAGAGAGAGAGAGAGAGAGAGAGAGAGAGAGAGAGAGAGAGAGAGAGAGAACACAGGTCGAATGGGCGGGCAAAACAATGCTATAATACCAAAATTATGAAGGGAATGACTTGCTCTAATCATTATTAACTCATATTTGTTCGCTTAGACTCTGATGATGATGATGATGATGATGATGATGATGATGATGAGGGGTAAGACGAGTAAGTAGGCAGACATGACGAAGAAAAAAATAAGATGTAGAGAATATGCTTGAATAAAACACACACACACACACACACACACACACACACACACACACACACACTCTCTCTCTCTCTCTGTCTCTGTCTCTGTCTCTGTCTCTGTCTCTCTCTCTGTCTCTCTCTGTCTCTCTCTCTCTCTCTCTCTCTCTCTCTCTCTCTCTCTCTCTCTCTCTCTCTCTCTCTCTCTCTCTCTCTCTCTCTCTCTCTCTCTCTCTCTCTCTCTCTCTCTCTCTCTCTCTCTCTCTCTCTCTCTCTCTCTCTCTCTCTCTCTCTCTCTCTCTCTCTCTCTCTCTCTCTCTCTCTCTCTCCATTGGTAAAGTTACACTATTTTGTGTATGATGATTTTGTCTGCCGTGTCTGTTAGGCTTCATATTAAACCGGTTTCGATTCGGTTATTGCTACAGGTAATTGGGTCGCACTGCAGTTGGTATTTAGCCGTGAGCCGCTGCCATACACTGTGCCGTGGCTGACTCCGCTTAGGCACTCAAGCGCACGACGTACTTGATGAGATGGTTATCCTACCTATATTCTTAACAAAAGTGGCATTTGTCATCTTTTTTTTTTTTATCAGGAAAGTTGTCATTGGCTAAAACTGATTACGACGTGAATGTTAAGTCGCCTTCTTCCTCTCTTCTGCTCTCCCATCCCGTCTCCCTCTCACCCTCTGCTTCTCATTCTTCCTTCATCACCGACTTCCCCTTCTCCCATTGAAATCTAGTCGTGTGTGTGTGTGTGTGTGTGTGTGTGTGTGTGTGTTACATTGTACGTGTATGCTGTCCTGAATGAGAGAGAGAGAGAGAGAGAGAGAGAGAGAGAGAGAGAGAGAGAGAGAGAGAGAGAGAGAGAGAGAAGGTGGGGCTTGAATAGAGCTGATACGGAGGGTTTTGAGGTATAAAAACAAGAAGGGAGCCAGAGGTAGGGGGAGGCTGACATAGAGTTGGTTTAAGAAAGGTGTGGCTTGATTTACACGTCATGACTTGTGGCCTATGATATTTACTTATTGGAATCCCTTGAGTTGACATGTTCTCCTAGTTAAGAATAACCATCTTACACACACACACACACACACACACACACACACCGCGTGGTGTAGTGGTTAGCACGCTCGACTCACAATCGAGAGGGCCGGGTTCGAGTCCCGGTTAGCGGCGAGGCAAATGGGCAAGCCTCTTAATGTGTGGCCCCTGTTCACCTATCAGTAAATAGGTACGGGATGTAACTCGAGGGGTTGTGGCCTCGCTTTCCCGGCGTGTGGAGTGTGTGTTGTGGTCTCAGTCCTATCCGAAGAAGGATAGGGGAAGACTGGTTGGGTGACCAGCAGGCGACCGAGGTGAATTACACACACACACACACACACACACATACACACACATACCATTCGAGGAAACGGACCTAATATAAAAAAAAAATATATATGAAAAGGGAAGAACACCAGGAAAATAGGAATCCATTTGTTATGGGGAAAAATGGAATGGAAATGTGTTTGTTAGTTATTAAGATGTGAATTCAGGAGTACATCAGGTCCTCGAAGAAAGAACACGTGTTTCCTAGATGTTGCAAACCTGATTTGTTCTTTTCATACCGTGTTTGTAATTTTCTCGTATCAACATTTCTTCCCAAAACCCCTCCTTCTACTCTTCCTCCTCCTTTCATTCTCTCTTTATAAAGCTTATAAGTTCTAATAAAGGCATGGTAAGGATTTAGACAATGGCAAAGAAGAAATAAGAAAACGAGTTTGCTAACAACGTGACTCTTGGACACCACAACCAAAACTTCCCTAAAGACGAGGTATGTTCTCTACATTTCATTAGAAATTAAGTTTAAGGGTTAACTGTCATTTCTCTCGCAGAGACTAAATTTAGTAGATTGAAGCTGCAGAAAAATGAGTAAATTAATTAATTAATTAATTGATTATTATTATCTCTCTCTCTCTCTCTCTCTCTCTCTCTCTCTCTCTAACATGAAGGTGATAGGGAAGGGGTGTGAGAAATGGAGAAGCAGGGAGGGAGGGAGTGGGTATGGGGAGGCTGATATGGAGTGGGGTTGACAATGAGATGTTGCCATATTCATGCGTCACAATTTATGGACTATGATACTTACCTATTTACATCACAGGAGTTGACATGTCGCCTTAGCTGAAAAAAAAAGGACAGCGAGGCTGTTCCATCAAGTAAGGAGCTGTACATGACGTACCAATTTACGACAGAATCACCATGGTAATTATTGAGAAACGATCCGTGAGACACCCCTCCACTTTGACAAATTACTCATCAATTCCACCAGCAAAAGTGATGAAACCTATAACACACGAAATTGAAAGCGTTGTGCTATCGTGTGGCGTGGATGTCATCGCGATAGGCCTCCTAGCTCCGGATATAAGCTTGTGGATGGCGTCCTGACTGCTGAGCCGCTCTCACGCCACATCCACCGCACTCACCTCAACATAACTTCGCTCCACACGTAACTATTATTATTATTATTATTATTATTATTATCATTAATATTAATATTATCATTATTATTATTATTGTTGTTATTATTCCTCTTGTTTACTTTAAAGGACAATAATTTAATACAATTTCTTATTCATTTCAAGATATTTGAAAAAATCCTAATAATTTGTTTATTTCTTGAAAAAAAAAAAAAAAACATTGCATACCATAAATGACTTTATTGATATTGCATTGCCTTGCTGAATGCTTTCTCCATGTCAATCTGTTAATGCTTTACAGTGACATCAAATCCTGCACCATTCATGTGCTACACGCGGTACGTTGTGTATTTGATGCCATTTTGTTCCCTGTTTGTTGAGCCGGTGTTCTTTTGATAGGCTGACGTAGCTTAGCGGGGGATCTTATTTCGCCGTGCTATATTGTGGTGTGTTCTGGTTGAGCTGATTCCCGGGGGTCGCTGTTCCGTGAGGCACTGTGGCACACTTAATCTCCACGTGTTAAAGCGTACATATTGTTGTAACTCTTTTATTGTAGCGTTACCTGCTGACATTTTGAGCTGGAACTTAATATTTCAAGGACGTACATAGCTATGCAATTCTTAAAGACTTTTCAAAATTAATTCTTGCAATTGATAACGTCATTTCATACCTCTGATCAGTAACATTTCCCATGTGCGGAAAATAAATTCGTAAGTGTGTGTGTGTGTGTGTGTGTGTGTGTGTGTGTGTGTGTGTGTGTGTGTGTGTGTGTGTGTGTGTGTGTGTGTGTTCAGAAACATTTCCCATGTACGGAAAATAAATTCGTAAGTGTGTGTGTGTGTGTGTGTGTGTGTGTGTGTGTGTGTGTGTGTGTGTGTGTGTGTGTGTGTGTGTATGATGTGTGTGTGTGTGTGTGTGTGTAATTTTTATCTCATGGTTTCTCATATTCTTTTCTCGTGTTCATTTGATCGTACGTATACGCCTTTAGTTTTTCTAATAAATTTGCGTGTATCTAATATTGAGGTTTGAATGTTTGCTCTCTTTGTGAAAGCTCTCGTTCCTGTTTTTTGGTAATTACTGTTATAAACCTATAACCGTTCATGGTGTCGTGATTATCACATTTCACACTAATAGACTGCATTAAAACTATCAACAGTGGTGTTCCACAGGGTTCTGTCCTATCACCCACTCTCTTTCTATTATTCATCAATGATCTCCTAAATCTGACTCAATGCCCTATCCACTCCTATGCTGATGATACCACCCTGCATTATTCAACAGCGTTCAACAGACGCCCAACCCAACAACAATTAAATGACTCAAGGCGAGATGCTATAGGACGCCTAACTTCTGATCTTTCACTTGTTTCTGATTGGGGCAGAGAAAACCTGGTTTTGTTCAATGCCTCAAAAACTCAATTTCTACAACTATCTACTCGACATAACCTTCCAGACAACTATCCTCTCTTCTTCAATAACACTCAACTTCCCTCTCCTCTACATTAAACACACTCGGTCTATCCTTCACTAAAAATCTAAACTGGAAATTTCACATCTCTACTCTTGCTAAATCAGCTTCCAAGAAGTTAGGTGTCCTATGGCGTCTTCGTCCATTTTTCTCTCCTCCCAGCTGCTTGCTCTGTACAAGGGCCTTATCCGCCCGTGTATGGAGTATGGCTCTCATGTCTGGGGGATCACACACACAGCTTTACTAAACAAGGTGGAATCTAAAGCTTTTCGTCTTATCAACTCTTCTCCTCTAACTGACTGTCTTGATTCTTTAAGTCACCGCCGCAATGTTGCATCTTTATCTGTCTTCTACCGCTGTTTTCATGCTGTCTGCTCTTCTGAACTTGCTAACTGCATGCCTTCCCCCTCCTGCGGCCTCGCTGCACAAGACTCTCTACTTCTTCTCATCCCTATTCTGTCCATCTTCCTAATGCAAGAGTTAACCAGTATCTTCACTCCTTCATTCCCTACACTGGTAAACTCTGGAACTCTCTACCTGTGTCTGTATTTCCACCTGCCTATGACTTAAACTCTTTCAAAAGAGGAGTGTCAAGACACCTCTTACGTTAACTGGACCCTCCTTTTAGATTTTTTGTTTTCTCTTTCTACTTTCCTCTTAACAGGGCCTGGCAACCAGCGGGATTTTTTTTTTTCCAACACTTTGTTTGCCCTTGGCCAGTGCCCTTGTAATGTAAAAAAAAAAAAAAAAAAAAAAAAAAATGGCTGATCTTCAGTTATAGGTCTGCTGTTTTTCTCTGCACGTAACTCCAATTTCCCTTTCTCTTCTCATATACTAAATTGATATATATATATATATATATATATATATATATATATATATATATATATATATATATATATATATATATATATATAATGAGAGAGAGAGAGAGAGAGAGAGAGAGAGAGAGAGAGAGAGAGAGAGAGAGAGAGAGAGAGAGAGAGAGAGAGAGAGAGATTGTGTATTAATCAGCACTGTAGTGAAGTCACAGTTTTTCTCGCAAGGTTTTGTGAACATGTGTAATCACCACATCTATTTTTTTTCTGTAATCACCATCGTTCACAACGCTTTTTCTATTTCCATCTTCCCTTCCTCACTCCCTGCCTCTCGCCTTCCTTCTCTCCCTCCCACCCTCCCTCCCACACTCCATCCATCCATCTATCTGTTTCTCCCTTTCTCCCTTTCTCCCTCGGAAGGTCACTCTTCTTCCCTCGCTCGACACATATTGGCCTGATCCATCATAAATATTTCTCTCCTGTTTTGTCCTCTCTCTTCCCCTCTTTCCCTCTGGCCTTGTACTGTGTGAAGGCTGTGTGGAGGATTAGGTAACACAACATGTGAAGCGGTAGCGTGGTGTAGAAAGAGCTGAACATTTTGGGTGTTGGTGAGTCAGTTGATAGTTGTTGGATGGTGGAGGCGGTGGAGATGGTGGTAGTGGTTGCGGTGGACCAGTGGTGGGGGTGACAGTGGTGGCATGAATTTTGTTTAAATTAGTTGCTCAGTTTTTGTTGTCATAATTTTAGAGAAATGTTTGTTTATTTGATGTTACATCATAGAAAATAATCAATATTAACTGAAAGCGTAGGAACACTAGAAATACAGATTAATGATTTCTGGCCTTGTGATGCATTTGAATATTCTAGAAGGGCGGGATAGACGTTCCAATATCAGTTCAACAATAAAAATTCCTCCGTATTCCCTATCTGCTATGCCCTTCTTGGTCACTAAATCGAAATCATGCCAAGAATGTTGTGCACATTGAATTCTAATACTCCGAACAGTCATTATCAATATTTTCTTTTGCCATGATGGAGTTGACTGTTTTCCTCCAAGAATGGAGCATGATAGACTGTGACACAAGAATGAACTGAAGCTCTTTATTGAAGTGTAGTGCTTGGCGTGGCTTTGATGTGAAGAGGCCAGGACGGCAATAGCACGTTCGAGGAAGGGTCAAAATCTGGTCAGTTAATCATGGCAAAATGTTTTTAAAGAGCAAAATAGCAACTGTATCAAGGACAGTGTGTAGCTTATTTCAAATGCTTAAGTTTTCTCCATCATATTACTTCCACAACAAGAAACATATACAGTATCATAAAAAAAGAATATTTAAACTTCCATCACGTCATTCAAGTGTTGTATCAAAACATCATTTTTTGTTCAGCAGTGTCGCTCACGCCGAATATTCAGTTTACTTTTCATGTTTGCCAGTTTGAAATGTGTACTGTACATGCACAGATAGCTTTTATAATGGGAGCTGAATTGACTCATCATGAAATGATATTTACTTTATTTGCAAATATCATCATGTATTAATAAGAGTAAACCAGCCATCACGGATAGTGGCGGAGATGTAAACTGTGTGACACGTCAGCAGTCACTCTCCCAAGGAACATGTATGTTGAATCCTTGCACTGTCCCTGTGACGTGTAGCAGACATGATCACAGGGCCTTGTCTTCCCGCACATACAAGTCAAAGCTAAGCCTTTATTTCCTTTCTCTCTCTCTCTCTCTCTCTCTCTCTCTCTCTCTCTCTCTCTCTCTCTCTCAACTTTCACTGAAGTATTGAATAATTTCATGAACAGTGCCTGGGGTCCCTTTCTGTATTTTTTTTTCATGAAGGTAAGATGGTCTTTACCCTTGACCTCCTTTGATGGCGCCCTGGTGGTGGTGGTGGTGGTGGTGGTGGTGGTGAATGTCGAGGAGTTAGCCACCTTTGATCCCTTTTGTCAGCAGCGTGGTTGTCTTGGTAGTGTGGAGAGGGTGTGTTCTCTTGTCCGTTGTTACAATATTGATGTACCTATTTTGTGGAGGACGTGGATGGAGAGAAGTGGGTGGTGGCCTTGTGAAGTGGAGGCTGAGAGTGGAAGAGTGGAGGGAAAACAAGTGGCCGAGCAGATGACATGCGATGATGGTGGTGGTGGTAGGTAGGTATGGCGTGGGTGGCGGTTGTTTGCTGTATACTCGTAGTTCTAACTACTTCTGGGAACAATCATCCACTTATAGTCTCCTTTAATGTTTTCCCTTCTCTCTAAACTATTTTCCCTCCTAGACCTTTTTTTTTTTCCATCTCAAACTCTTTCCACTATCCTTTGATGTACTTTTCTCACAAACTTTTGATTTCTTTCCATTTTCTTTTTTCCTCAGCCATCCTTGTGCTTGTCCTTCTCTTCTCATTTTCTTCTTTCTGTCCATCATGAAATGCGTGTATCATTAATTTAATTTCATCGTCACTAATTTATTCTTATCCCGATGGTATCCACACGAGAAGTACAAACAACGATAGCAGTGGTGCGTTGGGGATATCTGTGTCTCCCTGATTGGTACGGGACTCACTCACTCAGCTACAGTTTTGTTCTTGGTGATGAATTTGGTGGCAGTGGTGACGGTGGCAATAGTGGCGGTGGCGGTGATGGTGGTAACTGTTGTATAGAACGGACGAGGAGCTGCAAGGCATATAAATGATAACTTGTTCAAGTAAGAGAGAGAGAGAGAGAGAGAGAGAGAGAGAGAGAGAGAGAGAGAGAGAGGTGTTTGGTGTTATTTTGAAAGTGTTTGTAGGGCTTGTAAACAGGCTCTATGTTTAGCCTCTTGGGTGAACAAGGGTCGCTGTGGAAGAAGGGTGGAACAACAGCTGCGTGTGTCTCGGTGGGAGGCAGAGGTGGAAGGGAGGGGATTGGTATGGGGTGTTGCTTATGTGTGTGTATTTGTGTGAGTGCGTACGTGTGGTTTGTTTGCGAGTGTGTGTGTGTGTGTGTGTGTGTGTGTGTGTGTGTGTGTGTAAAAGGTTGAAAGAGATATTAAAGAGATAGATAAATAGATAGACAGATAGATAGAGATATATAGATAGATATACAGAGAGAGAGAGAGAGAGAGAGAGAGAGAGAGAGAGAGAGAGAGAGAGAGAGAGAGAGAGAGAGAGAGAGATGGTTTTGGGAGTTGGAGTGATAGCTACCTGGGTGAATGAAAGTAGAAATGTAAATAAAGTTATGTATGCAATGTTACACTCTGTCACATTGACGAATTCAATTTTCACACACACACACACACACACACACACACACACACACACACACACACACACACACACACACACACACACGCACACACACACGTCCCGGTATTGGGCGGAAGTGGAGCATGAATCCGTCTAAAAATTGTGTTGTTGAGGCAGATGAGATAATTAGGCGAAGGGGTGAGAGGGAAGCATGAATGAAGGGAAGGGGATCAGCGATGGGGAGAGGAATCAAGGGAGTAGGAGGAGCAGTAACATGAACTAAAAAGGATGGAAAGTGAGATTTGAGAAGAGAGAATGAGAGTAAAAATGGAGGAAGAAAGGAAATATGTGTAGTTTTAAATAGAAGAATTTATTACCATTTTATTTATTGGAGGTATTTTTGTTGGTGTTGGGTTTGTTGGTGTTGATGTTAATAATATCATCATACTTCAGCACTTCTGGGTTGTCTGCGTGGAGAGAGGTTGCGTGGTTCTCTCATTTATCTTGGAACATTGTGTGTTGGTGTTCCCACGAGAGGCTATAGCAAGACTGGCGGGCGTAGCTTTCAAGGCCGGAATACAGTAAACAAAAATACCTATTCATGGATTATGAGTGACCGGGGTAGTGAGCGTTAACTGTTTGTTTACTGGGTTAAGTCTGAGTTAGAAGAGTTAATGCGTGTCTCGGCGTGTCTCACAAATTTTTTTACTGGTTTCATGTTAACAGCAGAATACGTATAAGTGAAGACCTCAAACCTTCCTCCACCAAATATATCCCTAATGGGTAAAGATTTTTTTCTTATTTTTTTCCTAAATATCCGCTCACAAATCCCGCCAAGAAAGCTGAGATGCTTTCGCCTCGACTCTTCCTGGTAAAACTTGGTTCAGTAGCTTGTGGAGATGGATCGTAGTGGAAATAGACTCGTATATTTCTGCGAGTTTCTTGGAATAGCAGCTTATGGAGGAAGAGGAGGAGGAGGAGGAGGAGGAGGAGGAGGAGTTTCTATCTTTTCGCTTACATACGCCACTGAGACACGGAAAGAATGCGGAGATAAGCACTTTAACGTTAGTTTCTTTTAGAAAACAACAGTAAAATTTCTCCCCCTGAAGTGGTCTCACGTCTTACCGACTCAACTAATGGGAAAAAAGAGAGGGAAGAAAAGGACATAAAATAGGTAGAAAGACAACTTAGGAATAGAGATCAAAGGGAAGTAAGCGAGAAGAAATCATAAGTAATCAGCCTGCCAGATACGAAATGTTTAGCGTGTATTTCACGCAGAGATGACAGATTCATCTGGCGCAGCTCCGTCAGGCCCTCGAGAACCACCAGGGAGGAGGAAAAGAAAAGAGTATAAGGAAAAATAGAAGAAAATATGTAAGGAACGATAGAAATGTTGGGATTCAAAATAAGAAAACTATGGACGTTGTAATAACATCGTAATGAAATTGAAAGAGAGAAAAGAATAAAATGTGCAAAGGAGCGCGCACACACACACACACACACACACACACACACACACACACACACACACACACACACACACACACACACACACACACACACAGAGAGAGAGAGAGAGAGAGAGAGAGAGAGAGAGAGAGAGAGAGAGAGAGAGAGAGAGAGAGAGAGAGAGAGAATTGCATTTATAGGTATAGCGTTGCTCCCTTCATGAGTCGAGACACTTCGTCTTACCTGACAATTTAGTCTTGACAAAGTATGCTGTGATTGGAATATGTTCAGTAATTACGTTGTTTGTGTTGAATCAATAGGGAACTTTGACAGATTAGGTGAATTCATGGAGAGGAATGAATAACTTGTGCAGGGGACATGTTATGTAGTCAGCCGTACAGGGACTGTTAAATGTAGTACCAATAGCTTCTTGAAACATTCCTTATTTTCTTTTGTTCTTTTTCTTGTATGTATATTTTATGGCAAGCTCTTGCCCGTGCCCTTCATTGCACCAAATTTTGGATACTGCCCGTACTATTTTCACATCAAAGGCACTGCACAAACTAAAGTAGCACACACTGACCACACTGCTACACAACCACGTAGAGTACGTGCGTACGGCCTTTCTTTGTGAAATAGGATCCCAGTATCGACAGGTTTGGGATCTCTAGCAGCATGCAGAGGAATGGCCGCAATAAAAGACAACTGATTAACGAGCACAATCAACTAACTATTAAGTAGGAAAAAGGATACACAGCCAAAGCCAATCACTTGACGAATGTATGAAAATTTGTCGGCTTTGGTGAGGAAGATCTAAAAATATTTATCCATGTTAATGAAATAAAATGCTTAATCTCAAATTTCAGAGTTACTATCAGTGTTAGCTATTTTTTTTTTGCTTCATCGATTGATTAGCTTTATGAATCAGTGCGTTCCAGAACCCGGTGCTCAACTATTAACCGTGTTTTATATATATATATATATATATATATATATATATATATATATATATATATATATATATATATATATATATATATATATGGTGTGTTTCTTTGCAAAACGAACTCAACATGTATATAGTTAGATGAGTCACGAAAGCCAACACTCTGAGAAAAATATCCTGTTTCAACACCAACACAGTCCTGCTCAGTATGGGGGAAAGATAAAGAAATTTCGCTGTAAGATCTCTAATTCATTTGCGTCACTGGATGCAACTTCTTCGCTTCTAGGTATCCAGTCGGAAACTTGGGAGGGAACCGGTCACTTGGCGTATATCCGTGTACCGATGTATTCAAATACCAAATAAGAAGAAACAGGATCCGGAAAACTGCAAAGATCTTTTCATTGTTCCAGATCTCGGTAAACACAAAGACCAAAGCCCCCTCATTCCCGGGCAGCCTGTGGCCACCCCGAGGCCTTATGGAGGGCTGACAATGTCGTTTCTCTAATGGAAGGAGTGTTGTTGTGGCCAAGATGAGGACGAAAGGGGAAAGGAGGAAAAGAAGTTGGACGGAAAATATGAAGAAGAGAAAGAATAGATTTTTTCTCTTTATTGAGTGTCCAGGCTAAATTTGGAATGACAAATCACCGCATGTCATAGGAATGGTGTGTGTGTGTGTGTGTGTGTGTGTGTGTGTGTGTGTGTGTGTGTGTGTGTGTGTGTGTGTGTGTGTGTGTGTGTGTGTGTGTGTGTGTGTGTGTGTGTGTGTGTGTGTGTGTGTTTTACTGTTTCCTCATTTGATATTCCACCGTTAATCTTCATTGTTTGCTCTCATCTCAACCTCCTGCACCTCCACCACCACCACCTCCACCACCACCACCACCACCACCACCACCACCACCACATCCTCCTCCTCGTCCTCCTCCTGTATGGATCATTTTAGAATTTTTTTTTTCCTTTTCTCTTTGTTGCTTTTTCACTTCTCTTCACTGTCTTCTTCCTCCCTCTCATTCCCGTCCCCTCAGCGTTTCTTTCTCTCTCTCTCTCTCTCTCTCTCTCTCTCTCTCTCTCTCTCTCTCTCTCTCTCTCTCTCTCTCTCTCTCTCTCTCATTGTTATATTTTCCTCTTCTTCTTCCTCTTCTTCTGACAAGTGTTCAGAAAAATGTTTTGTTGTCTAGACTCGCCTTACTTGAGAGGATCACAGTGTTTGAAGAATCAATGATAAGACCAGCAATAATGATAATAAAAAGATAATAGCACTTGTGAAAAAAAAGATAATGATAATAATAATAATAATAATAGTGAAATAATGATGAGGACCAGGAAGTTTGCCATCATAGTGCGTGAATTTTGATGAAGTTCAGTGATCAACAGGAAAATATAATAAAAAGTGCACGAAAAATTGGTTTATTTAGTTTTAAGTCGTAAGATACAAAAGTAAAAAACAAAAAAGAAATGAAGAGGAGTAATTAATATGTGGATTGGATGATCAACAAGACAGAGGTGAAAAATCTTTGTGGAGAAACTTGGTGCCGAAAAAGAGCAGTTGAGATTAGAATTGTGAAGATTTTTGAGGTATAGGAGAGTTGATGAAGGTTTAAAGGGAAGGTTTTGAAGTAGGGGTGTGGTGGTAAGGGATTCTCAAACTGAAGCACGAGTACGATATTGGCCCGTATTCAGAAACGTTTTGCTCTCTCACCACGACTATTTTCCAAGGCCACAAAGATGATTAACGGGTTTTCAAGAGTGTTTCTACTGTTAATAATGTAGAAATCTTGTCACTCTGCCTCTAGAACCGTAAAAACACATAAAAAACAAACAAACCTGGTTTAAGTTTAAATAAAGCCTTTTGAAATAGTGGAGGTGAAGCAGAAGTGTTTGGGAATACAAGTCACTCTCTGGCTGTTGGACTGCCTGTGTTCTTGATGGCAGTAAACCTAAAGAAGTCGTGTGGCGGCGGAGTTAGATAATAAAGTGCCTCTTCAGCCTGAATTTGCCCTACTACCTTTCCTATTTATTGTTTTCTTCTCTGTCCAGTATAAAATATTTCCTGTGCCCTCAACTATATATACAGTTTGTATAAAAAGCGGCGTTATAAAGACTAAATAATTATTACTCCTCTCTTGATAAACTACGGTGCAGAAATATCATTAGAAAGATTGAGTGATATTTATTTATTTATTATTTTTTTGGGTAAGTGAAAATGACTAAAGTGGTATTCATATAATGAGAAAACTAGAGAAAAAAAAAGATAATTGAAGATGACACAGTAGGTGATGAGGCGGTCTGTGGTGAGAAACAAAGCAATTCGGCGTGACGGAGGGGATGAAGCGAGGACAAGAGACTTGTAATCCTGATCATCTGACGCCTGATAAACTGCTTCACTTTGGATGATTGATCGGAATAACAAAGACTGTGAAAGCATGAAGTCATTATGTGTTTTAGAATGTCTGTCTCTGTGTGTGTGTGTATGTCTGTGTGTGTGTGTGTGTGTGTGTGTGTGTGTGTGTGTGTGTGTGTGTGTGTGTGTGTGTGTGTGTGTGTGTGTGTTTATGTTTGTGCGTATGTATGTGTCCTCCGAGAATAGAATACTAGTAAGGACTCCAGGGTCTGTTGTTGCTTGGGCTTTCCTTTGTATTCCTTTGTATTCCTTTGTATTCCTTTGTATTCTTCCTCCTCCTCCTCTTCCTCCTCCTCCTCCTCCTCCTCCTCCTCCTCCTCCTCCTCCTCCTCCTCCTCCTCCTCCTCCTCCTCCTCCTCCTCCTCCTCCTCCTCCTCCTCCTCCTCCTCCTCCTCCTCCTCCTCCTCCTCCTCCTCCTCCTCCTCCCCCTCCTCGAGGGGGAGGAGGAGGAGGAGGAGGAGGAGGAGGAGGAGGAGGAGGAGGAAGAATACAAAGGAATACAAAGGAATACAAAGGAAAGCCCAAGCAACAACAGACCCTGGGGTCCTTACTAGGCTGCTTGGTTAACTATTCTATACTAACTACACAGTGTGAGAGACAGGACAGGAAAGCAGAAGGCTCCTCCCCACCCACCCATCCCACCAGCCGAAGCCGGCCGGAAAAGGAAAGGCACCATGTGGTATTGAAAAACCAAATGGAATTTTAGAGGATAGAGAAAAGAAGTTGTAATCTACGTCTACTCTTGTTTGTGGGCGACTATATAGGTGCTTGACGGTTATGTAGTGTGGTGAATGTGCGTGTGGGTGGAGTCACAGTGTGGATGTCGGAGGGTGGTGCGGCAGCCTTGCCTGGCGCTTTCAAGGAAGGCAGCAGTCAATCAGGCCCCAGCTCCGTTCACTCCACTGAGTAAGCGTACTTTCCCTTGGAGGGACGCCGTACACTGATTTCCCCCTGCAACATTGATCCCTGGTTGTCCTGATGGTGATAAAAAATTAACAGGGCCCTAGACAAACACAACCCGTCACAGGTCGAAAGTGGGAGTAGTGACCGTTAACTCAGGGTTATCTGTGAGTGTAAGTATAGTATAGTGTAATGTAAATGTGGACACAGTGTAGAGGTCAAGAGGTGGTGCGGCAGCCTTGCCTGGCGCTTTCAAGGGAGGCAGCAGTCAATCAGGCCCCAGCTCCGTTCAGTCCACTGTAAAAGTGTACTTCCCACTAAGGGGCGCCGCACACTACATGGTTACCCCCTGCAGCAGTGACCCCTGGTACTTTAATTCCCGATGATGATCACTACTGTCAGGGCTCCTGACTTTCCACAGCCCGTCACAGGTCGAGAGTAGTAGTAGTGACCGTTAACTCGGGGCTGGAGGAAGAGGAGGAGGAGGAAGAGGATGGTGAGGATGAAGATGGATGATGGTATAAATAACAGCAGAACTATATCAGTTGCAGTAGTGGTAGTAGTGGGAGAAGCAGTAGCAGTTGTTGTTTTTTGTTCCTATAGCTACCATTGCCTCATTATTATTATTATTATTATTATTATTATTATTATTGTAATTACTATCATTATTATTATTGCATTGTTGTTGTTATTGATTACTTATTAATCTGTATTTAGTCTTATTACATGGAACTGTAGGAAAAAATTAAGTTTATTTATTCATTATTTTATCTATTTGTTTTATTGTAACTTTTAACACCAGTGACTAGCTGCGTCTTTGTTATTTTATTCCCCCCAGGAGGAGATTTAAGAGTAGAGCGTCACTTAGCGTCAAGATCACCTCCTCCTAACACTGTGTACTTAAGCCTTATCAACTTCCCATAACTCTTACTAAGGTGGACGCGAAAGCCTCGGGATCAGCGTCTTGGCACGAGGGTCAGTGTTCTTGGCGCGTCCTGAACACACAGATTATGGCACCCGGGATTTATTTTTCCTCCCGGTGAAAGAAAAATAGCATTTAAAAGGAGACACACTGTGAGCTAACGTCGACACCAACATGGCAGAGAACCCCAACACCCTCACGCTCTTGTTGGGATAGCGAGAGGAGGAGGAGGAGGAGGAGGAGGAGGAGGAGGAGGAGGAGGAGGAGGAGGAGGAGGAGGAGAAGGAGGAACAGGGGAAGTTGAAGGAGAAGAAAATTGATAAAAATGTAAAGGAAAACAAAGGCTACACATTCTTTTTTCTTTACTGAGGAGTCTCGGGTTTCACGCTTCCCCTTCTCCGATCCCCTCTCCATTCACAAACATACATGCGTCCTTCCAAAAACCTGAACCATGTCGCCTTTTCCTTTTTTCTGTCCTTTCTATTCTTTTTTCACCATATCAACATGTGTGTCTGGCTGAGGTGGGCTGCTGTGTATATAGAGAGCTGCACTTCACACACACACACACACACACACACACACACACACACACACACACACACACACACACACACACACACACACACACGAGAGAGAGAGAGAGAGAGAGAGAGAGAGAGAGAGAGAGAGAGAGAGAGAGAGAGAGAGAGAGAGAGAGAGAGAGAGAGAGAGAGAGGAGGGTAAAACAAGGAGCATCACTGTTTACATTTCAAGGGGAAAGAAAAGAAAAAAACATAATATAAAATAACGTAAACACGCTCACAAGTAGTTTGGCCTTCTTAAGACTGCCAAGCGCCAGCATAAGTGACGCAGCGGCATATGAGCAACAATGTGAGATGAGTGGGCAGGGACTTGTGTGGGTGGACGGGACCATGAAGGGTGCTTTAAAAGATGTAGGCTTTGAAGAGCAGGAGGATGTAAACTTATAATTTCTAATCTAATCTATCTCCAGGAAAAATAATAGGAACAACAACAGTAACCTAAATCTAAACCGATGGAACATAATCTAACCGTTTAAAGAAATACGTTATCACACATTGTTCGTAACCCCTTCAGTACCATGGCGCGTTTCCATATTCATTCTGCTTACGATTTGGTGATTTTATACAGCTTCAGAATCTTATGTTGGGGATTATAATAGTAACCTTCATAAATCCTCCCTAGTGTCAATAAAATGGTCTAATGGTACCTAAAAATCAAGGTCCCAGTATTAAAGGGATTAACCTACTCTACTCTATCCTAACCTGTCCTATTCTAACCTACCCTGCTCTGCCCTGCCTTACCCTACCTTAGCCTAACTTAAAGTAACCTACCCTACCCTACCCTGCCCTGCCCTGCCCTAACCTACCCTACCCAGCCCTACCTTAACTTACCCTACCGTACCATAACCAAGCCTAACCTATCCTATCCTATCCTACCTTAACGTAAAACCTAACCTAACCTAACCTAACCTAACCTATCCTATCCTATCCTACCTTAACCTAACCTAACCTAATGTAAGCTCACCTCACCTGACCAGCGCTATAAAGGGAAGGCTCGGAGGTGAATCAGCACATCATCACGCAGGGGAAACATAACGAGTGTGACACAGTATGAAGTCAGTGTGAGTGTGCAGATGTATTAAACTCCAGCGAGAAATGGCCCTCAAAAAAGAACAAAAAGGTAAAAAATAAAAAGAATAACCGCACCCTTTCATTTGTTAATCCTCCGATGCGGCAGTGAGAGGCACGGCAGTGAGTGTGCATGTGGGGAATGGAGGACGTTGAAGGGCTGGAGAGGACAGAAGGGATGGACAGATAGACAGACAGGAGTGAACGGACAGATAGAGGCAGGAATAGATAGAGAACATAAACAAGAGCAGGCAGTGAGTGTGCATGTGGGGAATGGAGGACGCTGAAGGGCTGGAGAGGACAGAAGGGATGGACAGATAGACAGACAGGAGTGAACGGACAGATAGAGGCAGGAATAGATAGAGAACATAAACAAGAGCAGGCAGTGAGTGTGGATGCAGGGAATGGAGGACGCTGAAGGGCTGGAGAGGACAGAAGGGATGAACAGATAGACAGACAGGAGTGAATTAACAGATAGAGGCAGGAATAGACAGAGAACAAACAAAAGCAGACAGACAGGAGTGGACTTACAAGTGAGAGAGAGAGAGAGAGAGAGAGAGAGAGAGAGAGAGAGAGAGAGAGAGAGAGCATGTGTAAATCTCTCTCTCTCATCTCTCTCTCTCTCTCTCTCTCTCTCTCTCTCTCTCTCTCTCTCTCTCTCTCTCTCTCTCTCTCTCTCTCTCTCTCTCTCTCTCTCTCTCTCTCTCTCTCTCTTTCGTACCCTATATCTTTTTTTCTTTTTTATGGCGAAGAGACTCTTAAATGTCTAATATATTTCAGTGGGTTTCTTGTTCATCTTCCCTTTCCTTTCTTCCCTTTTCTTTCATGGATGGCGCTCTGTAATGACTGCCTAAGGGTGTTCCTGTGCGGCGGAGGAGATTCAGGTAATGCCATAAAGAGGTTACTGGGACTCACATTCTATACTTTTTCATTATGTAATCATGATACAAAGAAATTGTGATACGTTATTTCAAAAGTGGAGGTAATTATTGCTCCATCTTTTTTTCTTTATGCTTTGGATGAAACTCTTCGTGTGTGTGTGTGTGTGTGTGTGTGTGTGTGTGTGTGTGTGTGTGTGTGTGTGTGTGTGTGTGTAATTCACCTCGGTCGTCTGCTGGTCACCCAGCCGGTCTTCTCCATTACGGAGCGAGGTCAGAGCTTATAGACCGATCTTCGGATAGGACTGAGATCACAACACACTCCACACACCGGGAAAGCGAAGCCACAACCCCTCGAGTTACATCCCGTACCTATTTACTGCTAGGTGAACAGGGGCCACATTAAGAGGCTTGCCCATTTGCCTCGCCGCTTCCAGGGACTCGAACCCGGCCCTCTCGATTGTGAGTCGAGCGTGCTACCCACTACACTACGCGGTGTGTGTGTGTGTGTGTGTGTGTGTGTGTGTGTGTGTGTGCAACACTGGCCATGATGATGAAAATGATGATGGCGGTGTGATGAGGTAAGAGAAGAAGAAGAAAAAGAAGAAGAAAAAGGAGAGGAGGAAGAGAAAGAGGAGGAGGAGGAGGAGGAGGAGGAAGAGGAGGAAATGGGTAGAGTTGAGGAAGGAGGAAGGGAAGGGATAAAACAAGAAGAGAAGAAAAGGAAACTGCGTTGGCTTTCAAGTATAAAGAAGTGGCCCGCCTCAGTAGGCCAGACTCTTGTACAAATCTTTACTGATGGTGGTATCAAGGGACGGAAAAGTTGAGGGGAGAGAGAGAGAGAGAGAGAGAGAGAGAGAGAGAGAGAGAGAGAGAGAGAGAGAGAGAGAGAGAGAGAGAGCGCAACTGATTAGTCTTAAGTTTCGAATGGTAGCAAAAAAAAGTAGAAGATCCATTTCATCCTGATCACACACACACACACACACACACACACACACACACACACACTGCGTAGTGTAGTGGTTAGCAAGCTCGGCTCAGAACCGAGAGGGGCCGTGTTGGAGTCCCGGAAGAGACAAGGCAAATTGGCAAACCTCTTAAGGCGGCGTCACACTAGCACTTTTCCGTCTTCTTTTTCCGTCAATTTTCTAGCGACTGTCAACTTTTGCAGACGGTGGCCGTCACACACAAGCTTGCTTCCGCCTTTGCCGCGCTTGTCGATTGTAAACAAACATGGTTCCTCATTCACCCCAGCAAGCCGCGGCTTTTTTGCACCTTATAATGTAATCAGCTGTTCTGTGATCCCAAAGGCAACGGTGACCTCTAATACTCTCTATGAGAAATTCGTCAGTGTGTTTTGTCCACTGCTCATCTTGGCCAGCTACTTGGAAGTTGCCTTGGAAATATTCAAAAGCATCGCACATTCGCACTCCCCTGGAAATGTACACAAACAACTGAGGAACTTTTCATTGCTAGGCTAGAAGAAAAAAATATGTATACAAATATATATTCATCAACTCATTTAAATTTATTGTCATGATAATAGCATTCTTCCGTTTAAAAATTTTTTTTTTTTGATAAAAGTGTTGTTTAGAAACCATAGTTCTTATTTTGACAAAAAATTGGCGCTAGACGAAAACGATGCGTTCCGTCTGACTCAAGACGACGGAAAGAGTTGACGGAAGAGTAAAAAGACGACGGAAATCGCCTGAGACGACGGAAAAAGTGCTAGTGTGACGCCGCCTTTAATGTGTAGCCTCTGTTCACCTCTGTTCACATAGCAGTAAATAGATACAGGATGTAATTCGAGGGGTTGTGGCCTCGCTTTCCCGGTGTGTGTGGTGTATGATGTGGTCTCATTCCTACCCAAAGATCGATCAATATGAGCTCTTTCCGTAGGGGGAAAGGCTGGCTGGTTGACCAGCAGACGACCGTGGTGAATAAAACACACACATACACACACACACACACACACACACACACACACACACACACTTTTTCCGTACTGTATTATGAAATATAGTTAATGTGACCAGTGTTAAGAACTTTCGTGGTCTGATAAGACCTTTCCTTTCTTCCTTCCTTACCTGTCTCCACCTCTCCCACATCCCCTCCTTCTACTCCCTCTCTTCGTCAGTCCCCGGCCGTCGACTCAACAGGCAGCGGAAAGGAGCGGATCTATTTTAGTGCCTGGCTGATGTGTCCCGTCAAGTTTCACGGTCTAACCTTCATTTCCGTCCCAGCTACACTCTCGCTCAAGGGAGGAACGGTGGAGTCGTAAAGAGTTATGTTCTGGTTCTGTCAGTAGGTCCATTAGCACGGAGTCGGATCGCGCAGACTGCCGCGCCGCCAACCCCGGCTCAGTGAGAGAGGGAAAAAAGAAAAAAAAAAAAAAACATTGCTGAGGTGCCAGATGGGCCTCCATGTTGCGCCAGCCGGAAACACTTGCTCTCCCTCTTGTTTACGTTACTTTCCTGAGCCATATGTCAACACGTAGCCTGAGACTAAGACGGTGAGATATTTTTAGAAAATCTCGTGGTGAATGGAAGCAGGTGAATGACAGACAAGTGAATGTAAGGAATCTGGCTACAATGCGTTGAGGTTGAGGAATAAGGGAATGCTTGGCGGTGG
Organism: Portunus trituberculatus; assembly: GCF_017591435.1. NCBI lineage: Eukaryota > Metazoa > Arthropoda > Malacostraca > Decapoda > Portunidae > Portunus > Portunus trituberculatus. Next base: position 2,303,238 of record NC_059300.1, on the reverse strand, counting down.
TGACATGTTCCTTTCCTGCTCCTTGTGGCGCTGTGCAGCCATCCGGCCTGATTCCTGACGCCTGTGAGGTGGTCGAGTCGTGAGCTGACCTGAAAGATTTAGGAGGCCGTCGATTTGTTGAGGTCCGCATTAGGAAGCGATGTAAGACACGTTTTATCCGTAGGCAGATGAAGGGGATTTTGTATTTGTTTGTTTTATTTATCAGTTTCCTTCTTTATTTATTTGTCCATCTATTCACTTATCAACTTTTGCATTTTCGTGACAATGTATCGACTTCATATAT
>NC_059300.1:2295455-2297955 GCF_017591435.1 Portunus trituberculatus | reverse complement strand
AGTATCTAAAAATAAATACAAAAGGATGAAACGAATAGATTATCCAATGTCTAGCCAGTATCATGGTCAGAGGTGGTAGTAGAAAAGTGTTAAATGTAAATGGCAAATAGGGTCAATTAGGCAGCTTCTTACCTTCTTCCATCTCTCCTCGCCTCCCAGAACTTCCCTGCACCAGATTTCCATTCTCGCGCGTCCCTTGTCTTGCACCACACTGACGCAACAGTTGTCAATGTTTTCGCGTTATTCTCTTTCTCTGGGAAGCTTAGAAACAAAATATTCTGACGTGTGTTGGTTTGGTCCCTCCTAAAACTTGTTCCTTCAAGGCGAGTCAAAAGACGCCTCAGGAACCGCTCCTAAACTAGTCTCCCTCTCACGGTGATTTTTTTTCCCGGTAACATATTCTCTCTCTCTCTCTCTCTCTCTCTCTCTCTCTCTCTCTCTCTCTCTCTCTCTCTCTCTCTCTCTCTCTCTCTCTCTCTCTCTCTCTCTCTCTCTCTCTCTCTCTCTCTCTCTCTCTCTCTCAATAATAATAAAGAATGATGAAAAAAAATATGACAACTTATATATACTTGTATGTCCTCTGGTCGCCTCAAACTCACGCTGTAAAGATTAAAGATTCCTATCAGACTCCCCTGCGCCGCTGCACGCTTGCCATTGCTGACCGTCAGATACGAGCGATTGATTTGTACATTAGCAACTATTATTAGTCTGAATACCTGGCTGTCCTGTGTCGTCACCGCCGCTGCTTACTGATCACAGTTGAGGGTGTTGGGTGGGGGATATTGGGCAGCGGGATTGTGCCGCGTGCCATTCGTTCACCGTGATGGGCCTGAAATGTGATGCTGGGGATTATCTGGCGTGCAATTATGAAATGGTGGTGCTGCTCACGTGTGGAAATGATATACCTTAATGGTGGTTAACTGCATCATATAGTGAGTGTTCGTATTGTTATTGCTGCTGCTACTTTTACTCTTGCTGCTACTACTACTACCACCACCACCACCTCTATCACTACTACTACTACTACTACTCCTACTCCTACTCCTACTCCTACTACTACTCCTACTACTACTACTACTACTGGTTGTGCTAGTGTTTTGGTGGTGCTGTTGCTGTGCTGTGAAGCAGCCCTGTACAATAATTATGGTTTAAGCTTTTCACTAACTAAATTACTCATTCTGCATACTCATCACTGCACTCTGCCACGCCACTCAGCCGTCATGAAACTAAGTCCCCTCATGTAATATGTGTCATTAATTGAGTCCTAGTAGTGATAATATGAAATTCCGAGTGCACCTTTTTTTTTTACTGTCGACATTCGCGTGTTCGTCTTCGTGAGTGATGGAGTTATACTTGATGTTTGTTTATGATCGTGACAACTTAACACTTGCTTACAAAACCCACGTCAAACACCAAAGGAAAATCTCAACCACTCGTGCGCACTTAACTGTTCTTCGCAATATCAGAGCAGCCAGTCGTTTTTTGTGTGGTTATTTATCGTATAATTTATAGGGCAAATCAATCAGAGAGAGAGAGAGAGAGAGAGAGAGAGAGAGAGAGAGAGAGAGAGAGAGAGAGAGAGAGAGAGAGAGAGAGAGAGAGAGAGAGAGAGAGAATTCTTTGACTCTGGATGCAAGGAAGATGGTACAAGCACTACTATCAGTATCAATATGTAACCAATAATTTTGTCTTTCCTTCTCTCCTTCCAGGTAGGTGCGTGCTGGTCACCCACAAATCCAGGTTCAGGTAAGATACAACGATACTTTTCTTCTTTGATATAGACTGGAGAACCTACCAACCGTTTTCCAGAATGACACGAGTCTGGCCTGTGCAGCAGCTCACTGACCAATGATTGGTGATAAAAAGGGTGCCGAATGAAAAATGACAGGTGAGGGAGGCACTTTGATTGAAGATACTGAAACTTTTGTCCTTTGATAGAGTCTGTGATTGATGGCTTCGGTACTTTTGGAGAGAGAGGAGAGATTTCGACAGCCAATTAGTGGGAAGGAAAATAATTATGTTTCAGAAGAAGATTACGGTATATTTGGAGGGTCGTGCATTTGCATTTACGGAAGAATAAATTGATTAACCATACGAGAAGCTACAGTCTCCCCAAGTTGTCATGTATTGGAGTCATTAGTTGTTTAACGAGTCGCGGTTGAGGCGCACACGAGAATGTACTCAGGTAGTATTACAAGGGAGGCATTGCGAACAGTTTTTGGCGGTGTGGTGTCTTGTGACTGTCATGCCCCCCTGCCTACCTGCCTGCCTGCGCTTCTCTCCCGAGCCTCGCACTGCCGCAACCTTAATCAATTTAGTCACGTCCTCGTCATTTGATTAACTAATTTACACCACATGTATTTGCATCTCAATACCCGGAATTATATTTAAATTGAATTCTGTAAGACAAATTACACGCGGCCGATCCTTAATCCGCGAACTAGATTTCTTTTTCTTCCATGTCTTCATCTCGTTGAACAGATTTTGTACTCTGCTTCAG
>NC_059300.1:2285455-2292955 GCF_017591435.1 Portunus trituberculatus | reverse complement strand
TTACTGTTTAGCGGACGAGGAACAGATGACCGTTGGAAAGCAGTAAAGCAAACCGTAAAACAGAATGCCTCTTTGTGCTGCTGCATTTATACCTTTACTATGCTGGTGTATGTTACCTCTTCCTGAAGGATATTGCTCATTAAGATATGGTGTTGCTTTTTTTTTTTTTGGTGTATTTCTTTGTCTTGATTTCCTACCCCTATTCCACTATCGTTCTCTCCTCCTCTTCCTCCTCCTCCTCCTTTCTTCTCTTCCCCTGCAGGCCGTGTCGTGACAAGTGATGTTATCTAGTTCATGTCTCCAGGGCTGCCTTGTGTGTGTGTGTGTGTGAGAGAGAGAGAGAGAGAGAGAGAGAGAGAGAGAGAGAGAGAGAGAGAGAGAGAGAGAGAGAGAGAGAGAGAGAGAGAGAGAGAGAGAGGGGGCGATTTGGGTGGGGATAGCAGTCTGAGGTGATAACAGTGGGGCCACCTTGGCGGAGTTTACCAGACCAGGTGTTGGTGTTTACTCCACCTGGCCGGACACTCTGCCTTCCCCTCAAAACATGCACCACCTCCTCTCTTTTTTCAGCTCCAGCACCTAAGGAAAAAGGCAGGAAGGGAAAGGCCCATGATGATTGTTTAATTTGCAAATCAACTATATTCAAGACGTACACAGTATCACAGGGGCTGTTATCGCACTGCACCGGTATCTGTCAGTCTACGGGTCCTCAGCTCTGTCAGGTGAGTTGGATGCCGGGTAGCGCGGACCTGGGGTGGATGTAACAAGACGGCAGACGGAAGGAAGTCACGATGGAGCAGACTTTCCTCGAACTTCTGCTTGTCTCTATAGTGCCTTCTGGAACCTCGCCGCACTGAGGATGGTAGAGCATTGTATTTGTCAGTATTAACAGATCCCTGGGTGACCTTGCGTGGTGGCTTACCAATTTTGTGAATTTGCTGTTATCCACACTATGAAGTCGTACTTTTAGTTCTGGGAAGTACAAGGGAGATGTCTATACCCTGATCTGCAGCGTCTCAAGCGGCAGCACCTTCAGTGTGTGGATGATGCTACTCTTGGCTTCCTCGGTGATGTTAGTAACGTGCCACTTCAAGTTCAGTTTGTCGTATATTATGACAATACATTGTCTTGATGATCTTGATGAGTGACATACTTGCAAAGAGTGCGTGCCAATGGATAATTTGGAAATAGGCTCCAGAGGGATTGATGAGGAGGCACAGAGCTGCACGGATACGGTGTTGCTAATGGCTTGGCGCCTGGCGAAATTGGCTTGCAGTGAGAATGGTCTAGGCTGTGTTGGTGGTATGGTAAGGTGCTATTATTCGTTCCTTAGTCACTCTGGAACTTCTTGCCGGCTTTTGTATTTCCTTATATCGATGACTTGAAGAATTCTTTCAAGAGGAGCGTTTCAGGAAATTTCTGCGATTTTGGATAATCCTTTTTTTGTATTATCCTTTGGGACGGGCACCTCAGCAGGTCTTGACTTTTTTTTCTTTTCTTTAGTATTTGATTACTCTTACTTGAAAAAAGGAACGTGTGTGTTTGTGTGTGTGTTTGTGTGTTTGTGTGTGTGTTTGTGTGTTTGTGTGTGTGTGTGTGTGTGTGTGTGTGTGTGTGTGTGTGTGTGTGTGTGTGTGTGTGTGTGTATTTCAATAAATACCAACACTTATTATATGTGGAGTTTGTTTACCTCCTCCTCCTCCTCCTCCTCTTCAAGTTACGAGTGGTGTTCCCCAGGGTTCTGTTTTGGATCCATTACTTTTATTAATGTACACAAATGACTTAGACTGCGGCATCGTATAAAAAATATCAAAATTCCCCGACGACACTAAACTAGGTAGCAAAGTACGCACAAGAGACGATTGTGATGCCATCCAGCGGGATTTAGACAACCTTAGTAGCTGGAGCGATAAATGGCTTTTAAGTTTTAATGGAGATAAGTGCAAAGTAATGCACATCGGCCTAAACAATATGAAATACAATTACAAATTACATGGACGTAACTTAATTAAAGTAATTGAAGAGAAGGACCTGGGAGTACTCATAACAAATGACATAAAATGCGCTGCACAGTGTTCGGCCGCTAGTCGTAAAGCTAACACTGTTTTAGGATTTATCGCGCGTAATTTTGATTATAAAACACCTGAAGTCATAACGCGTCTTTATACATCATTAGTGAGACCGCATTTGGAATACGCGGTTCAGTTCTGGTCTCCATGTTATCAAAAGACATTAATAAATTAGAGAGCGTTCAAAGACGAGCAACGAAACTAATCCCCGGAATACGTGGCCTGTCATATGAAGAACGTCTCAAAAGACTAGATATGTTCTCCTCAGAGATCGTCGCATCCGAGGTGACCTCATTCAAACGTTTAAAATACTTAAAAATATAGATAAAATCGATTACGAAAATCTTTTTGAGCTTTCGCAATCAGAAACAAGAAATAACGGCTTGAAGCTTAAAAGACAGCTATTTAATACTGATTTCCGAAGAAACGTTTTTAACGTAAGAGTAGTTGAACATTGAAACAAGCTGCCAGCGTCCGTTGTTTAAGTTAACACGGTAGCTACGTTCAAAAGTAAATTAGACAAGTTTTATAGAGAAAATGGTTTCCGATAATTTTTTTTTCTTTAGCGATAGTAGTAGTTACACTAGATATCTCGTTTTCTTAGCGATAGTAGTAGTTACATTAGTACTCTCTTATTCCCATCTTTCCTGTATGAATTTCCCCGATTGTCCTTCTCAGCAATCGGGGTGTATTTTTCGTCTTATTTCTTGCCGGGTGACGCCGGATGGAGTGGTGGGTGGGGAGGAGCTACATCTGTTCTATCCTTGCCTCCTTGCCAAAGTATGTAGCTTCTGTAGATGTAGTATAGTAAACGAGTGACCTCGTCATAAGTCGCAATGCCTCCTGTCACTCGTCTTTCCTATGTATTCCTCCTCCTCCTCCTCCTCCTCCTCCTCCTCCTCCTCCTCCTCCTCCTCCTCCTCCTCCTCCTCCTCCTCCTCCTCCTCCTCCTCCTCCTCCTGTTACTTTTCTATCTTTTCCTGCCAAGTGCTCACCACATCACAGCTATCGTCGTCGTCGTTTCTAAATGACAATCGTCTTTGTTTTCCTTCACCATTTTGCTCAGCGCACTTTATGATGCTGCAGTGAAGCAACAGCAGTTTCCTTAGTTCCATTTTGCAGAGGAAATTGTTTAGTTGAGCGGAAAACTGACGTGAGGGAAGATTCACGTCTGGAGTATGTTGAGCGTTGATCCCTTTGTCTTTGTTTGTGTTTCTCTTGCCTTGGTCCACACAAGTACCCACATGCTACATTTCCCAACTGCTTCCGTGGCAATACAAGCAGGAAGGTGTGAAGGGTGGTGGGTGGTAAGGCGTCTGTTATACTATTCTATTTCTTTACTCAGTTATTAAAATCAGCTCCCAAGCAACCATGCAAAAACCAAAAGGTGTGTTACTGCTTGGATATCTTGTGTAATCTCTCGATTCAAAACCTCCTCAGATCCTCGCTCACCGAACATCAAGCGCAAAATTACTACCTATATTTTCCCACGACTCCTTTCATTCATCCCTCTTTCCAATTTTTCGCCTCACTAAACCAGTCATATTCCTTTTGAAGTGCATGAAATAATTGTAGGGATCTTCACGTTGGAAGTACGTGAACTGAAGACAGGAATGGATAAGCAATGTATTGCGAGGATTGCTTTAATTAAATTGAGTGTTTGCTGTTTTTTGATATTCATATTTCTATTGTCCCCTTTCGTTACTCGCCATCAGTTTTCCCTGCCTACCCTGCAAGTTTATCCTCCCTGTTAACCCTCCTTGCCAACTATTTCTTCCAATTACCTGCCACACCTTGTGCCTCATTCGGCCTTCTTACTCAACTTGTTTCGTCAGCCTCTATCGCCAAACCTCTGTGCCAAATCTCGTGCCAGTTCTGCCTGCAAGCCTCCCCTACAATCCCGCCTGCCAGTCTTTCCTGTCATTACTCCCTTGTCCGGGTTTGCTAACCCTCGCTGTCAACTCTTTTGCCACCCGCCCCTTTCATCTCTCCCCATCAGCCGTTCCCTGTGATCCGTCATGCCCGCCACGCTGATCTGTCACAGGACTCCACATGTTACGCATTGGAGGAAAATTCTGTCCTGGTGTAGGAATAACGATTTTATATCTTGATTTCCCCAGAGGGTGATGAAGTAGCTCATTTTTCAACGGACGTGCGCTGGTATTCACTGGAGTGTGGAGTCATCTGGCGTGTAAGCGCTACGCCTTGCCGAGAATGCTTATGTAGCGGATCTTGGCAGATTCGTATTGATATGCCATCATTAAGCCAATAATTTTCTTCAGTAAATTTTATTTCACAATTAAATAATATCAGATTTACCATAAATACATCAGAAAAATGACCAACTTCAATGCAGTGTCTTCGTATTTAATAATGAATATATATATATATATATATATATATATATATATATATATATATATATATATATATATATATATATATATATATATATATGCAATAATGTGCATGAAATAATCAATATTGTAGCCATGTAATTATATACACATAATAAATCGGTTACATTATTGTCATGTGGACTGTGATGGTGGCAACCTGCCATTGGTGCAAAGGCTGCTTGCTGCTGGGAAGCAAGGGTGTCTCGGCACCATGGCTGGGATGGCAAGTATTTCATCAAGTAATTCTAACAATCAAGCGGAGTATCGTCTCCTGTCAGGTATTTCTTTGTTTTTGGTAGGCGTCGGGAAGCAACAGTCATGGTCTCAACAATTAAAGAAAATTAATCTAATCTGAAAGCGACATGACTTCTGCCTGTATGCTCACAGTGGACTTTATACATAATTTGTTAAATAAATTGAGAGGTAAAACATTTCTTGGTGTCGATTGACACTCGTGGGTCAGTGATTTACGACAGCTTACAAAATATGAATTTTGTGTTAATATTGAAACCTCGTGTCATATACAAAAGGAAGACTACTTGTGACGGCGAGAGTTGAGGCAACAAGACGTAGTGACAGTGATCTGTTTGCTCTGGTATTAGCGAGTGTGTAGCGAGACGGAGCTTCATGAGCCTGGCAACATCAGTTATTGGGTGTTGGTGTCCGGCTCACTCCGGAAGAGTCTTTTATTGCCTCCGAGTATCATTGTGCAAGTCTGGGATTCTGCAGTCATTAAGCGTCTCCAGAAATTTCAGGAACTTTGTTAATGCACTCACATTTTCTATATTTTCGTTACTTTTCTCTATGGATCCGATGGTTGTTTTCCTTCCAAACACCTGCGATGTGGAAGGAACTTCCACATCGCGGATGAGTGGAAGGGAAACTTACCGGTGATGATGATGATGATGATGCTTCCGGTATGGTGTTAAATGGATCACCTAAACTTAGTTTCAGAAACTTTTCCAGCAGCATCTGATGATTACTAATCCTATTTCCATAAACTGCGTTCAAGAATACACCACGGGGAAATGCTTCTGTGTACCTCCGCCCTTCTCATCTCTGGCGACATTAAATAATACGTAGATCACTTCCAAATCAATATACGGACAACAATTCCTCTCGTCATTCGCAATACTTAATGAAGGGATGAGTTGTGAGTTTAGAAAGGTATCTGGGCAAGGAGTGTTAGGATTGTCGAGCTGCGGAATTTGAGTGTTGCTGTATATTTTCTGTGTTATTGAATGTGATCGTGTGCTGATGGTTAGCGGTTTGCACATGAGCCGATGGAGGAGGACCAGGCGGCCAAGGAAGACGGAGAGAGGAGAAGGAGGGCAAAGACAGGAGGAGGATGAAGAGAAAGAAAAGAAATATGAAGAGACAACGAAGAAGACAAGTAAAAGTGTGGAAAAAATGAACAAGGAGAGGATAAGATAGAAAGAACAAGAAGAACGAAGAGAAAAAAACAAGAAGTAGAACGTGAACAAGAAAAAGAAGAAAGAGAAACGGGAAAAAGAAAAAAAAAAACAAGGAGAAAAAGAGGTGCTGAAAAAAGAGGTTATGAAGTGGAAAAAGAAGAGAACAGAGAAGAAAGAGAAAATAGAAGAAAGAGAAAAAGAGAGAATAAAACTAGAAAGGAGGAAGCGAGGAAGGAGCAAGAAGAAGAGAAGGAAAAGAAGAAAGTGAAGAAGAAAGAGGAGGAGAATGAGTTGTTAGTGACAAAATAGCTGAGAAGGACACATTCAGGAGGAGGAGGAGGAGGAGGAGGAGAGGCTGGAAGAGGATAGGTAAGGAGAGAGTGTGATGGAAGAGGAAGGAAGAGCAACGGGAGAGGGAAGAGGGCGCTGGGGACGATTCATCTTATTGACTGATGCTTTACACGCAGAACTGTACGTACTGGGAATCTGCGCCTCGATTGTCGTGAGTTACTGAGGCGTTGCAGTGCGAGAAGAACCCTTAGTAACTCCAGGGACTTCATTTCACTGGTGGAGTTTACGAAGTCTGGCTTTAGTTTGAACCCATTTCCAATTAATGTGAATTCCAATCATCCTAAACTCTCCAACGTAAGTAATAGTGTCCATAACCAGGTGATTTTGATATCTTAATAACTAGAAATACATATCATTACTCCTATCACTTCTTTTTGACAACGTTTCTTATTATCGTCAAAACTTGCAGAGGCTTATTTCTGTTCTGCATTTTCAAAAACAGTGTTGTAGCCTGGAAAAGAGTAAGTTAATCTAAATATTTTTTCGTGCCTACGTGGACAGTATTATTTTATTGCTGTGAATGTTAGCAAACGATGACCATAGCGATGAGAGAGAGAGAGAGAGAGAGAGAGAGAGAGAGAGAGAGAGAGAGAGAGAGAGAGAGAGAGAGAGAGAGAGAGAGAGAGAGAGAGAGAGGATACGAGGATACGAGAGCTCCAACAACAAACTAAAATTTCACCTGCCCAATTTAGACTGTATAGGCAAAAGGGGGCGGCGGCCAGGTAGCCAAATAGAAATACTGATTGAAAAAGCATTATAACTTATTGCCATTCTATGAAACCGCAGCGTGTGTGGAACAGTACGGGGCTGATTGGAAGTGCCTGAGTCTCCGAGGGTCTGCTGGTTCTGTGTCGCCGAGAGTGGAGCGTAGGTAATATTAAATAATCTCTCTGTTGTGCTTCCCTCGCTGCCTCTCCATCTGTCCGCCCATCGACTCGTGTAGGCCGATAGACGCGTGGATGAACGGATACCCGGATAGACAGACAGGTATAGGCAGAAACAGACACATTGATGGATTGACATATTGATGTAGAGGGGCACAGTTATATCTCTCTCTTACTGCTGCTGCTGCCTCTTTTCCGTGTGTGTGTGTGTGTGTGTGTGTGTGTGTGTGTGTGTGTGTGTGTGTGTGTGTGTGTGTGTGTGTGTGTGTGTGTTGGTTTTTTATATTTTGTTTGTATAGCTTTATTTTTCTTTATGTATTTAATTCTCTCTCTCTCTCTCTCTCTCTCTCTCTCTCTCTCTCTCTCTCTCTCTCTCTCTCTCTCT
>NC_059300.1:2252955-2282955 GCF_017591435.1 Portunus trituberculatus | reverse complement strand
GAAGTGAGAGAAGATCCACTACAAAGAGATGGAGGCGGAAGAGTTTAAGGAGGTGGTGATGGTGGTGGTGGTGGTGGTTTAGGAGGATGAGGATATAGAGTCATGGAAGAATGATGAGTGGCAGACGTAGATCATAATTTATATCCATTTCCTTATCAATGTTCCAGTGACATAATCTGAATATAAGTTTATCCCGGAGGCGAAATCCATCATAGTGAGCAGCAAGAGAGAGAGAGAGAGAGAGAGAGAGAGAGAGAGAGAGAGAGAGAGAGAGAGAGAGAGAGAGAAAAGTTAGTGAATTTAGGAGATGAAACAAGCGAGGAGTTACGGAGAAATGAAAACTAACTAATGCAACAGTAATGTGATAACGAAACAGTGATATCCTGAGAGAACGAAAGCTGGAAGGAAGAGGAAGAAAGGAAGGAAGGAAGGAAGGAAGGAAGGAAGGAAGGAAGGAAGGAAGGAAGGAAGAAGAGGGATGCATAATGGCAAATATAGAAAGGAATGATAAAGATAGAAAGAAGAGAGAGGAAGGAAAGGAAGCAAAGAGGGAAGGAAGGAAGGAAGGAAGGAAGGACGGAACGAGAGGGAAACGTAATGGCGAATATGAAAGTAAAGGTAAAGATAAGGAAAGAGAAATAGAGGAAGAAAAGATAGAAGGAAGGAAGGAAGGAAGGAAAGACTGTTAAGGCGTTATGGGAGAACGAACGAAATAAAAAATATGTGCCTTACAAAATATGACGCAGCCTACAGGTGTATATAAATTAAAGTTCATTCTCTCTCTCTCTCTCTCTCTCTCTCTCTCTCTCTCTCTCTCTCTCTCTCTTATTTGTCCAGCGTGTGTAATGAAATATATAATAGATGCAGTAATTGTTTTTTTCAGACCGGTGTGTTTGATTGGGCGACGAGGGAGGGGGAGGGAAGCAGCAGAGGGGAGGCTGATGTTTTGAACCCGTTATTAGATCTTTACTAATTTATCATCGTTATTATTATTATTATTATTATTATTATTATTATTATTATTATTATTATTATTATTATTATTGTTGTTGTTGCTATTAGGTAGAATTTTGCTGTGCGTTTTGAGTGTTGTCTTAATCCCTTCAGTACCATGACACGTTTTCATGTTTATTCTACTTACCCTTTAACGATTTTATTCAGCTTCAGATACTTATGCTGAGATTAAAATAGTGAAGACTCTATCCATTAACCCTCCAACCTCCATAAACTCTACCTAATACTAAGAAAATCGTCCAATCATATCCAAAACTCATGGTAAAGATGCGTCCCAGTACTGAAGGGATTGAGGAGAAGAGTGGTGTGCCCAGAACCATTATACGAAACACATACTATGCTGTCTTACTATGCACAGGACCAGGATTACTTGCTATACAGAGGTTATGCACGAGTGGACGCCTTCATATAGACTTAAACTCGCAAAGGAATAAAGATAGACGAAAATAATGAATCAGTAAAGAAACACAAAGGAAAATAAAACAAACAGGGGCGAGTGAGGGTGTGGTGATAACAAACCCGAGGCGACCGATGCTCACCATGGAGGGAAACAATATAACACTGTGATAAAAAAAAAAAAGAAACCTCTAGGCGAGTCTTGCTTCATTATTCTCTTCCTCTCGTCACACACACACACACACACACACACACACACACACACACACACACACACGGCATGCACTAATCTTGAATGAAAGTAAGAGAAGATAACTGGCGAGAGCGGTGTGGTGGGAGAAGACATGTTATTGGGATCACAAGGAGGGTTCATGTGTTCCCAGAGTGTCTGTGTTGCTCTGGCTGGGGAGGAAATCGCTTCTCCGAATTGGGGCGCCATGATTTACATACCTAATGGCATTTGGTCCACTCAGGGTGATTTGGTCCCACATCCAGTCTGGTACGTGGTGGTGATTCAGGTTTTATCGTAAGTCTGCGTGGGATTGGTGGTGGTGGCGGTGATGGTGGTGGCGGTTCAGGTTTGGGAATCATGTCTTTCTGTGTCGTACTCAGAGTTAGATGATTTACTCAAATCATGGTAATTTTCTAGTAAAATGTTGATTGTATTCATCGCACGGATGTGAGGCGATGCTAACGAGTGTGTTCATTATCATATATGGTTATCTTTTCAATTAAAATCGACATTGGAAAGGTGGTATGGTCCTTACCGCCTTTCCACTCATTTGTCCTGCAACTACACAAAATCGACAGTCATTTAGAGGAAAAGTTCGTAACTAAATATATATATATATATATATATATATATATATATATATATATATATATATATATATATATAATTTTTTTTTTTAACGTGCTACGTGGACGGTGATCGTGAGAAGCATCTCATTTTTTTTTATATCGCAATCAACTGTCACCATTTTTGGTACCTTTGTGCGTTGTAAAATCGTTAATACCATTGACCTCTACTTTTTTTATTTATTTTTGTACTGACTTCCCCAAAATTATGTAAACTTTACTCCGCTGTTCATGTGTGTGTGTGTGTGTGTGTGTGTGTGTGTGTGTGTGTGTGTGTGTGTGTGTGTGTTTGGCTTCCCATACATTCGTGCTTTGGTAGTGTCAAGTGTTACTAGAGTGAGTGCCTGGCCTGCATGGGGCAGCAGGTTCCACCGACGGCAGCAGGATGGATGCTTTATCACTCAGCAATCGAAAGTCAGGTTTCTCATCAAAAATTCAAATATTCTTGAAAGAAAGAAAAAGAAAATAATGTGGTCGACTAACTACCATTTTCTTATGTGTTGGTGGTGTTTCTTAAGTAAATTGTAGGCGTGAAACAATGGATTCCTGAAGCACCGCCAGTTGCGAGAGAGAAGTCAGGAGGCTGATGCAACTTCCTCTCTGGTTAAGAAATAGACTTGTAAGGAAGAAGAAAAAACAACCAGTGCTTCCTTTAATTCATTAATGGAAAATTTGAATCAAATAAAGAACAAGTGTAAGAACAAAAAAGGCGAACCTATTGCCGAGATGCTCCTAATTTATTTTTCAAGGGCATTAATGTATCACGTAATTTCTGAAACATTGCCCAGTTTAAATTGACAAGCTCTTAGAAGCACGCTTAAGAGATCCCAGGGCTACGGGGGAGCAGGGACGTGGTGGGGCAGCAGAAACCTGTGAAGGAGTTTAGGTGCAGGCTTGCACTCCCTGATACGCCACCTTCAAGGAAACAAGGCCGAGGGTCAACACGCCACTAATATTTAACGGCGAGTCCACATGGCACTGTGTTTTAGGGGGAGGGAGAGGGGGTGACGCTCCTCTTCTTTTTTGTTGGGGCGGCACAGGAGGCCAAAAAGCTGGTGCACACACACACACACACACACACACACACACACACACACACACACACACACACACACACACACACGCACACATTGTGTTGTGTAATGAATACGATTGAAAATACCGATATCTAAAAGTGTATATTTAAAATGTTGTACCACACAATACCACGGTGAGTGGCTGCAGTGTGCACACAGCAGGATGTTGCTGTGACCTTAATTGTCCCACACAACAAGTAGGACGAATGATAAGAGCACTTTGTTTTCAAGCCTCACGCTTGTCCACACTAGTGAAAACAAAGGCATGTGTTCCCATCAATGCTCTCTCCTTCAAGAGTAGCGGATGAGTTCAGCCCTTCCCTGCTTAATGAAAAGTTGTGTCATTTACTTGTTTTCTTTTCAAGAGAGGTATCAATTTAACATTTCTGTAATAAGTTTGATTGTGTCCACTAGTGACTGTCATGCAGATTTTATTGGATGCTTAAAATTAATCACGTTTAAATTCTTTTTTAAATATGTATAGCGTGATCGTTATAGTCATTTAGTGTTGACAAATGAAGTACACTTTGTTATCACTGAATGTTCTTGACATGCTATTCTACATTGCTCTATCATAAGTAGTCGCCATTCATAGTATATGATTCTCTATCGCATTGTCCTCACCACCAAAAATTTTCCGCCCACCACCTTATTACCACAGACTGCCATGCACGCCCTGCTGCTCTGAGGTTCCAAGTTCCTGCATTAGCATGTTACCTGATCATGGCTCGGCATCCTATGATTCAAATTGCTGCTCTCACTTGTCTCTTTCCACGTGACATGAACTGCATTTACGTCATTTACGTCATCCTTTTCATATTATCGCATGTGTGCCAAATTACTTTCCGTTTTTCATCCTAGGTGGTAGCGTGGGATCGGGCAGACGTCCACGCGTAGGTTCGAATCCCACCACGTATCGCCTTGATACTTTGTCATTTCTCGAGTGGTTTAAAGTTACCTACATATCACCATGATACCCAGATTCTAGGTGGTTACACCAAAGATGCGCTTGGGTGATAATATAGGCGCTAATATGGGTACCACTATAAATGAAATTGCCTGTGCCACTAATGGGTGGAAGCTTAACAGCGCTTCCAATACTCTACAAGTTACCTATAGGCGCTATAGGCCATTACATAAAAAAAAAAAAGTTTCTAGGTGGTTACACCAAAGACGGGTGGTGATATGGGCCCTAATATGGGTACGACTATAAATAAAATTGCCTGCGCCACTTATGGGGGGAAGCTGAATAGCGCTTCCCATATATAGTATTCAAGTATACCTACAGGCGCTATAGGCCATAACATAAAAAAAGAAAAGAAAAGAAAATCAACAAAGATTATCGCACAACACTCAGGATTCCCTTCTCAACATTTCTTCCGCCCATACCAAGAGGGTTATCAAGTGGAGACAGAATATCGAGTCCTTAATCCTAATTCTAAATTTGAAGAAGTAAATACCATCACTTGGGATGTTATGAATTACTCGTGTGCTTCCTATGTTTGTACAGTGTGTGACAGCGAGGTACGGAAATATGCTCTTAAGTAATACGTGATAATAAGTTTAGAGGAAATGAAAGATTTTTTTCTTCTGATTTTGGAATGAAGAGCAAGAGATGCAATGAAGGAGAGATGAGATCAAAATTTCTAGTATAGATAAATTCCTACAATGCGTTCATACTTTTGTTCTTCTAGTTTGGTTATCAATATTCTATTTCATGGTTGTATTGTAATGAAATAATGATTGATGCAATACGTATCCAAGCAGATTCCCCTCCATAATGGAAGATGGGGAAAGAAAAGATCGGATCCTCTGGCCCTTTCCCCGGGTGAAGGTAACGGCATGTTTCCTTGGTGAAGATCAGGTGATTCCTATTGAAAGATATAACGTCAGCCTTCCATCAAAGACACACAGGCTACGTATTCCATGTTCGGTTCATCACGTGTGTCGGGTGTTGTTGGGAATGAAGGAATTAATAAAAAGATTCTGCTGATGGTGAGTTCATAGGAAGAAGAGTACAAACACAAAGCACAACATGATTCATAACGATGCATTTCATCATAGCAAAAGTCTTATTGGCAAAACGAATCTGCCGAAAGTTGCAATGTGTACAGGAAACTCAACATTATAACTTTCATGAAAGTTGCGCATATGATGGATTTTAACTATTACGTGTAGACAACGACTTTTTACTTTAACTTGAGACGAAGAAAAAAACAACAACAATTTATTCCACTCAACAAGGAAGGCTAGAAAAGGGATAATGGTTATTTTATTAATGCTAATTTTTCGTGATGGAGTGGTACACTGGCACGACAATGAGGGGAAGAAAGAACATGGAATCGTCATGTCTCGGTATGACATTATGGGAAGGCTCTCTGTGGTTGATCGTCTTGTAGAACGTCACGGTGGCACGTTCGGACTGCGCCGCACGTCACAAATCAAAATCATTAGTATTGAAAACATAATTCAGTTATCATAAAATTAGCTCGAGGGTGGAAGAAAAGGAAAAGAAATGAAACATAGAAATGGTCATAAGAAAATCTCCACAAGTTATGGAGAATCCAAATGTGTCCACAGGAGAAGCCTGTCTTGTCCGTGAGGGACGCGGGTGAGGATAGATTGCTTGTACAGGCAAACAGAAAAGTATTCCTACTAAAATGTAGAGCGAATCTTTTAGATCAACGGATGAAGCCATTTGGAAAGTGTCGTTTGAGTGCGGTACTCAATATTGGTGATCTACGAGTCAAATGTTTGAAACACTCTTTGATATACGAGTACATTCACTAGTAGTGTTTCACAACAAGGCTTGCTGACTACTGAAATTCTAAAGTTTGTGGAATGTAGTGTTCACGTGGATAAAAATATTTTTTTGACTGCACATTAATGATAAACTTTACAATAACAGTAATGAATGAGCTGCTCCTTTGCTAATTTGACGAGATCAGTACACATGGATACTGAAAGATCTGCATTACAGGTGAATGAGTTACAGAAATACTAACTGACATTGTGACCAAGAATCACATATAAATGTTGTGAAAGATGTTATAACGCATAAGTCACACACAAAAACTAACAGGTATTAAGTTCTTTGGTTGTTCGTGTTGCGTCAGGAGTTAATGGTTTGTATGAGCGTGCTGCGGGTGTTTCTATACATTTAACTTTTTATTATCCACAATATCAGCGATCCAAAATTAATGATTGTCTTTCCATCTCACTCCATCTTTCCTCTATCTTCAGTGTTCTTTTTGCAAATGTTATTCGGTGCAAAACAGAGAACCAGTGTCTAGCAGGAAATCAGTACAAAGTTGAAATATTGATAAAGCAGAGTGATAAAAAAGGTGACAATACTCGATTATCAGGGAGCAGGTTGGTTGTGTGATACGAAAAAGACACATAGTAGAGATTAGCTGGGGGAAGGTTAGGACGAGGGTGACAGCAGGCCGGGAGTGTGAGCAACAGGGGCTAGTCATGAGTGAGGTCATTATGGGAGGAAAGTCCACTGGTCTGGTTACTGAGTTTATGTTATAGGTGCGGAAGTTTACTGCTAAAAGTGTTATGCAGTAATGTTATTATTGTTATTATTATTATTATTATTATTATTATTATTATTATTATCATCATCATAATCAATATTATTATCATTATCTTTCATTTTTATCATCATTATTGTTATTATTATTATTATTATTATTATTATTATTATTATTATTATTATTATTATTATTAGTTATTATTATTGTTATCATTATCATTATTGTTATTATTATTGTCATCTATTATTATTATTATTATTATTATTATTATTATTATTATTATTATCATTATTATTATTATTATTATTATTATTATCATCATCATTATCATTATTGCCATTGTCGTAGTGGTAGTAGTAGTTGTTGTTGTTACTATTGTTTATTGTAGTATTAATAGTTGCAGTAGCAGCAGCTGCAACATTGATTAAAATATGAAATAAGAAGGAAAAGACAGATTTCCGAGTACAATGAATCAAAACAAGGTAAACACACTAGAACAGTTATACTGAATTAGGTACAAGGCAGGAAAAGAAGTGAGATTTGCGAGATTACGTTAGCAAGGGAGACTAAATCCGATCTAAGGGGATTCACTCACTTATACAGAACAAACCATCAGGACAATTGCACCATTTAGCATGGCAAGACGGGAGTTCCAAGAGAGAGAGAGAGATAGAGAGAAGATGGAGTTGAGGAGGAGTGCGTTTGATGAATGTTTGTCACCGGAGTGTACTCAAGACACCTAAACGTCAGCGCAAGAAGAGAATCAGATCCGAATTCTTCACTGCTAAAATTTTTTTTTTTTTACCATCCATTTATATAGACATCCATTTTTGTACTAAAGTAACTTAATATGTAGTTCTGCAGCCGTGGGAGGACGAAATTAACTTAGTCATTTTGTGAGGCGCTCTGAATATTAACAAGAAACGTTTACAGCAGAGAAAGGGTTGATGACGCAACAGACAAGAGTGACTCACCATAACAAAGGAGACTATAATGTACTTCTTGCTCTCCGTGCCATGAGCAAACACTGTGGAGGGAAATAAAATGTCCGTTGCTGTTTTGGCAATTATTTTTCTTTTTGCAATCTCTTGTAATGTGCTCATGACAATTTCGTAGACAGTCTAATCAAATTTTACCAGTGATCATTAGAGCAAAAGCTTTGAACCGCAAGTCTTGCATGGCTAACACATTCATTATTAAGTCACGGAAGGCCGAGCCACAGGCGGGGTGACGTACACAAGCCAAAACTACTCCTGGCTGAATTAGAGAAAAAAAAGCGAATGATAATTAATGACTAATTTACCGCCTAGTGAGTTTGTTATCATTGATGGGAAAATGGCGGAATCCATTATAGCGGGAAACATCTAGAAAAGCATAAACTAATTCGTGACCCAATGTACGGCTCACTGAAGGCACTCACCCTCATTTGTTTGATGTCATTCTATGGGAAGAGAGAGAGAGAGAGAGAGAGAGAGAGAGAGAGAGAGAGAGAGAGATTGAATAAATTAGCAAGAAGAGTGGTTTCATCGTGATCGCAATCTGTGTCACTCGTGAGGAGAACATGCAACTCTCACAGTCTGATTTATTCTCCACTCAAGACACAACGCATCAGTTTGGTCGGGGAAGGCATTAACTGCTCGCCCATCAGTCAGGAATTCTTGCGACACTAACGCGGTGCAAACCTCCACCTGCCAAGTGCAGCCAAGGACGTCAACAATGTACTAACGAGGTGTGTGTGTGTGTGTGTGTGTGTGTGTGTGTGTGTGTGTGTGTGTGTGTGTGTGTGTGTGTGTGTGTGTGTGTGTGTGTGTGTGTGTGTGTGTGTGTGTGTGTGTGTGTGTGTGTGTGTGTGTGTGTGTGTGTGTGTGTGTGTGTGTGTGTGTGTGTGTGTGTGTGTGTGTGCGCGCGCGCGTGTTTGTGTGTGTATGTGTGTGGATGTGTATGTGTGCGTGCACGAGCTCAGCAACAGACCAGAAAAATAACATCACTCCGCACCATGAAGATAAATAGACGAAAATATGAAAAAAAAAAAGAATAAAAAATGACAGTCTATATTCATTCATTGCCTCATTGCGTAAAAGACGGATGTTAAACTGACCATTGCGATGAGCTTTCCGCGTCATTTACTGTGCATGATGTAGTAAAAGCTCACCACTTTTAGGAGCTGTTTTGGGAAGAATGGTCGAGTTGATATGAATGATTTGTAGCATTTCAAAACGTCCTTCCACGTACCTAGATAACATTGCGTGGATTGTGGTAATGGTGGTGGTGGTGGTAATGACGGTGGTGATGGTGACAACAATGATGATGGGTGCAGTGACGTGCAGGCTCGTAAAGGGGTGATGGGAGGGCGAGTTGAAGTCTATCTCCTGTGAGTGGTGGCCGGGAAGAGTGCAAAACAAGGGAAGAAGAGAATGTGTGCAGCGGAGATGAACGAAAGAGAGAGAGAGAGAGAGAGAGAGAGAGAGAGAGAGAGAGAGAGAGAGAGAGAGAGAGAGAGAGAGAGAGAGAGAGAGAGAGAGAGATTGGTATTGATATGAATTATGCATTTTATGAATTTTGAGGAATGAGTTTAGTTTAGTAATTAGTCTAATGAAATTAACAACAGTGACAACAATAACAACTACCACAACAATACCAACCACTGCAACACCGTCATCATCCTCATCAACAATAACAACGACAGCAGCACCACCACCACCACCACTTCCATCACCACCACCATCACAATCACCACCATCACCAACAACAGCAATAACTACAATAATAATAACAACAACAACACAACAACACCACAATCACCACCACCAACAACAACAGCAACAACTACAATAACAACAACAACAGCAACAACTACAATAAGAACAACAACAACACAACACCACAATCACCACCACCACCAACAACAGCAATAACTACAATAACAACAACAACAACAACAACAACAACAACAATAACTACAACTACAACGACAACAACTACTACTACTACTGCTATTTATGTTGTCACTGCTGCCGCTCCTATTGTTTCTGTTGTAATTGACACCGCTAATAAGAAAACTCACCTATAGAAAAGGATTACGACACTAACACTAGTACCATTACAACTACACCTGTCTTTATACCACAATTATGCCTGCCAATATCAAAACTGTCGCTGTTACCAATGCCGTCAGTGTCATTACTACCACGAGACTCTTATCACTACCGTTCAGTATCTCCACTTGCTGTTGGTTCTGATTCACATTGTAGTATTGCTAACTTTCTTAATTCAATGTTCGAGGGTTTCATAGTATTGTTTTGAGTGTCTATAGGAAAAAAAGGAGTTGATATATGGAATCGTAGGTGACAAATTCTTTCGCAACTACTCCCTTTCAACACACACAGACACACACACACACACGCCTGGTAGCTCAGTGGTTAGAGCGCTGGCTTCACAAGCCAGAGGACCGGGGTTCGATTCCCCGGCCGATTGGAGATATTTGGGTGTGTCTCCTTTCACGTGTAGCCCCTGTTCACCTAGCAGTGAGTAGGTACGGGATGTAAATCGAGGAGTTGTGACCCTGTTGTCCCGGTGTGTGGTGTGTGCCTGGTCTCAGGCCTATCCGAAGATCGGAAATAATGAGCTCTAAGCTCGTTCCGTAGGGTAACGTCTGGCTGTCTCGTCAGAGACTGCAGCAGATCAAATAGTGAAATACGCACACACAGTCGTCGGTCTCTACTGGGCTCACAAAAGTGGCCCAGCACACAGGTATCTGATAGAGACTTGGGGAAAGTTGCTCGTCTGGAAAGTTTTCTTTTTTTTCCCCTCCTCCCTTTGCTTTTCTTCGCCATGTTTAAATAAGTCTTTACTCGGGTATCTATTGGAATACCTGCTTGTCAATAATTTGGTGTGTGGACCGTGCTCTTGTTTTCTTTCGTTCTTTTCTCGATAAGCTTGACGAGTCTTGGTGTCTTCTGCTCGACGCTCCCTTCCCCTTTTGTTTATTTTTTATTAGTTTCTTTTCTCTCCTCTTGCCTCGTCCTCAGGGAGAAAGGAGAGGTGTGGCGGGGAAAGGGGGAGGTGAGGAGGAAAAAGTGTGTTGGAGTTGCCTGCAAGGTTCGGAAAGTTTGAGGGAAGAGTTGAAGAGTTGTTGAGTTTGTCTATCATTCTTATCACTGGACGAGAGAGAGAGAGAGAGAGAGAGAGAGAGAGAGAGAGAGAGAGAGAGAGAGAGAGAGAGAGAGAAAGTGTGGGGGGGGGGAAAGAAGAGTACGTGTGTGTGTGTGTGTGTGTGTGTGTGTGTATTTCCGACAGAAAGTGCCCAGGTTTCAGTAGAATAGATGCAGGGGTCGATTCCTTGACACTCGTTCACACGCACGCTGGGAGACGACAGGCATGAGGAGCAACTTTGCAGCTTCCTGCCAAATTGACCCTTTCAAGGAGGCAGAAGTGCTTTCCGACTGCCGAGAAGTGCAAGAACGAGGCAGCCAGCAACGTAAACACTGCTTATTCAGGCTGTCTCACTGCCCATCTGTTGGAAACTTGGGTGATAAGAAGTGTTTCTATTTTCTTTTCCTTTTTTTCCCTTTACAGTAAATCTTTGTTAAAAAAAAATTCTTATAATTTGTTTTATTTTCCTTCCGCAGGAAAGATTCACTTGTGCCTTTTAATGATATCGAATTCAGATTTCATTGGCGTAGAAGAGTGATTCGTCAACATATGATTTTTACAAACAACGAGTTTTCTACAATACTGTTTTACTATTAAGGCAAAACATAAGTTAAATCTAAGAAGTTCAACGGATTATTCTTAGAAATGAAAGAAATCTCAAGGTCTTTCTTTCAAGCTATTGCCATCTGTGATTTCTTTATGGCTCAAATTACATTACAAGTGCCTGGTACAATCTTAGATTCAATAACTATAAAACTCCTGTGTAGGATCTGTCACCTAGTGAAGTCAACGTTGTGAGAGGCATCCGAACACATCAGTTATCAGTTGAGAGATCGTTGTTTACAGATTTGAGGCTGAAGTTTAGTTCTGCTGAGAGCGTGTTGTGATTCCTGCCTCCGCGTGATGTCTGCGCAGCGTCTCGGTGTGATATTGCACCTCTATTGACACCGTTGAGTGGAAAGGAGAGGTGTAAAGGCTGTGGCAGGAGGCAAACGGCGGCATGATAGTGATGGTAGTGGTGAGGACGGCGGAGATCATTGTGGTGGTGATGGTGGTGGTGGCTATGATTGCGCCTTTGTAGTGTGTACCAGTGTTAGATGTAAGGCCACTGACGCTTGGTGTGAAAGAAGGGGGAGGAAGATCTTGTACCTCACTTTCTCTCTTTCTCTCTCAAATTTACGTTTTATATTCAGAACGTTTAATAGCCAGTTGATATCATTTGTCATAGAAAGTCTTGAAATTGGCAATCATATGGCTAGACTAATCTCCCCCCGATACGCCCCCGTGCCCCCAACCCCACATCTCTCTCTCTCTCTCTCTCTCTCTCTCTCTCTCTCTCTCTCTCTCTCTCTCTCTCTCTCGCTACACGGTATATACATCTATTGTACATTCATCTATTATAATATAAATAGAGTGAAAACCTCGGGTTCGAAGAAGGTAAACAAATGATTGTCTGCCGTTGGCTACACACACACACACACACACACACACACACACACACACACACACACACACACACACACACACACACACACACACACACACACACACTTGGAGGCAGCTGAAGATTGCCAATTAATAGAATCTTACTCCTGTTCTCATGCATCAGCTAATCTCATTTTCTCTTCTCCTTTCCTTTTCTTCCTTTACCATCATATCTGCGTCTCGCACATTATCCTCCCTATCCTTATTACCTTCTTATCAATGGCTCTCGTTCTCACAATGTTTGTTTGGAATTAATTATGTCCCTTTTCCATTTTTATTCCTTTTATCTTCCGTCGTACCTATCCTGCCGTCCTTCCCTTCCTCAACCTCTTCTCTTTTTTGTCTCCTCTCCTCCCTTCTGGTCTTCCTCCTCCTCCTCCTCTGATATCCTTTCTTATTACATTTCCTCCTGTTCTCCTCCCATTTCATTTCTTTCTTCCACTCTCTTCGTACCTGTCCTAGACTTTTCCTCTTTCCTCTTCCTCTCTTTTCCTATTTCGTTTCCTCTTCTTTCTCTCTCCTTTCTATTCTTGCTTCCTCCTCGTCCAATATCCTTTCTTATCACATCTGTCCTCCTTCCATTCTCATTCTTTCTCTATGTTATTTCGTTCTCTTCCTGGTAATCTTCTCTCCCTTCCTTCCTTCCTCACTCTCTTCCTTTCTCCTTCCCTCGTTCCTGTTTTCTGTCTGTCTGTCTTTCTGTCTGACTGTCTGTCTATCTGTCTGTCTGTCTGTCTGTCTGTCTGTCTGTCTGTCTGTCCGTCCATCTGTCTGCCCGTCTCTCTCTCTCTCTCTCTCTCTCTCTCTCTCTCTCTCTCTCTCTCTCTCTCTCTCTCTCTCTCTCTCTCTCTCTCTCTCTCTCTCTCTCTACTCTACTCTACTCTACTCTACTCTTTTTTCTGTCTCATTCTTCAGTCCTTCATTATCATATCTTATCCTATCTCCAGTCCTCCATCCAGCCTTCTTTCTTTTTCTGGTGTCTGTAAGTCAACGAGTGGCGAGAGGCTCTGATTAAATCCAGGTCGAGGTGAATTGTTCTCTTTTCCGTCCTTCCTTCCCTGCCTCTCACCCTTTACCCGTCAGTACCAAAAGAACTCGAGTACTGAGGAGGCTCCGGTATGAAGCAAACAGCCTGAGCACCTACCTAATGGACCCTGGGTACAAAATGACACTTACGTAATATTCTTGATGGGAAATGACTTCTTTTTTGAAGCGTTTTTCATCTACATAGAATATAGGATCTGGTTTTTTTCTTAATCTCTCTCTCTCTCTCTCTCTCTCTCTCTCTCTCTCTCTCTCTCTCTCTCTCTCTCTCTCTCTTGTGTGTGTGTGTGTGTGTGTGTGTGTGTGTGTGTGTGTGTGTGTGTGTGTGTGTGTTGTAAATGATTATCATAATATTGATACTGTTGATGATGATGATAATGACTGATAATTGTGATAATAATTATGATGATAATAATGATAATAGTAATATTATTATTATTATTATTATTATTATTATTATTATTATTATTATTATTATTATTATTAATTATAATGATAATGTTAATAATAACAATTGTAAGGATGAAGGTTCTGTAATGATAACAACAACACCAAAAGAAAGAAAGAAAAAAAAGTAGTAATTACTGTTGAGCAAGCCATGAGACACTGATGAGGAGTCTTTTATGATACAACCTGCTAGCAAATATAAACATCATTGCATAAGTTTAGCGAGAGAACAACAATTACTCACATGAAAGGATCTAAAGGGGATGCTAATGCTTGACTAAAAACCCCCAATAACTTCCCTAATGGTGGCTGTGACGGGCGTGTTTGTGCCTGTGCTTCCCTTTTCCCTCTGGAACGTTCAAGGGTCAGATGTTGAGAGTCTGCCGCACTCAGTTACATGTGCTTCGATTTTTTCCGTCAATGTCAAGGCCTCTGATATGATTACTTCTTTATCAAATTCAACAACTGATGTAATGAACAGATCAAGAGTTTGATGGAAACGAAGTTGAACCGAGTGGTGTGTGCAGTCGGCCATGACTGTGCATCTTACACCAGACAGGCAACAGCGGCTGTTTAGAAGGCAATGAAGTATTTTTTTGTCATAAAGGCTGCTCGTGAGTGCATGGCATGAGTAAGTGTGAATATGATCTTCCAAAGTCGTGTTTTTCATGTCGTGTGGTGTTTTTATCTTATCGTCAAGGAGGAAAACTAAGAAGGAAAAATGACACGATGGAAACTTAACCTCCTAAGCCATTCTGTGTTAATGTCAATGAAGAGGGCTGAGCACAGAGAGCGTAGACGCAGAGGATGAGGTGAGATGAAGGGAACCACATCATGGACTTTCTGCCAGTCAGAAACAGAATAGTCCAGTAACTGGTTTCCATGGAAGGCACAGACGATATGTGAAGGCTATAATTAAGTCCTCGAGGCTCGTCTAGGAAATATAAATGTTTTCGCCCTCAACAGTTGAGTGGATTCCTGCAAAGTTAGTCGGTCGAATACATTTGATGAACCACGAGTTCAGTGAAATGGAGAGTTGGTGCGTCGCCTTCCTTCTGGCTAGTTCAGGAGGTGAGGCAAGCATTGTTTCGTCGGCCTCCAGCATTCGCATGGCCTGAGTATTGGTCGAATTGGTGTATGAAGAAAATTATATATATATATATATATATATATATATATATATATATATATATATATATATATATATATATATATATATATATATATATATATATATATATATATATATATATATATATATATATATATATTATATTCATTCTTTTTTTTTGTCTGTGTCAAGAGCAACTGCAGTCATTCACTTGTTTGTTGAGTGAAGTACATACAGTCTTTACTGTAAGTGGCGAGGACACGATGTGTCTAAGGTCATCACATGTCACAGTAGCGCGGCTCGCAATAATGGTGAATCAAAGAGTATTTGCGATGATTGGTGTAGCACACAATGATGGTGATTCAGTCAATGCACCAATACGTGTAAGGCGTCAACGATGTGTGTATAGAGCCTGTGATCTCTGCCCCCGCGTAATTGCATTATATTCAACAGTTCATGCAATGATGCTGTGTAGGCAGTGATCTAGAGATGTAAATATGCTTTGCGGAAATAATTGCATTTTGAAAACCGTATGACTGAAAGAGCCATGTGCTATGTAATCTGACCCGTCATTACGACACAAGTTAAGTCGTACAAAATACATTTGTATTCCACTAATAATTTTCTGTCAAATTAATGGAGGAGATAACCTTTATGATGTATGCTGAACCGTGTCATATCCCAGCATTTAGGCATTGTGGTATTTCGCACTTCCATGTTACATGTTTAAAGATTTTTTTTGTCCCATGATGATGCTACTACTACTACTACTACTACTACTACTACTACTACTACTACTACTACTACTACTACTACTACTACTACTACCAACAACAATAATAACAATTAAAATAACAATAGCAGTTAATGATAATTAATGATAATCAATGATGATAAATTCGGAACAGCCAACGTAGGAGGCGGTGACTTGCAATCCTTGAATGTTCCTCTTTGTGAGTCTTGCAAACTTTGAGTGTTTCCTAAGTTAATTTTGTCACAGGCGAATTGAATAGTTTTAGTAAATCATACCTTACTTCAGGTTATACTTGGTGTGGATGCGCGCATATGAAATATATTGGTGGCGAACATGACGTAGTAATGGACGCAGAGATTGCAGCACACGGCCCGGCACACAGAGTGGTAGGCAGCGTCTCTCCAACCGACAAAGTAATAATCGACATAGTTGAAGTGCTAACAAGATATCCAAAAGTTTCAGTCTCCAGAAACTTCTAGAACCAAGTTGTGCTCAGCCTCACCCACCTCCTGTAGCCTTCCTGGCCTTGCTGGATTGCATTCCGCGGAACTGTCTGGCTTATTCCAGAAGTCGAATTGGTCATGATGATATCATATATACATCCCTTATCATTGCGCCCTCACTGCACGTGTTTCTGGAAAGTGATCACTGGACTGCAAGAGTCGTCTTCATTTCGATCGTTACGAAAGTGATGGAGAAAATCATTATTATATTAAAGAAACAGTTGTGTCGGAAGATGCATTCTGTGTGGCATGAACGTAAAGGCGGGTTCACAGGTGCCAATCTGCGACTGATATTTTATGTACGTAGAGTTTCCGACTCATCCCTTTTAGTCGGAAAGTGTCAGAAGTAGCGCCTGGAAAGTATCGACTAGTTGGCGCCTTGGCGGGAAGTGAATGTAAACAAACAACCACCCGCCAAGATGTCTTCCTCCAGTGACGATGCTGAAGCTGTGGTTGCTCCTCTTTTGGCGTACGGAAGAGTCAACAAAAAAGAAAATGCCTGTGGATACGTCCCTGGTTAAGTAGAAGGAAAGAAAGGAGTGTCTACCACACACTAACCTTAAGAAGACTATGCACAATTGCGATCAAATTAAATCCTGACAAGTCTTCAATGTTCACCTCCAACAACACCCTGCGTTGAGGGAAACAGTTCTTGTAGAGTGGCAGCTATTTCGTCGGACGACGATTTGCGCAAGCACTTTTTTTTATTGTATAATTCATTTCTAGGCTTCCAGATGTGTTCTTTTTCCCCCACCAACTCTAACATCATCTTCTCTATATGTGGAGATCACATTTTCAAAGCTTACTCCGTGACGTTACGACGTAAGTAAAGTCGCAAATCGACTAGCAAGACCAACATGTTGGCCTTGTTTTACGACTGCTTTCTGCAGTCGCAAGGCACCGACTGTGAGTCGGAAACTCTACGTACGTAAAATATCAGTCGCAAACTGGCACGTGTGAACCGACCTTAAGACTGGTGCCGCCACAACGGTGTACCCGTCAGCCGCCCTCCCTCTGCGCCAACGGGAAAATGCCTCTGTGATATGTATTTGCTAGCAGTGATCAACACCATCACTACTATCAATAATAACAAATACCTCTAATTACAATTACAGCTTCAAAAATCATGCATCACACTCGCTAACAGCAAAACAAGAACAGCAAAACAAAACAACAACAACAATCATCTCCATTGGCAAGCGCTTTTTGCTCACCACTTTTTAGATTTTTCATTGTATTTTTAGGATTGCTAGTGAAACGTTATTCTCTCTCTCTCTCTCTCTCTCTCTCTCTCTCTCTCTCTCTCTCTCTCTCTCTCTCTCTCTCTCTCTCTCTCTCTCTCTCTCTCTCTCTCTCTCTCTCTCTCTCTCTCTCTCTCTCTCTCTCTCTCTCTCTCTCTCTCTCTCTGCATGTTGTGCTTCAATACACAACGAGGCTTGCATGTTGACATTCGAAGTTAATCATTTTATCTTTCAGCTTTACACTTTTCACAGGACAATTTATATAGTGAAAACATAGATTTGGGAGCTAAGGCGGGTTTATCCATTTAATTGAAAAGCAGCAGCAGCAGCAGCAGCAGCACAGCAGCAGCAACAAGTACTAGCAATGTATCTGTAATATAATGTAATACAATGGTGGACAAGCAGGCACACTGGCAGGACTTGAGCAGACAGGGTTTGCAGGACACAAAGTCGACTCCTTCCAGCACGGCAACCATTTTGAATTAACAAGTGTAACTGTAGTACATAGAATAACTACTGAAAATATATAAAATAGAAAAAAAATACAACAGTACAAAATAACACTAGATAAGGAAAGTGAAGCCTTATCAGGGATCATATCCATTCCAACTCCGAAGTGGATGTGCGACTCCTGGCAAGGCTTCATTCTCGTTATCTTGTATTGATTTGTACTATTGTACTTCTTGATTAAGATATTTGCAGTTGTTGTTACCATTGTGTTTCCCTGCCACCTTCTTCACTTTGTACTACCGTTATATTTGGTAGTATAAGCAGCAGCAGCGGAAAGACGATGACGACGACGACAAAGCGGATGATTTATCCAATGGCATGAGACGTCAGAAATGGAAGTGAGATAAAAGTAAAAAGATAACGCACTTTCAACTCTTACTCATGGCAGGCGAAGGAAGTTCTCTATACCTAGGCCAAATTTTAGCAATGCCATCCACGTGTCCTTGACCGCTACCCACACCTGAGACAGTGTGTTTCCATGCAAGTCTTGATCCAGTCAGTATATAGTACGAAGACGTTAGTCCCTGAGTCTTGAGCCCCGAGCCCCGAGTCCCCATCCCAATCACTGATGCAGTAGACTGATATGTGGACGACCGAGGTCGCTTTCTAGTAATTAGAATACTCAGCATGAAGGAACGTTCCCCTCTCCTGAGTGAGGGACAACCCCTGGTGCCTGGCAAGTGAGAAAGTTTTGGACCGGTGGTAATGATTTTTGAAAATGATTTGGGTAAACTTTGGAAGTGCCTGCGAAAAGGAAGGAATGAAGGACCCATTGCACTGCTGATGGGATGCTGGGAACTGAATACATGGGGAGTTTCAGTTTCTTCCGGGGGCCATTGAGGGAGGTAATACAGGAGAAAGCATAAAGGAAGAATGAGTAGTAAGTGAATACAGAGCAGGACAAAGACAGGCTGGAGAGGGAAATATAGACTGACGTGCATCGCTCACTACTCGCCCCAGGACGTTAGCGGCACAATGGTACATAAAGAATACAAAGAAATCAGACCTCGAGTTGGATGGATGGACATGTAGATAAACACCATTAGCTTGAGCGGTGCCATCCAACTTTCAGGTGCTTTGTTTTTGTCACAGCACCTACTGCCTAACAGACGCGATGAAAGGAAAAAGTGCGGCCCTCGGTGTTGTGATAGTGGCGGCGTGTGGTGGTGGCGGTGAAGGTAGTGGTGTTGGTGGGGAGGTGGTGTCTCCCCAACATTATTCTCTGCTTCGTTTCATTCGTGCCACTAACTTCATTTAACTTCGAGGTTCATTTTTCCCCACTTGGAGATGCCTTATTCACCATCACATTGTTGTCTTTTACTGCCCTGTGTGGCGCGGTGCACTCAACATTACCATTGCACATCCATTGCCAAGCTAGCCACGCCCTTCTCTTTTAATTACTAACTTAGTCACGCACTTTATCTTCATTCTAGAGAAGTTCCTTAATCTGCTCAATTACCTCTTCCAGTTATCTACAGAAATACATAGAATTTGCTCCAGTTACATAATTTTAGACTCACAGACTTGCAGGCATTTGTTCAACCTCTTATTTATTTATTTATCTATTCAACTATCCATCATTAATTAGTCTATATATCAATCTATCATACG
Source organism: Portunus trituberculatus (assembly GCF_017591435.1). Lineage (NCBI taxonomy): Eukaryota > Metazoa > Arthropoda > Malacostraca > Decapoda > Portunidae > Portunus > Portunus trituberculatus. The sequence continues at coordinate 2,263,214 of NC_059300.1, read as the reverse complement.
TCGTCGTGTATTGCATCCACTCAAAACTCAAAGATATATATTTTTCTTTTGTCTCGGTTCCTCAGCTATTAATGTCCGCATATTGAGTATTATAGCCTCCGTGAATGTCATCTCCTTTGTCTTCTTTTTGCCAAATGCTCCTTTCAGGCATGCCATTCCCAGAGCTTCCGTTCACTCACCCACGCGTTCGCTTAATATTTTGCTCCACCACGCTATCAACGCCTCCATCAACGCCTCCATTATCACTCATCCTCATCCACAGCGCCGGCTCTTAGGATCCTGTCATCTTTTATCTTGCCAACACCCACACATTCATCACCACCAAGCCGGTCATGATCCCTCCTCAATACCCAGCTGTACACACACACACACACACACACACACACACACACACACACACACACACACACACACACACACACACACAGAGATTGTCACTCTCTCTCTCTCTCTCTCTCTCTCTCTCTCTCTCTCTCTCTCTCTCTCTCTCTCTCTACTATCAATTTCATCCATTCAATTTGTGTTTGATTCTTTTTGATCTATGTTGTTTTTCTTGTCAGTGAAGAGAGGAAGATGATGATGAGGAGAAAGATGAGGAGGAGTTAGATGAAGAGGAACTGGAGGAGGAAATTGAAGAAGAGGAGGGGAGGAGAAGGAGGGTGAGGAGGAGGATAAAGGAAATATTGACGTGACGTGGCCAGACGCTCACACAGGCACGTGCTCTCGTCCTTTTTCCAACAGGTGAGGCCAAGCGTGAGGTGTGAGGAGTGCCGGGAAGAGAGGGTAGCGTGTTGCAGGACAGGCAGGCACGGACCAGACTGGTATCATCATCAGTGCCCGTGTAATTTACTAATGATTATCCAGTGCCTTTTAATGTTCTGTTTTGGATATTTTTTGTCTTTCCTTGTTTCCATTTTTTTTTTTTTTTGTCGTTCTGTGTCTTGAAGGATGTGCTATCTTTTTTTTTTTATTTTCGTCCTTTCATACCTACACATTCTTACTCTTCATTGACTTTCATCATTTCCTTCTTTTTTTTCTCTCCCTTTCCTCTACTAGAATCAAATCACAGACCTGAAAAAGAGGAAACAAAAAGAAAGCAAGAAGAAGAAGAAGAAGAAGAAGAAGAAGAAGAAACACTCACACCCACAGGCAAACTTATTTCTCTACACTTTTCCTTGTGGAATGACCTTATTACCTCACACCCTTATCTTCTCCAACCCTCCCTGCCTCCCTGGCCATACATTCAACACCCTGCCTCCTCCCCTCACACACACACACACACACACACACACACACACACACACACACACTGGCACTCCGCCTAGCTCCAGGAAGCCCCGCTAGGCACCGAGGCTCCCAAGTTTCCGCTGCCACTGTTCTTTTAAGTACTCGCTAAAGTTTGTTTTTCCATCTCAACTTTGAGGCTTGCCGCTGAGTCTTATTTGTGTGTGTGTGTGTGTGTGTGTGTGTGTGTGTGTTAGTAGAGAGAGAGAGAGAGAGAGAGAGAGAGAGAGAGAGAGAGAGAGAGTGTCATACTCATTCAATCCTAATTTAATCTCATCTCTCTCTCTCTCTCTCTCTCTCTCTCTCTCTCTCTCTCTCTCTCTCTCTCTCGAACACTCACACAAAAAAGATAAAAAGTGACACTAAGTAGGTGGAGACAAAAAGAAAAAAACCCAGAAGGCAGTGAAAGAGGAGGAGAAGGAGGGGGAGGAGGGCGAAGGAGATAGAGTCTCATTGCCACACACAACCACCACCACTACCAGCACCACCACCACCTTCACCACCACCACCATCATCTACCACCACCACCACCACCACCACCACCATCATGCGGATAAAATTGATCATTTGGAGCCTCTAAGTGTGCGTGTTGTAGTAGAAAAGATGACACCTCACCTGGCCAGGACACCTTTAATGATTAAATTTTCAGGTACCATCAGGCTACCACCCTCAGGACGAATATTAGGTTCGGGGCTAAAAATAACCTTGAACCAACTTAACATTTACGATCAAGAAAAAAAAAAGGAAACCTAATAGCAGTTTAGAAAGAAAAACTCGAGCTGCATTGGCCTTTGTGATGAGTCTGTTGGCTGCGAGTACTGAGTTTATTGATGCTCTTGGGAAGGGAATCTTGACAGTGTTGAATTTTACCACCGAAGTATCAAGGTTAGGTTAGGTTACGTTAGGTTAAGGTTAAGGTTAAGGCTTAGGTTAGGTTAGGTTAGGTTAGGTTAGGTTAGAGTAAGGTTAAGGTTAGGTTAGATAGGTTATAGGTTTTAGGTTAGGTTAGGTTAGGTTAGGTTATAGGTTACTCTCGACGGGTAACCCAGAACGTCAAGATACTGGAACTTAGCCCAGTATCGCCTAGCATACCATAAGAAGACCATTCTATTATTCTGTTTATCTATTTATTCATTTACTCATTAAGTTTATCTACACGGGGAATCTTCTTAGTGTAATGTTGGAAAGTATTTGTGGATATAGTGTAGGATTACCACTAAGCACCAGGCGGCATACAAGGGCAGCGTGGTGTTGGGGTTGGTGTTGATTGGCATTGTGACCCTGAGTAGCGGTGCTATTGTGCCGGTATTGCCTCGTTCTCGCCCCGTTATGGACAAGGAGGTCTGCACTTCCCCCCGGCCGCGATAGTGAAGTGTTTTGTTTGGAACCCGAAACTATACCTTCCCTTCCTTCTTCCTTCCCCTCCCTTGATTCCTGCTCCTTTGATGTCACCTCGATCCCTCCCTCGTTCCCTCCCTCTCTCCCTCCCTTCCTTCACTCTCTTTCTTGGCTCCCCTCCCCAGGTTCTCACATTCTTTTCCTCCCCTCGTGCCTTGCCCCGCCCCTCCGCCCCTCCTGAGTGGGTGTGATGGACGTGAGGGTAAATATAGTGGAAGGCAAGTCCCGGAGATGTACAGGCGACGTTTGTTTAAGTCACCCCTCTCGTCCGCAGCCGTTTTTTATCGTATTTATCATGTGTTTATTTGTATTGGGTTTGTTTGCTTGTTTACACACACACACACACACACACACACACACACACACACACACACACACACACACACACACAGCCCGGTAGCTCAGTGGTTAGAGCGCTGGCTTCACAAGCCAGAAGACCGGGGTTCGATTCCCCGGCCGGGTGGAGATATTTGGGTGTGTCTCCTTTCACGTGTAGCCCCTGTTCACCTAGCAGTGAGTAGGTACGGGATGTAAATCGAGGAGTTGTGACCTTGTTGTCCCGGTGTGTGGTGTGTGCCTGGTCTCAGGCCTATCTGAAGATCAGAAATAATGAGCTCTGAGCTCGTTCCGTAGGGTAACGTCTGGCTGTCTCGTCAGAGACTGCAGCAGATCACACAGTGAAACACACACACACACACACACACACACACACACACACACACACACACACACACATTCACTTGTACAGTTATTTCCGTCACCCACTCAATCATTCTGTCGCTTTGGCTGCATGATTAGATGCCTGGCTGGCTGTTTGCTGGGCTATCTCTGTTCTGCCTCGGTTTAAAAATAACGTGCTTGTTTTCACCGATCCCTCTTATTATCAACTTTGTTTGTGCATTGCTATATCTGTCCTTCTATTCACTGTCTCCTATGTGATTAAGTCTCTCTCTCTCTCTCTCTCTCTCTCTCTCTCTCTCTCTCTCTCTCTCTCATTTCACCAACAAAATTTATCAATATTGGCAGTAGACGGACACTTGGCCGCTCTCTGTACTACACGTCACGCTGCTCCTGTCTCCTGTCTCTTCTCCCTTAGCTCCTTCGTCTTTGTCTCCTCGTCTCTCCTTCACTGTCTTCCTCTTATTCTCCTCCCTCTTTCCGATATCAAGGTAAAATTTTCAGTGTATTGTTTTCTCTTCCACTTTCTTTTCACGTTCTTCGTCTTTTACTTTCCTTCTTGGTTTTCTTTGTTTTCTCTTCCTGTCTTCATAAACTTTTGTCTTATTCTCTATCACTTCTGTCCTCCAACTCTCTCTCTCTCTCTCTCTCTCTCTCTCTCTCTCTCTCTCTCTCTCTCTCTCTCTCTCTCTCTCTCGCTCTCTAAGTGACGTACTAACTGTATTGCTGATGGTAATTTGTTTTTACGCTCTGATCACAATGCCATTAAGAGGACAGGATATGTCATTTCTTTCTGTTATGTTTGGGAGCTTTTTCTGCGTACTTTTATCTTCACTCACTTCTCTTCCCATCTACGTTCGTAACTTTTCATACCCCTGTATCGTTCGTTCACTTATTACGGTTATGGTATCCTCTCTTATTTTTACTTTTTAATCTGTACTCTCTCTCTCTCTCTCTCTCTCTCTCTCTCTCTCTCTCTCTCTCTCTCTCTCTGGATAAAACAAGCAAGATTAGTTCCATTGTCTTCTTTGACCTTAGATTGACATGATATAGTTATCTATCTCGTATACATTTTTCTCTCATATTCTTTAAAGATAATTTCTGGTAACTTATTGTGAAGAAACGATTTATAATATAGATCAGTGAATGAACAAAACTTGAAGTGAAAGATTAATGATGTCGTGTTCCGGAGGTTTCTTTTTAAGGTGTCTCGCATCACTTGGCTCGTGTGTATCAGTTTGTGTAAAAATGCAAAATCTGTAGATATAGTTTTCACATTTTCTAAGCGACTCTGTTCAGAAGGTGACAGGAATTTGGTGGTTGCTTTTTTTCGGTGGTCTAATACTTACAAAACAAAGCGCTTTTTTATCATTTTACGATAATTTTGTCTTTAACATTACTATTTTTATTTACGTTATCTATAATTCCAGACGTTAAGCCCCTTAGTTACTTTACATTGCCTTACTTGTATGAGGCCACTATAATGATTTTGACCTTACAAAAAAAAAAAAAATTGTCATGTCCATTGGAAAAAATTCATCGTAGCATTTAGGAAAATTATTTCAAATTTATATTAAGCATTTCGGAAGTATTATTCGAACCAGTATTGTTCAGCTTTTAAATTATGATCTTGATACAATTTTCGTCTTGTAATCCCTTCGTTACATATTGTAATGTTATATTAATGTGTGTGTGTGTGTGTGTGTGTGTGTGTGTGTGTGTGTGTGTGTGTGTGTGTGTGTGTAGAGCACCATTTACAGTTGTGATGTTGCGAACACTTACAAAACAAGTTGTCAATAAGGGTGGCAGAAACACTTGTGATTTTTATTGGTTTACGCACAAATCTGTCGTGTTTCCTCCAGTATTGACTATTTTCATCATCCTCTCATTTCTGCTTGTTATCCCTCTTCAGTGTTTGAACCATTCGCAGCATATGTGCACCCTACCCTCGGGCCCTCGTCAGCACAGCATGTTGAGAGTGCCAGTCAGTGCCAAATCTATAGACAAGGGTTTCGAAATGGCTCATGGATATTGTGGTGGGTCATTGACCGTCTGCAGCAGTATGTTGTTGCTGTGGTGGTGGTGGTGGTGGTGGTGGTGAAGTTGTTTTGCTCAGTGTGATAGCTTCTGTTACTGGTGCTGCTGCTGTTTCATGTGACGACAATGATGGATATGATATAGACGGTTTAGATGAATGTGTGTGTGTGTGTGTGTGTGTGTGTGTGTGTGTGTGTGTGTGTGTGTGTGTGTGTGTGTGTGTGTGTGTGTGTGTCCCTTTATTGTTCTTTCCTTCATTTCCATGGTAATGACGTCTGTCACTTGGCTTACCTGACCTACTTTTAATGTATTCCATTTGATGTTAATATCCTTTATCGAAGTTTTTCATGCATTCTGCCTCTCGCAATGCGTTTGTTTCTTTGTAGTCCTGGTGACCTACATCCTGGGTCGCCATGCCAACGGTGGTGCTGCGGTCACCTACCCATGTTTGTGTCGCTGTCTTTGTGGTGCCCTAGAGGCCGTCTTCCTGTGTGGCTCTCATCTCTTCTTCTTCATCATCTTCTTTATCATCATCTCTTCTTGTTCTTGTTCTTGTTCTTCTACTTTTCTTCTTGTTCTTGTTGTTGTTCTTCTTCTTCCTATTATTATTATTGTTATTGTTATTATTATTATTATTATTATTATTATTATTATTATTATTATTAGTAGTAGTAGTAGTAGTAGTAGTAGTAGTAGTATTGCTATTTTTATTATTATTATTATTTTTATTATTATTATTATTATTATTATTATTATTATTATTATTATTATTATTATTATTATTATTGTTATTATTATTGTTACCATTATCATTACTTTCACTAATATTATCATTGGTTATTGTTATTAGTAGTAATAATAATTATGTTGTTTTTCAGTCGTAATCTGTCTGTTTGTTAGTTTGTTTCTGCTACTTTTTTCTTTAACATTTTTTTTCTTTTCTTTGTTTCTCATTTTGTCAATCCAATTCCAGTGAAAATTACCACCAGCACCACTACTAGCACCACCATCGGCACCTCCACCACCACTTGTAACAAGTCTGTTTACAGTTTTCGCACACACACACACACACACACACACACACACACACACACACACACACACACACACACACACACACACACACACACACACACACACACACACACACACACACACACACACACACACACACACACACACACACACACACACACACACACACACACGTGTACCCACTAAGGGCGAACCTTCAAATGCGTCAGACAGCATTTGTTTTGATGTACCATGTCATTATCAGGCCACTGCCAACACACACACACACACACACACACACACACACACACACACACACACACACACAAGCCAGAGGACCGGGGTTCGATTCCCCGGCCGGGTGGAGATATTTAGGTGTGTCTCCTTTCACGTGTAGTCCCTGTTCACCTAGCAGTGAGTAGGTACGGGATGTAAATCGAGGAGTTGTGACCTTGTTGTCCCGGTGTGTGGTGTGTGCCTGGTCTCAGGCCTATCCGAAGATCGGAAATAATGAGCTCTGAGCTCGTTCCGCAGGGTAACGTCTGGCTGTCTCGTCAGAGACTGCAGCAGATCAAACAGTGAAACACACACACACCGCGTTCAATGAGCTCTGAGCTGGCTTCGTAATGGGGAAGACTGTCTGGGCGACCAGCAGACGACCGTGGTAAATTACACACACACACACACACACACACACACACACACACACACACACACACACACACACACACACACACACACACACACACACACACACACACCCTGCTTGAAGCTTGAGTCACTTGCTAGGCTGAGGTACACACATACACACACGTATCCAGTGATGTGAATGGTTACCCCGAAGTGGGACTTTGTTAGATTTAAGCACTCAGTGGGAGAGTGATGGTTAGTGATCACGACCTTAACATGAGATACTCTAAAGTCTAAGCCATCGAAAATCTCACACACACACACACACACACACACACACACACACCCGGTAGCTCAGTGGTTAGAGCGCTGGCTTCACAAGCCAGAGGACCAGGGTTCGATTCCCTGGCCGGGTGGAGATATTTGGGTGGGTCTCCTTTCACGTGTAGCCCCTGTTCACCTAGCAGTGAGTAGGTACGGGATGTAAATCGAGGAGTTGTGACCTTGTTGTCCCGGTGTGTGGTGTGTGCCTGGTCTCAGGCCTATCCGAAGATCGGAAATAATGAGCTCTGAGCTCGTTCCGTAGGGTAACGTCTGGCTGTCTCGTCAGAGACTGCAGCAGATCAAACAGTGAAACACCGTGTAGTGTGGTAGCGCACTCGGCTCACAATCGAAAACGGTCAGGGTTCGACTCCCTCGAGCGCGGTGAGGTAAATGGGTAACGCTCCTATGTGTAATCCCTGTCTACCTAACAGCAAGTAGGTACGGGATGTAAATCGAGTTGTGGCCTCGCTGTTCCAGTGTGTAGTGCGGTCTCAGTTTTATCCGAAGATCGGTCAGTATGAACGCTAAGCTCTATTCGTATACGTAGAGGAACGGCTGACTGGATGACTTGCAGATGACCTAAGACCTAGGTGAATACACACACACACACACACACACACACACACACACACACACACACACACAGTTTCACTGTTTACTGAACATGAATTAGTTTGAGATTAATAATTATAGTTCTCCACTCGTAAGGTATCGGTTTTGCTCGTTTTATGTAATTCTTGAATGTCTGGAATTGTGTGTGTGTGTGTGTGTGTGTGTGTGTGTGTGTGTGTGTGTGTGTGTGTGTGTGTGAGTATCCTGGCGTCATTTTTTTCATAACCATTTATAAACTTTTCTTTCCACATTCATACCCTTTTTATTTCTCTCTTTTGCCTCCCACTCCTCTCTACCTCCACACACTGTCCTTCCCATGGCTGGTTCTCCTCAATATAATTCTCTGGTGAATTTTGTGGACGATACAATTAAGAATTGATTGGCTTCCGGTAGCTTTTGGTGAAGTTCGAACTGCCTGCTGATTGAGTTCATCGCCTTCTGGGAGTTGGAAGAGGCCGCTGATTGGACAACAGTAGCAGTGCTCGTTTACATGGAAGGAGGAGAAGATGGAGAGTAGAGAATGTTGGTGGGACTCCTGCCGGTATTCTATTCAAGTTTCACCCAATCAGATCTTATTAGCGAAGACATATTGATGGATATTAAATCAAAATTGTTACTGTCATGATAATTCGCTAATTAAATGAAATAAAACTTAACCTAGCCAAAAATAACGAAACTTTTCCCTTCTTTACTCCCTTTTCTTCACTTTTCTATTTTTTTTTTTCTACGGTGAGAAAGTGTTATAGATGAATGGTTAGCAGAAAAAAAAAAAATTGAACCATTGGGGAAGGGGAGGAAAAATTTACGCTATACATCTGCAGGTTACCGATCTTCACCTTCACCTCCACCTGTACATCACCCCTTTCTTCACTTCTTACACACCACCTTACTTTCCTCTTCGTGCCGCTCGCAGACTCTCTCTTCTTCGTGCCCTGCAGTCTTTCCGTGCAATACTTCTCTTCCTCACCACGCCATCTCCTCCCTGCGGCCTCGCTCCACCACTCCTGGCCACTCCTCTGTTCTTTCCGTCCATCCTTTATTTCTTTCCTTAATCCATTTCTCTCTGCACTAGCATTCGTCATCGCAATTCATAACGTTAGCCACTGGCGGTCATAGCTGTCATCTGGGTAGTCCTGTCTGGAAAAAAGAAACCTCACATTTTTTTTTTTAGCACTGCACATTCTTTCTCTGATTGAAGGGTGTGGTGGAGATGTAAGGAGAAAGGAAGCAGACGTTAGAGGTGGTGAAGAGTGGTGTGGCGCAAGGCAGACTTGAAGAGATGTAGGTTAGTGAATGGTATACAAAATGGACATTGCTCTTGCTTGCAGGGAAGACAATAGAAGGAAAGGATTAGCAAGACTATGCTGAATATGTAATGAGGTACACTTGTTAAATTTCACTGAAACATAATGTGAGAAAATATTTGCAGGATTCAAATGTGGTTCTATTTATTGTGTACCTGTGTATTGAAAGTGTTTTACTGTGTGAGAAAAGTGTTTTACTGTGTGAGAAAAGTGTTTTACTGTGTGAGAAAGCAGAGAGTGTTATGTTAGGAACCATTCTCAAAATAAGCCATGTCAAATAAATGAGTAAATGATAGAGGGTGAGGGTGATGGTGGTGGTGATGGTGGTGGTGGTGCACGGCCAAGGTCCCCAATGTTGTATTTTTAAAAAAAAAAAAATTTTGGTATGTAGTGAGGTTAGCTAAGACTACGATAAGTCACATCAAGACATACCACCATTGTCCCTCCTATCATCTGAGTCTCATTCTTCCACCTATCAACAACCGCACGGCTGACTGGATGACTATGTCCTGGCCGAGTCATTGTCATCACTGCTGACACACTGCCATCACCACACTGCCACCACCATCACCAAACCGTCATCACTACACTATCATCACCACCACACTGCCATACCACATTACCATCACCACCATCACCACACTACTGTTACCACACTGCCATCACCACACTACTATTACCACACTGCCATCACCACACTACTATTACCACACTGTCATCACCACACTGCCATCACCACACTACTATTACCACACTGCCATCACCACACTACTATTACCACACTGTCATCACCACACTGCCATCACCACACTACTATTACCACACTGCCATCACCACACTACTATTACCACACTGCCATCACCACACTACTATTACCACACTGCCATCACCACACTGCCATCACCACACTACTATTACCACGCTGCCATCACCACACTGCCATCACCACACTACTATTACCACACTGCCAACACCACA
>NC_059300.1:2240455-2245455 GCF_017591435.1 Portunus trituberculatus | reverse complement strand
ATTTTAATACTTTGATCATCTTGCTGCAATGGGGCAAATAGTAGAAGTGTTTGACTACAATAAATACACTGCAGAATGGAGGGATGCAGCGGGTCGGGTCAGTCTATCGGAAGGGAAGATAACTTTTCGCTTGACGATAAAGAGAGAAGTTAATATGGAAGGGATGAGTAATGGAAACATGAGATATCACTGTGTAGTCTGAAATAAAGACATTTGTATATATAACGCGTAGTGTGTCTTCTTGTTAGAGCCCCTCCTTCTTACATGGAGTTGGTGGTTAGGGCGATGGATTAGACAGATACATGGATGGGGATGACATGTGGAAATAGGTTTAATAAAAAGACTGTCACGTGTAGGTCTGATGGGTTCCAGCAGCTTCCCTTATTTTTATATGTTCTTGTATTCTAAATTACGTTTTGTAGCTTCACCGTTTAACTGAATACAGTGTGCAGCTTCCGAGTCAAGAGCTGATATCCTTCCAGCAGACTCAGGGACCCTTGATTTATTTAGCCCGGGCAGAAAGGCAGCCACCAACCACCTGCAAAGACATCTATCAGGTGGTCTAGGAGAAAAAAGAGTGTAGAGGTGATGACTGATGAAGAGCGTGAGGCAGGAGAATGACGCACCTAGGGAAGGCAGGCGAGGTGTGAAAGGGCATAAAATATACATAACAAACAATATATGATACATGCCTGCTTTATTTTCCACAAGAACAAAGTGATTCTAGTGTTACAAAGGGAGTTCAGAAAGATATTCACTTTAAACGCTGCTCCATCAAAGAAAGGTTACTGGGTGGAAGTGTATCAGTGTACCTTCGCTGGTGTATCGAGTCTTCTGCGTTGAAAAGTTCGATGTTAAAAGAGTGAAAATTGTAGTTCATGGTTTTATCAGCGGTAGAGATGAAAGAAAGAAATGGTTGTCGTCTTTATTTCCTGCTTAAGTGAGGTGGAAGGTTTGGTGGGCGAGGGGTCGTCTGGCGCATTGGTTCAAATCCTGGCCACGGTCAGAGGTTAGGAAGGACGTCCACTTCGAGTAAGGGTTCCCAAGCACCGCAACCAAATCCTTCGTTAGGAGGCGCCGCCCTGACCCTGACAGACTCGGGATATTGGATGTAAAAACGTCGACACACACACACACACACACACACACACAGAGAGAGAGAGAGAGAGAGAGAGAGAGAGAGAGAGAGAGAGAGAGAGAGAGAGAGAGAGAGAGAGAGAGAGAGACTAAAGTGAGTTTGGTGAGATGTAAAGGTATGGAAAAGCTTGTAAATCAGAAGTCGACTTAGTTGTAAATTGCCTTATATTGTACCTGTTTAAGAAATAAGGTGGAGTATCTAATCCATCATAATATTCATGCCTGATAGTTCCAACTTTTTCCCTTTTCAAAAATACTCCCTCGTTAGAAAGACACTCCAGCACCTCCCAGTCTCATTGCCTCGTGTAGTGCGTGATGGACAGTCTTCTATGTCGCAACTCAATGTAAATCATCCCCTCCAAGGAAATACTGTAAATCTTTGCCGTTACTTCAGTTTTGCCCTCCTGCTTCAGTAGTGGAATCCTGGATTAATTTGTTCTTACCAAACCTTTTGTCTAATGATTTCTATTGATCCTTCTCTTTAGTAACATTTATCCCAAACCTTCTTAATGTTATGCTGCTGTTGTGGTATATTCTTTTTGTCTTTATTGTTATTATTATTATTATTATTATTATTATTATTATTATTATTATTATTATTATTATTATTATCATTATTGTTATCATTATCTTTGAATTCCTGAAGTCATCATGCAGTATTCACTAGACATCTGAACCTCTCCACTATATCATTAACTAGTAAATTTATTGAACAAACTCTGTAAGTTATTCTTTATTTACTAATAATTCTATTCTTAATTTTTCGACATTTATTATATTTCACCTTCTCAAATAAGAATAAAGAATAAGGAAAAGAATCATAGGCGGCAGTAGAGATTGCCTACCTTTTTTTCATCTTCTTTCTTTATTTCTTTGTACAGGTGAGGCAGGCAAGATAAACCTTATGACGTTTCGGGCCTCAAAAAATTCAATACCTTCTCTTTTCTGCTGGAGCGATCTTTCTACGACACACAGATAACCCTTCCTCTTTAATAACGCCCAGCCGAACCTTCCTTCCACCGGCACACGGCTTAGAAAATGTATGACTGCAGCAGTACAGGTATTCGACGAGGACAGCAGGGCAGGAGTGACGCACATACAGAGAGAGAGAGAGAGAGAGAGAGAGAGAGAGAGAGAGAGAGAGAGAGAGAGAGAGAGAGAGAGAGAGAGAGAGAGAGAGACAGAAGGTGTCTGATTAAACTTCTGTCGCTTCCATCAAAACCATATTCACACATCCCAAGGTCATCATAAGCTTGCTGGAACCATCTCGCCAGCCGGAATCACCTCATCAAACACACACACACACACACACACACACACACACACACACACACACACACACACACACACACACACACACACACACACACACACACACACACACACACACACCTGCATTAGCGTCTAATTGTCATCAGGTAAATCCTATCTGATGAGCCGCATACAGGTAACAGGTACACAGGAGCCGGGCGACGGAGACGAGAGGCGCCAGGTAATGTCCCACGCTCATGCGACTTTAACATATGGATTACGGCCCGGGAGGAAGGGAGGGAGGGAGGTTGAGAGAAAGGGTGGCTCGAGCTACGGGAGGGAATGGAAGGCGGAAGGAGGGCTGGAGCAAAGGTGATGCAATGGGAGGGTGGAGGGAGGGAAGGAGTGATGGAAAGAGGGTGAAGGAAATTGTACCGAGAAATGAGGGCATGCGAGGGAACAAAGTGAAATAATTAACGAATGAGAAGAAATGACGTAATAACTGACAGGAAACAAGATGATTCAGTAACGCTAAAAGCATCGGAGGTATCGTCATCACGAGAATATAAAGAAGAGGTGAATATTGAAATAAACAGAAAATTTTGTAGAAGAGGATGAGAGAGTCGGCGAAGGAATGCACCAAGAGAGAGATAAGGAAGGTGAAGACCCATGAGGAAGATGAAAAAGGAGACAGGCACGCAAGGGAAGTACAAGATACAGAAGCAAAAAGAGAGGGTGGGTGAGGGGCGTTGCAGGGGAGGAAGCAGCCAGGGCGAAGCAGGAAGAGCGGAGAGGTGGAGCAAGGGAGGCGGCTGGCACTCCTCATGCACGCCGGGCTGAGGAATTTCATCATCCCCGCAAGCGGCTGGCGTCCGGGCGAGTCAGTTTATTGTGATGTGATGACGCGTGCCTTACCGACTGGCTGCACGCACTGGATGGTTGGGTGACTTTCTCGATAGACAGGTGAACGGATGAAGGGATGAGCCTATGGATAGCGGACTGTCAGACTGCTGTGCTGAAAGACTGAGAGAATAGAGATGCACGAGTGTGAGTGGTTGATTGACTCGCTAGCTGTTTGTGATCTAATAATTTGATAGGTGCTTGTCTGACGCTTGAATGTGTCAAAGAATTCAGTAGTAAGACGTCTTTGAGCTTTCGTATTGGGGTGATAAGCCGTAGTGATGATAAACAGTGATGACTACATAAGTGATAACAATAGTACTAATGCTGGTATTAATGATATCAGCTCTCGAATTCTCTCTCTCTCTCTCTCTCTCTCTCTCTCTCTCTCTCTCTCTCTCTTTCTGAGAAATTTGCATAATTTAGGGTAGTTTTCTTGTGCAAATTTGTTGATAGCGATAAATAAACAATCTAAATTATGAATGTTAGTGAATGTAACATCAAACAACTCAGAATCGAAATAATTTACAGGAAGAGAGTTAAGAATAAATAAATGCATAAATATATAAAATGAGTCTTTCCAATATCCTGACCTCCATTTCAGAGCTCATTGGCGCGGCTCATGATACCTAATGATTTATTCAGGGGTTAATTTGTGCTGCGAAGCTCCGGTCCGCAATTACGAACGCTTCCTCTGTTATCGTCCATTGCGGACATGGACTAATATGGTCAATTAGACAGATTTTGATGCATGTCCTCGAAACAGTAATGGTTCACTGTTTATCGGCGAACGAGGATCGGGTACAGATGGGAAGGGCCTGGGGAGGGGAAGGCATAGGTGGAGTGATGTGTAGGGGGAGGGGGAAGCCACAGGGCAGGTACAGGTTCAGTAGACGGGATAGAGGGACAGGTGAAAGAACGGTGCAATAAATATGCCTGCATGCAATGGCAGAACTGTAAAGGTATGGGAGCGAAACATGGATTGAACGTGTGTGTGTGTGTGTGTGTGTGTGTGTGTGTGTGTGTGTGTGTGTGTGTTTGTCAACACCGCTTTGTCAATGGCAGGCACGAACAAGGCGGTGTCTGAGAACAAGGCGATGTCTGGTAAGTAAAACATAAGGAGAAGGACACATGTTACAGGCGGGATGCAGGAAAGAGATTGAGAAACAAATGTAGAAGCGGCAGGCCTTCTGAAGTGTGGGTAAATGATAACTTATTCATACCACATTATTTTAGAATTTTTGTGCTGACTCAACGTTTTTTTTTCAATAGTTTTTAATGATATATCATGAAAAAATTAATAGCAAAAAATATTAAAATTAATGATATCCATTGATACACACACACACGCACGCACGCACGCACGCACGCACACACGCACGCACACGCACACACGCACGCACGCACGCACGCACGCACGCACGCACGCACGCACACACACACACACACACACACACACACACACACACACACACACACACAATTCTAAAGTACAACTGCCAGGAGTTAATCGTGGTGTTGTACAAGTGCATAGGCAGTATTGCGTCACTCGCCTCATTCATTTTCCTCATCCCTCACCATGACCGTTGGCGCGCCATAATCCCCTCGCTCTGTAGCCGTTTCCCTGCAGCCTTTGCCAAGTTCTCTTTAAACTCCACGGAATTTCATGATGTCCAAAATTAATTTCTGTCACTGAGCTTCTACACAGATAG
>NC_059300.1:2207955-2235455 GCF_017591435.1 Portunus trituberculatus | reverse complement strand
GGAGGAAGAGAAAATGAATAGAAGAAGGAAGAGGAAAAGAACGATGCAGGAAGGGAAAAAAATGAATAAGAGGGGGAAAAGGAAGACGAAAATGACGACGTAGGAAGAGAAAAATGAATAGGAAAAGGAGGAGCCGGAGAAGAAAAGGAGAAGAGTGCTGTATGTAATAAAGGTAAAAAAAGTGAGAAAAAAAAGCTAAGGAGAACATTTGATAACGCGTTCCCAATGAGATGATACAGAGGAACAAGGCAGCAAGGAGGCGAAGGTGAGAAGGCCAACGGTGGTCTAATTGATAGAAGTTGGGGTGACGGGCGCACACTAAACGGTGGAAGTTAAGGCGAAGGGCGAGCCGCAGACAGACAGACAGACAGACACACGGACACAGAGTCGGAAACAGCACGGCGACCTTATATTATCGACCTGTTGAGTCTCGCAGTAGAGAGAGAGAGAGAGAGAGAGAGAGAGAGAGAGAGAGAGAGAGAGAGAGAGAGAGACCCTTGTAGCATTTTCCCTCTCTGCCACATTGTTCTCCTCTTCTTCGTCCTCCTCCTCCTCCTCCTCCTCCTCCTCTACAGTAGCATTTGTCATGACCCTCCTTTCTCTATTTTTCTCTTCCATTATTACTTACAAACACTATCAATCATCTTGTCTCTCTCTCTCTCTCTCTCTCTCTCTCTCTCTCTCTCTCTCTCTCTCTCTCTCTCTCTCTCTCTCTCTCTCTCTCTCTCTCTCTCTCTCTCTCTCTCTTCTCTCTCTCATTTGTCTTTTACCTCTCTCACTTAGCTTCTTTTCCTTTCCTCCTTTCCCTCTCCTCTCCTTTCTCCCTCCCCTATTTCTCCTCCATCTTATTCATGTCTCCTCCAGGTCAGTGTTTCCTTTCCCTCACCTTTCTGTTTTGCCTGTAGCCCCTGCACGGTCCCCGCCCCTAGTTCTCCCAGGACCACCAGCTTTCTGTTCTTATTCTGTCTTTTATTTTGTGTTTTTTTCTCTGTATGGTTTGTTCAAATGAGTGTTTCTTTTATAAAGCAGTTGGCTAATATTAAGGCAAGACAATTTTTTTCAAACTGCAGTGAATTGGTGTATATGTTCATTCTGATTGGTAGGTTTTCAAAAAGTTGTTAAAATATTCAATTTTTTTCTAAATGTCACAGCTGAATTAGCTTTTTGGTATTGGCAATGTATTTGTTTGTGGATATAATGATCTGAAAGCGCTAATACCTCAGCCTATTAACATCACTCAAGACGCCGGCAGGCGCAGGGAAACGTTAAATTTGAAAATTGGTTAAAAAAAAAAATGAAAGTATGTTTTAATTTTTCTGTGTTCATTTTGTTATCTTGTGTGCAAGCCTTAGTCGAATTGAATCTATCTAAAGTTCACATCGGAAAAGCAATCACGGAACGGGAAGACTGACGAGACTTAAGCCGGGTGTTGCTCAGACAGGGATCTCTGGACTGATGTATGTGTTGTGAGCCATTGTAACTCTAAGCCTGTCGCATTTGATTCAGTTAATATAAAATTCTCACCAAGATAATTAGTTAATTAATTTGCATCATTATTACAATAAAATAATTAGCACAAGAACAATAAACTGCAAAATTTCATAGATTTTAATGAGAAATTTCCTTAAATCGTTAATATTAGTTTTCAAAAATGCAAATCCTTCCATATTGTTTTGTTTATTACGTGTAATACAAAAGTTCATCCATACAAACTTTGGAAAGCGGTTCCCGATAAAAACGATTTCCCACTTAAAACTTCATGATGAACAACGAGATTGGTTCTGAGATGATGATGTAATTTAGCAAAAGAGAATATAAATTATAAGTAGCAAAATTTCCTTTTCTTCTTGCTTTATTTTGAAAGAAAAAAAAAAATACAACATTGACATTGATGTGTCAGGAGAAATGAGAGAAAAGCGTGTCTGTTAACTTCGCTCCTCATTAAAGGATTAGAAAGAAAATCATTATTACCAAAGTCTCGAAAATTAATACGTATATTTATCTTTTCTTCATTATAAAAAAGATAGTTCCTGTGTTTACTTATAACAAATATTATTCATTGCACGGACCCAACAACACTCCCAAGTAGATAGACACACACACACACACACACACACACACACACACACACACACACACACACACACACACACACACACACACACACACAGATAAATAAATAGATAGATAGATATTTATCGTCCACAAAAATTCCGTATTAAAAAAAAATCCTAAATACAGCATTGGCCCATAATGAAAGAATGGAACACATTAAAGCAACGAAAAACACCTAAACCCCCCCTCCCCCACACACACAGACAATCAAATAAATAAATAAATACAAACCAACATAAGCACTGTAGAATAAAGAAGGATGGGGAGAAAAGAAGAGGAAAGAGTCCAAGAATAGAAGTGAAGGGATAAGTGGAAGAGGCAGAAGAAAGCAGTGTAGCACAGAGATGGATGGAGAGGGATGGAGGAGAGATGGAAGAAAAAGAAAAGAAAGAGATAAAAAAAGTGTCTGACGAATAGACACAGAGAACATATAGAGAATGAGGGAATAGGGAAGGAATGGAAAAAGAGGAGGGAGGGAGGGAGGCAGGGAGGGAGGGAGGGAAGGAAGCTGGGTGTGGTGTGAGGGAGAACTTGCTTGTATGGGGGTGAATGTCGGCGCCGCTACAAGCACCTCCCTTTATTGTTGAGCTCAGGTATTCCCAGCACCTGTCGGGTTAAAGGGGAGCCTCTCTCTCTCTCTCTCTCTCTCTCTCTCTCTCTCTCTCTCTCTCTCTCTCTCTCTCTCTCTCTCTCTCACCATGGATATACAGTAAATGCATGAAATTCCTGGACGAAGGACGAAGTAAAAAATATGAAACAAGGAACAAACGAAGTCAAGAGGGAGGAGGAGGAGCAGCAGGAGGAGGAGGAGGAGGAGGAGGAGGAGGAGGAGGAGGAGGAGGAGGAGGAGGAGGAGGAGGAGGGAGGAGGAGGGAGGAGGAAGAGGAGGAGGAGGAGGAGGAGGAGGAAAGGAGGAGGAGGAGGAGGAGGTGGAGGAGAGGATAAGAAATAAAAAAGGGGGAGAGTGTGGAAGCGCTGAAGTTTATTGTAATAAGAAGGAAAGAAGATGACCATCATATTGAAAGAAGAAGAAACAGAAAGAAGCAGACGGCACGTGGTCAAATGAGGCAAAATAACAAATTCTGGAACACATACAATATTGAGAGTAAACTGGTAAAGGAAAGTAAATAAAAAGAGAGAGAAAAAAACTACAAGAAGAGAGATGGAAATGGGTTAAAGAAAAATGTAAGGAAAGTTTGAGCAAGAGAGACCCAAGTTATTGCTTCTATAAGGGCTTGATATCGGCGAGGTGGAGACGAGGGAGGGCGGTGTGGGCAAGACTGATGGACCAGGAAAAGGATGCTGGGCGGGGGCAGGGTGGTGGACTCGTGGGTGTGTGACCGAGTGAATAGAGGGCTGGGTGAGACTGTCACCGCCCAACTCAAGTCTTGTGTGTCATGGCACTGAGTGTGACGCTGAGACTGGACGAGATGGCACAGCGGGGAACCTTTTCTTCTGCGCCGCACGTGATGGAGCTGGACAAAGTTAGTGTAATTCACCTCGGTCATCTGCTGGTCACCCAGCCAGTCTTCCCCATTATGGAGCGAGTTCAGAGTTCATAGACCGATCTTCGGGTAGGACTGAGACCACAACACACTCCACACATCGAGAAAGCGAGGTCACAACCCCTCGAGTTACATCCCGTACCTATTTACTGCTAGGTGAACAGGGGCTACACATTAAGAGGCTTGCCCATTTGCCTCGCCGCCTCCAGGATTCGAACCCGGACCCTCTCGAGTGTGAGTCGAGCGTGCTAACCACTACACTACGCGGTGTGTGTGTGTGTGTGTGTGTGTGTGTGTGTGTGTGTGTGTGTGTGTTTGCAGTCTCTCTCTCTCTCTCTCTCTCTCTCTCTCTCTCTCTCTCTCTCTCTCTGTCTCTCTCTGTGTCTGTTTGTCTCTCTCTCTCTCTCTCTCTCTCTCTCTGTGTGTGTGTGTGTGTGTGTGTGTGTGTGTGTGTGTGTGTGTGTGTGTGTGCAGTCTCTCTCTCTCTCTCTCTCTCTCTCTCTCTCTCTGCGCGCGCACATGTGTGTGTGTGTGTGTGTGTGTGTGTGTGTGTGTGTGTTCTTTTTCTATATTTCACTTTTTCAATATCTTTTACATTTTCGTGTCATGGATCAACAATACTAGGATATAAAAATCCCTACGTTTACTGCCGTACATATATTGCAGTTGTATTGAGAATTTTTATATTAATTTGTAATTCTGTTTCCCTGATGGTGAGTGTCGGTAAAAATTTACTGTTGTGCTTGATTAGAAGTTGCGAATTCTCATCTACAATATTGAACCTGTAGTGATCATTGTGCTGTTGAATTAGAACCAAATTAATAAAGAAAATAACTAAAAAAGAAAAGGGAGGCAGGCGGCAGAAACATGAAGTATGGAGTCATTGGTCCGAAAAACTTGTCTGAAAATAACTTTTAGGCGCGTATATCAGTGTGATGGCAGAGCCTTTGCTGGGAACACACACTTTACAGCCAGTGCTCTCCTTAATGACTCGCGTTGTAGTGGAATACGATGCACTTGGGTGTGACCAATGGTGTACTAAAAGAGAAGACAAAGTTAGGAATTCACTCCAATACTCTACCTAATGTTTACACTTTGAGTGAAATAAGTACACTCAACGCCCACCATGTCGTGCTTCCAGGGAGAAGTAGGGAGTGTTGCATTGCTTTTAATGGGATAGGCAATCGTACAAATAGGCTTGTATTCGTAGTATAACCAAACGTAACGGAACCTAACCAAACCAAACCAAACCAAACCAGACTTGACGCAACCAAAGCAAAGTATATAATAAAAAAAAAAAAAAGAAATTGTAAGCAAATCAAATCAAACGGAACCCACCCAACCCAGTACAACCCAATCCAACACTAACCACACCAACCTAAACAAAACCAAAATTATCAACAGAAAGTAAACAAGCAAAGATGGTACACGGCAGCTGCATTGCTCGAGACAGCGAGAGACGTAGCAGCCTTCCAATGACGTCACTGAGAGATGGAAAGCCTCTCCCTCGGTGGTCACGGAAGAGCAATGGCTGGTGGGAGGGTGAGAGGAAGAAGAAGGAGAGGAGAGGCCGCAGCTGAGAAGTGGGAAGACTAACCGTGGAAATATGGAAAGTGTGGAGGAAGACATGCAATGGTGGAGAGAAAAGTGGTCCCAGTGAGTGTGGAAGGAAGGGTTGCGTGAGATATGGCAGAGGGACAAGGTAGATGAGGAGGAATCAGTGTGAGGGATGAGAGGAAAGGTGAGTGAGTAGGGATGAGTATGAGGAAAGGGAAAGGGTGGGTGAGTAAGGATGCATAAAAGAAAAAAAAGTAAAGGAAAGGGTTGAATGAGGGAAAAAGATGAGTGAGTAGAGATGAAATGTGAGACAAAAGCGAAAAGGAAAGAGAGATGGAGTGAGTGTGAAGGAAAAAAAGGGAAGAGGTGAGGGGAAAGGAATGAACATAAAGAGGTGATGGAAAATTGATATGCAGAAGACTTGCATAAAAAAAAAACTTCACCCACGTAAATTCTCCTTATGAACAACTCCCCCAAGCTAACTAGCCTAACGTAATGATAGGAATTACAATGATTTTAAGGAAGTCTTGTGGATGGAATGTTTGCGATGGAAATTTACTACGTTAGGGGAACTTGTGGCGTACAGTGGAGGTTAAGGGAAGCAGTGGTGAGTGTGTGAGTATGACTGTGAAGTGCAGAGAGAGAGAGAGAGAGAGAGAGAGAGAGAGAGAGAGAGAGAGAGAGAGAGAGAGAGAGAGAGAGAGAGAGAGAGAGAGAGAGAGAGAGAGAGAGAGAGAGAGAGAGAGAGAGAGAGAGAGGAATGAAGGACAAAGACTTGAAAGTTGAGGCTCTGGATGCTTTTAGTGATGGAAATAGCAAAGATTTTGGAGAGAGAGAGAGAGAGAGAGAGAGAGAGAGAGAGAGAGAGAGTAGGGAGGCTGTGGGAGTGGTCGTCTGGGGGCAGTGGCTGGCGTGGGTAGCGCTCAATACAAACCCTAATTCATAATGGAGCTCCGTGGATCCTATCGTTAACGCAGGAGGTGCAATATTCGTTAATGGCGCAGTAATGTTGTTATTGTTTTCTACAATTTATTGGGCGGAAGACAGATGGCAGTGACTGGGCACTCTTTACATTAACACTTGTTGTTAAAGACGCTACTTCCTGATACCCTCATATTATTGACAATGATCCAATTTACGTAAGGGAAACTAAAAAAACACTTTATTTTCCCTGAAAATAAAGGTCTTTCTTGCCTGCAGGTAAATGCAATGAAAGAAAGGTGATTTAGTCTTAAATCTGGGTCGTGTTATGTGATGTGATACTCGTCGCTTAGAAAGGTGCAGAAGCGCGAGGTGGGTTGAAAATACCTCGTTGATCATTTACCATCTGGGGCATAAGTGAAGAAAAAAATGTGCAGGAAAAGTGATTAAGATAGGCTTGAAGGTAAGGAGAAAAAGCCGAGGGAGAGATGAAGTAAAAGAGTGTATTATCTACTAAGTATAATTACCTACGTCACTGAGGAGACAAATTCATCATCAACAGTTTATGCACAGGAAAAAAAATTGGTAAGAAGACATATTAAAAGTAGATGCCATGTAGAGAATGCAACAAGTGATGAAATAATAATGTTAACGAGCAAACCAGTTTGTACACAAACATACCAGACTGAGTAGTGACAATGTGGCGTGCAAGTACCGAAGGAAATGAGACAAAGACAAACACAATATCTATCCCAAATATCCAGAGCAGCGTGTGTGCAATCAACTACATCTGCAAATCTCCCTCTGCTTTCTCCTCGTCTATTTTTCTGAGTTTTCTTCTTTTTTCCTTCTTTCAGTTCCCTCCTTTTCGTTGCCTTGCCTCTTTCACTCGGCCTCGCCCTTCACCTCCCTCCCCTCGCGGTTCTTTAATTCCCTCCACCACAGGCTGCCTCCGTTCATTGCTTACCTTATTTCCCTGTAGAGGTCCAGCAACTGAGAGTTCTTTAATATTTCAGACGCTTTTACTTTAAGCTGTGAATGCAAATTTCTCCTTCTACTACTATTGCTGCTGCTGCTGCTGCTACTACTACTGCTACTGCTAGTTACTACTACTACTGCTACTGCTACTGTTACAACTACTACTACTACTACTACTACTACTACTACTACTACTACTACTACTACTACTACTACTACTACTACTACTACTACTACTACTACTACTACTACTACTAGTAGTAAGAGTTTTATTAAGACTGGAATGATCTCTGGGTTTTAGCGTGTGTGTGTGTGTGTGTGTGTGTGTGTGTGTGTGTGTGTGTGTGCGTGTGTAATTCACCTCGGTCGCCTGCTGGTCACCCAGCCAGTCTTCCCCATTACGGAGCGAGCTCAGAGCTCATAGACCGATCTTCGGGTAGGACTGAGACCACATCAACATACTCCACACACCGGGAAAGCGAGGCCACAACCCCTCGAGTTACATCCCGTACCTATTTACTGCTAGGTGAACAGGGGCTATACATTAAGAAGCTTGTCTATTTGCCTCGCCGCTTACCGGGACTCGAACCCGGGCCTCTCGATTGTGAGTCGAGCGTGCTAACCACTACACTACGCGGTGTGTGTGTGTGTGTGTGTGTGTGTGTGTGTGTGTGTGTTAAGAGTCACAATACAGGAGTGCCGTGCTTTATAGAATAGTTACACAGTTTTCTGCTTCCACTCAGTGTGTCTCTTAGATTTTGTTTTTTATGTTGGAATAGTTATAAAAGTGACAGCGTCAACTTGTATGTGTCCCACGTGGCCATTGCTTTACACACACACACTCACACACACACACACACACACACACACACACACACACACACACACACACACACACACACACACGGCGAGGGTGTATATATATCATTATAATCTCCACACAATGCTCCAGTGCCCTCTTATGCAAACAGGTGCGGGAAATTATGGTACGTGGGACAAAGGTTGGAAGCAGTAAATGTTAGTGTTTCTCTCTCTCTCTCTCTCTCTCTCTCTCTCTCTCTCTCTCTCTCTCTCTCTCTCTCTTATCTGTGCCTGCATTCTTACATTCCCCAATTTGTCATCACTTTGTTTCCTATCTTTTCCTTTTTCTTTCTCGGCCTTCCTCCATACCTTCCTCCCTCTCTCACTCCACCTTCCCTCCTCCTCCTCCTCCTCCTCCTCCTCCTCCTCCAGTTCTTGCCACCACCTTCTTCCTTCCTTCTTCCCCTTTTCAGCGCCTTGTTCTGCTTCTTTTCGTCCTTTAAGGTCCCACGCTCGTTTCCATTGTACAGGAAACTCGTCCTTAAGACTGACCGATCGTCATGAAAATAGAAAAAGATTTGTGAGTGAACTTGTGAACTGTTTTCCCGACATTATCAGTGACGTGTGTGTGTGTGTGTGTGTGTGTGTGTGTGTGTGTGTGTGTGTGTGTGTGTGTGTGTGTGCGTGTGCGTGTTATTTGCCACTGTTTTTTTTTTTTCTTTTATAATTTAAGAATATGTGTTGCATGTAATTTTTTTTATTTTCGTCTTTTCCTAGGAATTAATAAGACGCTTTATTTAGCATGCAAACACAAAGAAACACAAAGAAAGAAACGAAAGACCGGCACCAGACTCGTTACCTCTTCCGAATGTGTCAGTGATTAATGCACGAAATTTAGATGTGGTATATAGCTCATCAGTTAAACAGTAGCGGGAGACGTACGGATAGAAGTACTTATAATAGGAAGAGAGCGGAGAGGTAAGAAAGGGTAAACAGAGAAATGGTAGTGACGGAAGTGAACTGGGTGGAGTAATCATTTTGTAGGTGTGGAAGGAGGAGTGTTTCGCGTAGAGGTAAAATAAGAGAGAGTAGGAGATGAAAAAAAACAGTAAAGGAAGAAGTGATGGAGTGACGGGAGTAAACTAAGTGGAGAATCATGGTGTAGATATGGTAGGAGTGGTAAAGAGGGGTGTGGAATGACAGGGTAAAGGAAGGAATGGTGGAGTGATGAAGTGAATAGGGTGGAGTACCATGGTGTAGATAGGTGTATAGGAATGTAAACCCTTTCAGTACCATGACGCGTTTATATATTCATTCTGCTTACTATTTGGTGATTCTACTTATGTGGGGGGATTAAATTAGTGAAGACTGTGGCCATTAATCTTCTGACCTCCATAGACGCTTTCTAATGTCAATAAAATGGTCTAATCGTACACAAATCTCAAGGTAAAAATGTGTCCCAGTATTGAAGAGGTTAAAAGGAGTGGTGAAGTGTGCTGGAATGACAGAATAAAGGAAGGATCGATGGAGTGACGGAGTGAACTAGCTGGAGTATCATTCTGTAGATATGGAAACAGTGGTAAGTGGGAGCTGGGGAGTGTGCTGGAAAAGTGTCAGTTATGGAATGATAGTATATTGATAGGAGTAGGAATAGCGTGCCGAAGTGGAGTAACGCAGTGGAGGGTGGTGTGGTGGAGCGACTTGCATGGGGTTCTGTTGCTCATAGGCTCCGGTCTTTTATTAGAACTGTTGACTAAAAGCTACAAAGGTAATTACCAGAGTTCTCATGAGTGTTTCTATTACTGGTGATGCAGCGTCCTTTGTTAAGCTATCACTGGAATCATGAAAACACACTTGGAAATACCTAACAGTCCGCACTAGAGCCTGATGGATGTGTTTTGCATGCTAAGTCAAAATGTTTAGTGATATGCGCTCTCATCTCCACGCAATGGGCTGGTAGCTGAGGTAACACTGTGCAGCGGTGGGGGGCAGGTGCTCTATAAAAGTATATCACTCTTGTCACTCAAAACTCAGCTCTTACGACATCTACAACTTAAAAAAAAGCAAATTGATAAAAATAGCCATTACAACATCAAACGAGACGAAAAAGGAGAGAGAGAGAGAGAGAGAGAGAGAGAGAGAGAGAGAGAGAGAGAGAGAGAGAGAGAGAGAGAGAGAGAGAGATACCTTGAGAGGATAGAATGCAAATCCAGTTATGTAATACTTTCAAAAGCAACACATGCACATGCTGGTTTTGAAAATGCTACATTACATAATAAACTGAACAAAACTGTGTCATCGTCACCCATTCATTTTCTAACTAATTGCAGATGAATAAAGATAAACAAAACAAAACAGATTAATTTTGCTTTAAGAAGAAAAAAATACTTGCAATTTTTGTTTACCTTAGTTTTTTTGTGTGTGTACTGAGGCGAGATTAATCGAGAGAGACAAACATTTCTCTTCCCTGCACCAGTGACACGCAGCTGGATAGGGAGAGAGGAGAGAAAGGGAGTGACGGAAGCAGACTGGGACAGGGGAAGTGTTGATGCAGGCAGAAACGTAAAGCTGGTGTGGTAAGGTCTGTTAAATTCTTCTTTTTCCCCACACGAACATTCCAGCCACAAGACTTTGTAGCTGAGATGAGGTGTGGTAAGGTGAGATTAGGTGAGTTCAGAATAGGTTAGATAAGGTTAGGTGAGGTTTGGTTAGGTCAGGGTTGGTTAGGTGAGCTTTGGTAAGGTCAGGTTAGATCAGAGAAAGTAAGGTTTGGTTAGGTTAGGAAAGGGTTAATTGGGTTAGATAAGCGTTCCGTTAGGTTAGATTTGGTAGGATATTGTTAGGTTAGGTAGTGTTGTTAGGTTAGGTAAAAGTTTGGTTAGGTTAATTTAAATAAGGTTTCGATTTCTTTTCTTTTTTTTCACGGGAGCACTAAGCTGGAGAAGCTTTATGGAGGAATCGTCTTAGGGAGAGTTTACTTAAGTGGAGTTTATATAAAGAAGGCTTTCTTCAAGGTTCTTGTTGGAGGCTTTGCGTAAGACGGTTTTTTTTTTATACTTATTTCATCCGCTGTCGCAAATTGTAGATGAATTTGAAGACTCATAGTAAACAAACAAAAAACCGAGAGTGCACAAACATCAGTAAAGGGTCTCCCATCCCGTCAAGTGAATTCAGTTATATTTTTTCGCTGTTTTCTTTAGCCGAGTAATTGAAGGAAAGTTTTAATGCATATAAATCAGGAAGGTTTTATTAATGGTGCTAAAAAATTTGACTGAAGTCCTTTTTTTCCTTTATCTTATTTCACGAGCAGTTCGTTACAGCTGAATGAGTGGGTTAATGGGGCGCCGGGACAGTGATCTCCCGCCTTCAATCTCTTTAAAAATTTGATTGAATTCTTATTTCTTTACATTAAGTCTGCTCGTGCCATCTTTGCTCGTGCCAGCGAGGCTGGTGCCATCTCGCACTTCATTGTAGTATAAGAATACTGAAAATCACTGTCAGTCTCTTGTGTTTTGATTTCAGTTGAACTTAATAGGACATACATTTCTTGATAATGAGACTATATATATATATATATATATATATATATATATATATATATATATATATATATATATATATATATATATATATATATATATATATATATATATATATATATATATATATATATATATATATATATATATATATATATATATATATATATATATATATATATATATATATATATATATATATATATATATATATATATATATATATATATATATATATATATATATATATATATATATATATATATATATATATATATATATATATATATATATATATATATATATATATATATATATATATATATATATATATATATATATATATATATATATATATATATATATATATATATATATATATATATATATATATATATATATATATATATATATATATGTGTGTGTGTGTGTGTGCACAGCAGCATTTAATGAACCTCATTCGTGCAGACATTTCTTATCCTTGTGCTTGTTTGTGGCAGTAAATTTGTCTGACATCAAAGATGTTACCTGTTAAGAAAAAGGAATAAAAAAAAGTCGCCTACTGTATCGATATTTATCCTGTGTTCCTTCAGTGTTAATGCGTCACACTCACCAGCAGTGGAAGTCACTAATTTTCTCTCCCGTCTTTCCGCAAATCACCGAGTATCACATAACCGCTAGTGACGCAGAAGGCACTGGTTACCTCACTGCACCTGTCCATTCCCTCTCTCCTCACAAGCACGCAATTACTGTCTCATCTTGTGCAGGTTCATTTCAGCATAAAGAACCATAGAGTGAGAGTACTTTGCAGTTTAATACTAATATAAATGATAAATTCCATTAGATCAGCAACTAATGGTTTCCCCAAATCATTAATTGCCTGTCCTCTCCCACCCTCCCCGTCACTCTGAGCCAGGCCATGGTGGTGGGATTCAGGGTGCGGGGTGCGGGGTGCAGGGTGCCGGGTGCAGGGTGCGGGGTGCAGGGCCGTCTGCTGGGAAGGGAAGGTGCCGCGGCAGCCACAGGTGATCAGTCTCACGCGTGTGCTGCATGTGCACCGCCGCCACTGCCGCTCTCCCTCCAGTAGAGAATGTCATTTCGAAACAGGTTTAATTTGTTCGAACGTTTTATTTCCGCTCGTCCTTTTACTTTTGCAGAACGCATTTATTGATCTTGAATTTTTTGCTCTTTTTTTTTTTTTCCAGGGTGTACGTCCCGTTATTGTGATGAAAAATAATAAATGGAATTGGGAAACCATTACAAAGACTCATTAGTTCTGCATTTTTTGTGGTCTCATTGCAAGCGGCGCGTCCATCCGCTTTGAGGCGCAGGGAAAAATGCCTCTTCACTGGTGCTGGGGCGTGTGCCGTATTTTACACCTGTGGCCCAGTTATGTACTCTTTCCTCTCTTCTCGACTGTCTCTCATTCCCCTCTCTCTATTCTTTTTCCTCACTATACGCTCTCTTCTTTTTCACTACTTCCCTCATGCTTCACTCCCTTCCTCATTTTTCACTTTTTCACTTACTTCATTCTGCCCCTCATTTCTCATTTCCACCCCTTATTCATCTCCATCTTCTCCACTCCCACTCTCATTTTGTACCCCTTTCTTTCCTTCACTCTGGCCTCCTTTTCTGCTTTCTCTCTCTGTGTAGTTCATGAAGAGAAGAACGCATTATCCGCCCTCTTTAAATCTTAGGTCATAACGTAGAGCATCAAGAGGAATGGATGAATGAATGTTAGGACACGTTAGTATAGTGTCCTGCATTCCTTGGATGTACTCAGGAAGTGACGGTGTGAGGAATTCTGTTTTCGGAGTGGTGTTAGAGCGGTGAGGGGATGAGTCTATAGGTGTCAGGGCTGGATGATTAAGAACAGAAGGATGTGTTGTGGGGGTGAGGCGTGAAGGTGTTTTTGCGAGAGAGGTTTGTTGAGGTTGAGGAAGAGAAAGGTTGGAAGAAAAATGTAAATGAAAAGAAAGGAAAATCCTGTACTTGGTTGCTGTGTAGATGCAGGGATGGAGAGGGCTGTGGCGTGGCAAGGACAGTCGGTTGGGAAATAGAATAATGCTGTGTAGGAAATGAATAGATATATGAATTTATTTAATATGGCCCGAGGAAAGACAAATGGGAATTCATAATTGAATCAGCGCGCTCCATTACAAAAAGTACAGAAAAAGAAGGAACAAATAAAAGACAAATCGCTCGTGAAATATATGGACAAAGTTTTGAACAGTGAATGTAATTAGAAATATGAACAGAAATATAATATAAGTATACTTAAAATGGTAAAGAGTAGGAGGCATGGGAACAAATAGGTGAGGCAGGGATGGAATAACTGGATGGAAGTCGAGTGAGTGGATGATTGGATACATTGGTGGATGGATAGATGTGATGTAAGTAGGTGTGCGAGTAGGTAGGTGGATGAGCGGGCTAATGAGCATGTAGGTGGATGAGAGGGTGAATGGATGACTGGGATGCAAGGTAGAAGGATGGATGAGTGGGTGGTAGATGATGAAAGAGTGAGTGAACGGATAGGTGAGCGAATGAGATGAAAGGATGAATCAGTGGGAGTCAATGGCTGGTTGGATGAATGTGTATGTGGATATGGAGTGGTTGAGTAAATGGGTGGATATACGAGTAGTTGAGTAAATAGTGGGTGGATTGGTGAACATTACATTGGTGCCTGTGGATCCAAATGCTGCCTTTACGAAACTTAGGTCTATTTGCACTCAGTCTTATCTGTGTCGAGGCTTGCGTAACCTGAGACTATTAGTGTGACCTGAGACTAGTGTGACTTGAGTACTTTATTTATTGTATCATTTTTATTGTATTCTATTTCTTACTTAATCGTTTCCTTTGACGTCAGCTCATCGCGTGTTTTGAACGAACGATGTCCTTCAGGTTTCCACGCGATAATCTGGTATACTTAAATGGTTGCGTTAATGGTGTCTTGAGTATTGTTTTTGTTATCTTCTTACTTTTATTGCTTATAATAATTGGAGTACAGGTAAATTTGAATGATTTGAATAATACTTATGTTTATATTATTGTTGTTGTTGTTGTTGTTGTTTTTGTCTTTGCTATCATTATCATCAGTACCATTGACTAGATCTAACCACGACTATTGTTGCTCGATGGGAAAGGGAAAACGAGATTAAAACTCTACTATCAATTTTGCAGTTAAGCCTCATTAAGGTGTGTGTGTGTGTGTGTGTGTGTGTGTGTGTGTGTGTGTGTGTGTGTGTGTGTGTGTGTGTGTGCGTGCCGTGAGTTTTTCTTAAGAATATTTCCCACGAACATTCCACTTTAAAGATGTCAACTAAAACTACTGCCCTTTTTGATAAGTTTGTAAGTTTGGTCAGATCACATCAGGATGAAGTTTTTATGTAAAAATCTTGGTAGACAGATTTCATTTTGGTAAGATTTGAAGTTTAAGGCAACACCATATACCGTGGCAGGGTGGGCCCCACAGATCTGATTTTAGGATTGTCACGGTGTCCTTTTGTCGGCCATGTCTTAGTAAGGTTTCTGACATTATTGTCCGACTTCTAAATGATACACAACCTTTCTTTGAGTTTTCGTGAAGCGTTAGTTGTTGTGAAGGCATTATGAAAATATTCGATAAGATCAGCCATAAAATCTATAACCTTCTGAAACATCCAATACTAATTTTTGTCTGGTATCTAATCTAGTATGTATGTTTTTATAAAGACTATTGATATAAAACTATGAAAAAATCTTTTATACTTATTAAATCCTAAACTCTTCGTATGTTGAACTGTTTTTCTATATTTTTTGGGACGCGATCCTTGCAGCGGAACGACTCCAATCCAGCAGTTTCTCCCAGTATTTTCTCCTCTGCTCAAAACCGTTAGTGTCTCTTCTGAGCAAGGGTTATCCAGCAACCAGCAATGATCTCTCAAAATCAATTGCATTTTGCGACCTTCCATAACGATATTGAGACCAAATTCCAGGTAAGAAAGTGTAGATGGTGAGAATTGTTATTTTTGTTAAGTGATTAGTTCAGCCTTTCCCTTTGAGTGCAGATCAGTATATCCGCGAAATGTAGTCTCTCACTTGACACAGCACGGAGTACGTCTCTCTTATCTCTGGGGAGAGCGAGTGGTTTTAAACATGTAGCATCAAAGGCTATTCCTCTTGACAACTTCCTTCTTTTCACTGTCTGTCTTTAATCTTCCTCTCTGGTGAAGCGTTGCTTCTTTTCCTGTGCCCTTCCTCAGTTTCCATGGTGACTGATCAGAACGAGCAGATTGCCGGCCTTGCCTCGCGCTGCGCCAGTGTTCTATTCAGGCCATCGATGCAGGTATCTTCACTTCATTGGTAAGACTGTGAGTTGTTTAACTCATGGTGTACTTTGAGTGTATAGTACATACACTATTACCATTCTTTACCTGCGTGTCTGTCACACGTTATATAAGTACAATTTTTCTCACTTCCCCATTACCATTTATTTCTTTCACTGCTGTTTGGCACGTTTTTCTTTAACCACTAACCACTATGAGATACTTTTTTTACAGCCATCTTCAGTCATTGTATTGGCTAGAAATAGCAAAATACATTCTTGCGTAAAGGTTTATCTTTGTTGTAGATGTTCATGAAGACTCCATAGGTTGTTTTTGATACTTTGAATTAGTGCATACCGCAACGAGTGTTAATATTTTTGTCTTCGTTAGAAAAGAAGGATAAAATAAAGTAAGACTGGTAAGAGAGGTAGCAGGTGGCCGTGTAATATCTGGTGAATCACGCTCCAGTGACAAACAAGCAGGGAGTCGTAAACAAAAGGTTACACAAAGAAAGGGTTAATATAGAAAGGCTTACTTTTGTGTATGCTTGTGCATTTGGAGGTAAAAATAAAACAAATAAGACCGTTTTGTATTCGCTGAAGCTTGCGGATGTCACAGTACTCGACGAGAAGACGAAAGAAAAGCAATTTAGAGCACATTTATCTGTCGGATTCACACGGCATATCTGAAAAGCTGAAACGTAATAAGAGGTTTTGTAGCACAGTAATTACCTCACTGCCACTCAGAGGACAAACGTTGCATGATTTATCAGGTGTAATGAAAAAATGGTATGAAATTAATGTTGATTCTGTGAGCTAGAGAGAAAAGGGAGGGAGGGAGCATGAAAGGAAGTTAGGAAATAGGAGAGTGGAAGAGGGAGGGAGGTGACAGCAGCGTGAGATTGATCACCTCCTCGGCCTTTTTATACTCATCTCTTCCTGCTACTGCTGCTGCTGATGCTGTTAATGATTTTGGTGCCCTTCTACTTCTTACCACTACATTTCTTTCAAAATTATGATGGGAAAACTCGTACAGTATATGTATGGGATATATTGTTTGTATCCTTAGAATTCAGAAATTCTCTTTGACATGAGGGCACACTTAAAAAGAAATGTAATGCAGTTCATAATTGACGATGACAGTGCATGCGGCGCATCTCCTGCCTGGTGCAAGGCAATGAATATTCGTCCAGCCGCCACTTGACAAGTGATGGCGTTCCAGGAGTCCATTGGTGTATTCTGTGTCTCCAGGAGTCGGTAGTCGGTAGTTAAGACGTCGTCCTGTCCTTTGCTTTGACCTCCACTGAACCCGAAGACCTGCCACGTGTTGCATGTGCTATCCTTGAGCCTCGCACGGCTTTTTCTTTTTATGTAGCTGACCTTTTAAAAGGGGCTTTAGACCATGCAGGACCGCACACGAGGAGCGAAACTCACTATTGTACTTGCCTTTCAAACGTCACAGGTATGAGTGCTGCTTCCTTGCTGTGTGTTCACATAGCTAAGTTTTGAAAAGAAAAAAAATAACGACGTATTTAGAACGCGCACACACACACACACACACACACACACACACACACACACACACACACACACACACACACACACACACACACACACACACACACACACACACACACACACACACACACACACACACACACACACACCTTTTGACTGACTAATATCAAATAATTCTCATCCCTGCGTCTGTATCTACGAAATAACGATTAGTAGCTTAAGAAAAGAGAAGGCTCGGGTCATACGAACTTTTTTCTTCTCTTCTGGTAAAACTTTACCATTTTGCAATGAACGAAGTGTGATTAGAGCGCACACACTGCGTCCGTGTTGCTAGACTCCTGTGTGGCAGATTCTTCCCCCGCCCGTACCGCCGAGACGTGCACTGTACTGTACACGTCCCTGGAACACTTCCATTCCAGATTTTTTTTTTTCATTTGATCTATTTATCTAAATTTTTTGTCATTCTCATCAAATCGATATCGTTCTCTGCTTGACGTCTTCCATTTCTGGCAAACGCAGGCGAAGGGATCGCGTCACTTCCCCATACATGGTGTGTACTTTTGTTACTGAACCGTAAAAGGAAAGAAAAATCCTCGTGTGAAGACATTTTTGACAGCCTACCGCACGCCCATCCTGCCGCACTGGAAGAGCCGTTCGTGTGTAGCGAGCCCAAGAGCTGACGTCGTCTTCGTTCCCCTTGCCTGTGAAGTGACCTCACAAGCGACAGTGTCAAACAATGCTCTTTTATTACATCTTTGTTTGTTGGTGACAACTAGAATGCGAAGCAGCTTTGTGGCGACAGTGTTAGCGTAGATGTTTAGTTGTGTTACTGTCCAGTGTTACAAAAGTACACTACCTAACCTTACTAAAAGCTAGAATTGCACGATTTTTTGCATGATAGAACATGGTTGTGTTTTTCCCTAACTGTTACGCTTATGTGAATGCAAGAATTGCCTTTTTGATCATAGTAAGACAAGTGTCGGTACTGTTATTCTTATTGTTACTTCTTTAGATATGTTTATCACCACTTCCATCACCACCACCACGAACACTACTGCTACTACTACTGATGGTGGTGGTGCTGGTGCTAATGCCGTTGCTGCTAGTGCTAGTGCTGATGCTGCTGGTACTGGTGGTAGTGGTGGTGGTGATGGTGGTGCTGCTGCTGGTGCTAATGTTGTTGCTGCTGGTGCTGGTGCTGCTGGTGATGGTGATGGTGATGATTCTGGTGCTGGTGTTGGCGCTGGTGCTGCTACTTCTGTTATTACTACTACTAGTACTACTACTACTACTACTACTACTACTACTACTACTACTACTACTACTACTACTACTACTACTACTACTACTACTACTACTGCTGCTGCTGCTGCTTTTACTACTCCTACTCCTACTCCTCCTCCTCCTACTACTACTACTACTACTACTATCACGATTAGATATATTTGTCTCCATTGAGTTCATGTTGTTATCGTGTTGACTCAATATAGACAGAGTTGACACAGGCTCAGCGCCCCGGGTGTGGATTATTTGCCACCCGATCCTCTCGGGGGGAGAGACATGGCCTTTCATTTTAATGAAGATCTGCTATTTCTAAAGAGCTCGAGAAAGTCTTCATTATAATGTTGCTTAAGCCTTGAAACGATTCCCTATATGTACTCCCCTCACACACACACACACACACACACACACACACACACACACACACACACACACACACACACACACACACACACACACACACACACACACACACACACCCTGAAGGCTACATTGATGTCTTGCCAAACAGTGGATGGTTAAGGGGGAGGTGTAGGGTCACGTGGCCTCTCCTGAAATGACGTCCTTGTGGTGACGCAAGCTGTGATCTCGCTGACGTCAGAAAGGGAACAATAGTATGAATGGTCCGACTTTCCTCCATCTTAGTGTATGGAATTGGCTGTGTCTTTTCCCTCTGACCTGTGCGAGGTTACACCAAACACCATCAGGAAAGTTTCGAAAACAGATGGAAAATACGATATCCTGCGATCCTCGCTTGGAATGTATGGAGTCGTTTCCTTCCTGACCATGGAGACCCGCACGTTTGCCTTCAAGAAACAAATAACATCGCGGCTTTCGTAGCTCCTCGAATATTTCTCCTCTACTTTTGTCTCTAATTTTTTTTTTCGTAGAATCTGTGTTGCTTTCAATAGTATTGACTACATGGATTACTCGACGTTTTTTTTTTCAAAAGACACAGTTGGAACAAGTCAGCTTAAATTAATTTAGACATAAGTTAGTGGATTTTTTCTTACGGCGTCTCACATTCATTTGAACACTTTACCTGGAAGAGTTACAAGTGCACTCACCAGCCTTGTTATCTACCTCAGATTTGTAACAAATAATAAACACGTGATTCAGAGTGATGATCAATCATAATTTCTTATATTGCATGAATACATTCACAGGAACCGTTACATGTCATCTAATTAAGTTTTATTTACTTTCGGAATCACACTGTATCGTCAGTTAGAAAAAAATATATTTTAGTGAAAAAAATACCATCTTCCTTTTATCCTTGTCAATATGCTCAATTCTCACCTTTGTTGTCATATCAAAGAATAGTGAAGTTGTGTTGAACATCTGTACATTTGTAACCTCTCTTGTTCCCGGTGAGGCGGCGAGGCCTTGATGTATAACGTGGGCGCCAAGCTGTAAAGTGTTTAAATGAGTTACCTCGTTATAAGCCAACGAAGTGTTTACTAATTATGTGTGCGTCTGTGTACATTATGCACACTCCTTTATTGTCTTTTCCACTTCTCCAAAGAGAGAGAGAGAGAGAGAGAGAGAGAGAGAGAGAGAGAGAGAGAGAGAGAGAGAGAGAGAGAATTATATGTCCGGTATTGGCTGTGCTTCCCGGGTTGCTGGTCTGGCCTCACGCGGGTAATGAAGACTTAATTAACCTGCCACACCTGGCCCGGGGGCACCAATGCGCTAGTCACTGAGGCGCCTCTAGACCGGCCCTCTCCCATCATTGCCTGCTCTTCCCCTCCGCTCTCCTTGCCTTTCTCATTAAATTTTCTTGCAACAACTTTTGCTCTTTCTTCTCTTCATTTATTTTATTTTTCCATCTTTTCATCCAGTTATGTTTTCCCACCTTTCCTTCTTTTGTTCTTACTGTTACTGTTCTCTTCCTCTTTTCTTTATATTATATTTATTGTTTTATTTTTTTCTCTCCCTTTTCTTCAGCTTTTTAAAACTTTAATTCTCTTCTTTTCTCTTGTTTCTCTTTTCTTCATTTTCTTACCTTTGTCTATACTGTTCCTCTCTTGTTCCTTCGTTCTTCAATTTTATTCTTTGTCATATCATCCGTTTCTTTCCGTCTTTCTTTGTGCTTTTAGTATAACAGTCTTTCTTCATTCTTCTGATTGTTGTCTTTATTATTTCATCCCTCTTTCTTTCTTTCCTCCTTCCTGTTACCTTCTGTTCCATCCTTTTTCTTTTTTCTTTGATTCTTTTCTTCTCCCTGATCCATATTCTTCCTCAGCTTTTACCTTTCTGCTCTTATTTATTTATTTTTTGTTCTTGTAAGCCCATTCCATTTTCCCTTCTTGCTTTTTTGTAATTTTTTCTTTCACGTCTACTGCTATTATGAACATTACTACTACTACTACTACTACTACTACTACTACTACTACTACTACTACTATCATTATTATTATCAATTCGAGACCGTTATTAGTAAAATTATTATATCGCCTTATTGTGTAATGAAGCTGGAACTAACTTCCTGGAAACTCAATTTGGAGAGGATTTCCTTGAAAGCTCGCAGGAAAATATTTTCAATGTGGTTTTCATCAACTTAGTTCCTCCTTAAGTGGCGGTGCGTCGTCTGGAATCGGGAGTATTTGGAATGAATTATTGTTTAGTTTAGGACACTCTCTCTCTCTCTCTCTCTCTCTCTCTCTCTCTCTCTCTCTCTCTCTCTCTCTCTCTCTCTCTCTCTCTCTCTCTCTCTCTCTCTCTCTCTCTCTCTCTCTCTCTCTCTCTCTCTCTCTCTCTCTCTCTCTCTCTCTCTCTCTCTCTCTCTCTCTCTCTCTCTCTCTCTCTCTCTCTCTCTCTCTCTCTCTCTCTCTCTCTCTCTCTCTCTCTCTCTCTCTCTCGCTCTCTCCTCTCTCGCGCTCTCTCTCTCTAGCTCTCTCCTCTCTCGCTCTCTCCTCTCTCGCTCTCTCTCTCTCTCTCTCTCTCTCTCTTTTTTTTTTTTTTTATTTAAACTTAATGCACATAACATACATATTTTACACGTATGTTTACAGTTGGAGCTGAGTTCGTGAGCTAAGAGCGTGCACTGGCATGTGACGCTCATTCTAAAGCTGCTCCCGGGGACGGCATTGTGAGCGAGGGTGTTATAAAACTGTCACTGTCAGTTGCGCACCTCTCTCTCTCTCTCTCTCTCTCTCTCTCTCTCTCTCTCTCTCTCTCTCTCTCTCTCTCTCTCTCCAGGGTCACTATTCACAATCGCCTGCCTGGCATCAACAGGTGCTGCCTGACCCTCGTCCAACAGGTGGGCTATGTGAGGCTCAACAGGTTACAGTCGTTGGGTTTGGATGGTCGCAAGTCTGCTACTGCTAAACCAACAACAGGTGTTTGTGTGCGGTGGTGGTGGTGGTGATGTCGGCGACATGTGTGTGTGTGTGTGTGTGTGTGTGTGTGTGTGTGTGTGTGTGTGTGTGTGTGTGTGTGTGTGTGTGTGTGTGCGCGCGCGCATGTGTGTTGGTGGAGGAAGTGTAACCAACAGACAAGTTTGTGCACGGAGATAAGCTGTAAACCTTTCTTGACGTGAGGGTCGGCGTTTGACGTAGTATGGTGTGAAAATGTAAAGGCTTTTAGCGGCAGAAGCAAAAAGAAAGCAAAACAAAAGCAATGATTCAAAGTTCAGCGTCTCTTTTATGTGAAGTCATTAATTCAGTTCAGTGACTATGCTTCTGGAAAAAAAAGTAGAAGATAATCTCTTAAGAAAAGCAGAAGAAGGAAAAGAAGAAGATTATCTCCTGAAACTAAATGAACGTTTCTTCCCAGAGTATATTAGCCTGACAGCTTTTAAGATTAGGCAGCCGAGACTATTAAGATGTCTACATGATTATTCGGGAAGAACTGAAACGCCCCTCTTTATCTATCCCTCATCGCATTACGGGAACAAACTCAAATGAGACGGTTCCGAGTTCACACTCTCAGCACTTTCAAGTCGACACGTAAGGAACACCGTGACATGTGACCCGCGTCTTGCATCTTGGGACTGGCCATGGTCACCCACCCGGACTGCTACACCACACCAATATTTGTATTCATAAAATGGGATCTGTTCGCATAATCGGAAGCTTTGAATGTGTGAAAATAATGCCTCATATAAAAAAAAAATCCAAATGGCTTGGAATCTAGATATTTAATACGCAGTCTATAATGCTCTAATGTTTTATGAAACATGTTTTCCCCCCTTAATAATGAAACATCAAGCAAATATTTATTTTTCATCCGTAAATTTAATAATGATGTAAACATATTTCACAGACAAGTAATTAACGTTATCCCTTACAGCCATCACGTTGTTGATATCACACTTACCGTTATGGAGGGGACTCATTACACCCATAGTCGTAGTCCCGGCAATAATTGTACTAGTGATAGTACAGCGAGATACTATGACAGTGACCAAAGCGTTCACTGTGCGGCAGTGCTCTGTAAGTCCGTTCATAATATTATCAGCCGAGTGTGACTTGTCTGCTTATGAATAAAAAGAACGTTGAAAATTACGTGAAGAAGAGTGAACGTTTATCTTTCATCATCATCAAATTGTGCGGTTTTTCCTGAATTATAAAGATTTGATAATATTGATAAAATTATAAAATAATTTGATATTTCTCTGTGGAATCGAACCCGGTTCACAAGGACAGAAATCGTGCATAATACCACCAAATACACCAAAAATACCAACGACACCTTTAATCCTTATTTCACCAATGAATTCTAGTTCGGGAATAGAAATTATATTGCACCAGTCTGTTATTTTTTCTAGAATACACAATATTTGTTTAGGGGTGACATTCGAGGTACTGTTTCTTCCTTCATCTGCAGGAGACTAACCAAGAAACACTTCAAGCGCATCTCCTTCCATAGACTTTTCCAGGTCCATCCTTCCTTTATTATCTCTTTATTTTCACGTTCCTCAACACACTGGTTCCTCTTCATCCCCTGAGCTGCCCCACGTCCTCACTCATCCCGTACCTATACACCCACGTCCCTACGCGTCCGCCAACCCAGCCACACACACACACACACACACACACACACACACACACACACACACACACACACACACACATTCGGAACCATGCTATTCTGTCTTCTTATCCCTGAAACACCTCGCTGCCTCCCTTACCACCCTCTCATTATCTCTATCTAAACGTGGTGATGAAGAAGTAAAGATAAATTTCAAGATACGAAAGATAGAGAGAGGAAAAGAGAAGGAGAGTGAAGAACGAAAGGAATACAGTAAAGAATTGAACAATGAATCAAATGACAGAGGGAAGAGAGGACTGAAAGGATTGGCTGGAAGATAACACCTAGAGGAGAAAGGTAGAAAAGAAAAATACAAGCATGAGGGTGATGGAAAACAGAAAAGACAGGATTGAAGCTTACACCACAAGATGGGGGATCACAAGGTAGAGAGGAGTGAGCGGCTGAGGACTGCACGTGGGTATTGCTGATAATGGTAATGGGATCGAAGCCAAGTTAATGGGATCAGGGATATACACACAGCAGGAAGGGAGCTAGGAGGGTGGCAGGGAGGGAGTGGTGCGGGGTGGTGCGTGCTTGTTTGTTTGCTCTATAAACGAGGGATTGCAAGCTGTCTGGAAATAGGTGAATGGGAGGAACGTTGAGTGAAAGGTGTAGGTTTGGATGTTTTGGTTGTCCTTCATTGTTTTGATGTTGAGTGTATACTGTTTATTATTATTGTTGTTATTATTATTATTATTATTATTATTATTATTATTATTATTATTATTATTATTATTATTATTGTTATTATTATGTCTGTCTGCTGTTTTCCTTTGCCTGTTCACGTTAATTTTTTTCTTGCTTTTGGTTATTTATTACCATACCTTATTCTTTTACCTCTACAACTCTCTCTCTCTCTCTCTCTCTCTCTCTCTCTCTCTCTCTCTCTCTCTCTCTCTCTCTCTCTCTGCTATCTTTTCTTTCCTCCTCTTTTCTGTTAATCCAAACGGTAATCTCTTTTCATATACATTTCTTTTCTTTAATTTCTACGCTTATTCTCGTAAACTTCATCATTCTGCCAATAAATCTGATTAATTAAATTTTCACAAAAGTGAACGTAGGACAAAGGAAAAGTCACCTACCTATTTAGAATTCCCAGTCAGTCAGTCAGTTAGTCAGTCAGGCATTCAGTCAGTTGCTCAGTACTATATACGACGGTCACTCTCCTCCCCTCAGGTCCCAGTTAATTAATCACGGTGATAATGAGAAATGAACCCAGTCACAACTTAGTCCATCCAATTAGTGAACCTAGACACAAGATCCAAACAATTAGTGAGTCCATTAATCCCGTGCTATTAAGTGGAAACCCTTTCAGTGATTCACTCAGTTTGTTGGTCAGACAGTCAGTCAGTCAGTTAACTAGTCAGTCAGTCAAGCCATAAGTCACTCAGCCAGAGAAACAACCAATCAGTCGGCCAACTAATTAGTCAGTCTGTCAGTTAGTTAACCAGTCAGTTAGTCAATGAACGAGTTAGTCAGTCAGTCATCCACACGAAAAAATCTTTAAGTTGTGACGCAAGCTATGTGGATAGAGAGAGAGAGAGAGAGAGAGAGAGAGAGAGAGAGAGAGAGAGAGAGAGAGAGAGAGAGAGAGAGAGAGAGAGAGAGAGAGAGAGAGAGAGAGAGAGAGAGAGAGAGAGAGAGAGAGAGAGAGAGAGAGAGAGAGAGACGGAGAGAGAGAGAGAGAGAGAGAGAGAGAGAAGAGAGAGAGAAGAGAGAGAGAGAGAAGAAATAAAGTCGGAGGAAGGCGAGGAATCTATGATGGAGACAGAGAGAGGAGAGGAGAGGAGAGAGAGAGAGAGAGAGAGAGAGAGAGAGAGAGAGAGAGAGAGAGAGAGAGAGAGAGAGAGAGAGGATAGAAAAAATGTAGTAGAGCAAAACTGAGGCACAAGGAAGAAAAATAAAGGAAATACTGAAAGAACGAGTCAAAATGCAGCAAACTAGGTTAAGGATTTAAGGACGAGCGTTCGAGGATAACGCGGAAAGTCATTGACGTGATGTATTAGAAAAAAAGAGAAAAACTTGGAAAGGTTGAAATATCCGAAGGGAAAAAAAAAGTTTAGTAAAAAGAGAAAAAGGAAGGGAAATAAGAGAGGGAAAACGTAGAATCCCTCGAGGAAAATACGAATTGGCTGGTGAGGGAAGGATTAAAAAAGAACATGATGGGAAAATGTACATGGAGAAGATGATGGTTTTTTGAGTTTAGAATTAAGGAGAAAACAAAAACAGGGAGAACAGAACGAAAAAGAAAAAAAAAACAAGAACACACTGGAAGAAGGGGTTTGTAAGAGAAAAGTGATAAAAGGAGAGAAGGAAGGAGGAGGAGGAGGAGGAACCAGACTCATCTCCATCTCGTTCTTGAACAGTGCTTGGAGGAACCGTGCAGACGCATTCAGTGAGGGCGTCCAATTATAAGCGGCGCGGCGGGCGGGACGTGGTGGGTGTCATGCTGGGATCAGGCGACAGGGTGCCACCACTCACGGGGAATTGGCACCGCTTGGCACTCGTCTTTGTCCTCTAGCGTCTGGGAATCCGCTCTTACCTTTACCTATTCTCTCTCTCTCTCTCTCTCTCTCTCTCTCTCTCTCTCTCTCAGTGTGTGTGTGTGTGTGTGTGTGTGTGTGTGTGTGTGTGTGTGTGTGTGTGTGTGTGTGTGATCTTCACGTCTGAGAGTAATAATGTTGGTTGTTTTCTTCTCTTTACCTACTTTTTAATATGTTGATAAGGTTTTTGTTTGTATTTTTGATGAGAAAAATGATTGCACTTCCATTAATGGCGTCCTGGTGAAAACATTCATTAATTCACCACGTTACGAAGTTTAATTATCATGATGTCAAGTCAAGTACCAAACGAAGGAAAGATAAAAGAAAAAAAAGAAAAACCTCTTGCCGAAGCTCACTTTCCTACCTCTTATGTTCCCCACAAACACACACGTCCACGGGGTGTTGTGGGGTGCCTTTCTTATCGTCTCTTTCCCCTCGCTTTCCCCTCCATTACACTTCCTTGTCTCCCCTCAACACGCATCTCATCCTTTCCCCTCTACGAACTTCCATCCTGCCCACAAGGTTTCTAGGTTCCTTCTTTCATTCGACTGCGTATTTTCGTTCTCCTATTTTTTCCGCTCATTTCTCCATCATTGCTTTATTATTGATTATTAATTGCTGTTTTAGTTGATATTTTTCTTGCTTCTTTTGCTTTCGTTTGTTTGTGTTTCACTGTTTGTTTGATCTGCTGCAGTCTCTGACGAGACAGCCAGACGTTACCCTACGGAACGAGCTCAGAGCTCATTATTTCCGATCTTCGGATAGGCCTGAGACCAGGCACACACCACACACCGGGACAACAAGGTCACAACTCCTCGATTTACATCCCGTTCCTACTCACTGCTAGATGAACAGGGGCTACACGTGAAAGGAGACACACCCAAATATCTCCACCCGGCCGGGGAATCGAACCCCGGTCCTCTGGCTTGTGAAGCCAGCGCTCTAACCACTGAGCTATCGTGTCTCTCTCTCTCTCTCTCTCTCTCTCTCTCTCTCTCTCTCTCTCTCTCTCTCTCTCTGTGTGTGTGTGTGTGTGTGTGTGTGTGTGTGTGTGTGTGTGTGTGTGTGTGTGTGTGTGTGTGTGTGTGTGTGTGTGTGTGTTTACTTGATGCTTCATTCTTGCTCTCCAGTGACTCCAGGGATCAGAACACACACACACACACACACACACACACACACACACACACACACACACACACACACAGAGAGAGAGAGAGAGAGAGAGAGAGAGAGAGAGAGAGAGAGAGAGAGAGAGAGAGAGAGAGAGAGAGAGAGAGAACGGACCATAAAAGGCTTAGTCCTATGTTGTTCACTAAACTAGGGATAATGTTATTTCCACCCTGTTGTTTTCATGCCACTTTGTTATATCCTTCAGCTATTCCCTTTAGCAATTTGCCTCTCTTAA
>NC_059300.1:2182955-2202955 GCF_017591435.1 Portunus trituberculatus | reverse complement strand
GAGAGAGAGAGAGAGAGAGAGAGAGAGAGAGAGAGAGAGAGAGAGAGAGAGAGAGAGAGAGAGAGAGAGAGAGAATGTGTGTGTGCGCGCGTATGTGTCCTCTTTAGTGGTCATTTCTCTGTGTTCCTTTTTTTTCTGTTTGACCTGTTTGTGTAAAGTACTCAAGAGCTGCTTCGTTACGTTAATTGGACACATGTTATTAGGTCACCATTTCGGAAAACCTACCAGAGTATTTTCCGCCACTCATTGTCATCACCACTCACCAACACCAAACCGCATCACTACCCACCACTCATCACCACCACATCAACACCACGTCTCCTCTCACTCCACGCACTCCCTCCATTATTATTACTTGCCGTTGCCGCCACTATCACCTGTATCATCACCTTTCACTCCACACCACCACTAACTCATCATTCTCTCTCACCTCTCTTCTATTCCACCATCATCCTTCACCATCAATTCTATATGGCCAACAGTTACTCATCACTAACTCTTATTACCACTCGTCATCACCATCCATTTGTTTCACTTTCATCACATTTCATTGCCAGTCCCATTTTGAC
Source organism: Portunus trituberculatus (assembly GCF_017591435.1). Taxonomy (NCBI): domain Eukaryota; kingdom Metazoa; phylum Arthropoda; class Malacostraca; order Decapoda; family Portunidae; genus Portunus; species Portunus trituberculatus. The sequence goes on along the minus strand of NC_059300.1, from coordinate 2,202,386 downwards.
ACCTGTCCATCACCATCACCACCACCATCACTTTTTCATGAGTAAGACCTACCGATATTCCTGTCACCGCACATCACTGGCATGTTTCTTCACCACACATCACCACCATAGCTGCTCATCACTCCCCCCACCAGCCATCACCACCAGCGCTGTGAAGTGACGCGGATTCAGTTTACTAAAAATATGGACAAGGGGGAATGTTTTGTGTTCATTTAGCTGACATGTTGACGAAGGGAAAGATCCACCTATTTAGTAGTGGAGGCGGTGGTGCTGACAGTAGAAGTAGTAGTAGTAGTATGTAGTAGTAGTAGTAGTAGTAGAAACAGCAGCAGCAGCAGCAGCAGTATCTCTAGCAAAAAAGCCACTGAATGATTGATTTTTGGTGCTTCTTTTTCCGAATGGAGCAAAACAACGTGTGCTCTTCAGTGCCTCCAATATTCAATTCGTTTATCTTACTAAACACGATCTTCCAGATAACTAATTTCTCTCTTCTTTAGCGACACCCTCTATCATCGTCCCAGCTGCTGCTGTTGCTGCTGCTGCTGCTGCTGCTGCTGCTACTACTACTACTACTACTACTACTACTGCTACTACTACTACTACTACTGCTACTGCTACTACTACTGCTACTACTACTACTACTACTACTACTACTACTACTACTACTACTACTACTACTACTACTACTACTACTACTACTACTACTGCTACTACTACTACTACTACTACTGCTACTATTACTACTACTACTACTACTATTATTACTACTACTACTACTACTACTGCTACTATTATTACTACTACTACTACTACTACTACTACTACTACTACTACTACTACTACTACTACTACTACTACTGCTGCTGCTGCTGCTGCTTTTGGTGATACTGAGACTTGTTGTCTTTGGTGTTTCATTTACTGCTTCAAAACTTATTCGCATGTCATGATTATAGGTATAGTCACCATCACCACCAACACCATCACCATCACCATCACCATGCCATATTGTATTCTCATAGTCCACATTATCTAACTTTTACCGAAGTAACCTATGGAAAGAGCATAGAGGCCTAGATTTAATGCAGTCTTCATTTTTTAAATCTTATTTTTAGCCCTTTTGTGCCATCAGCCAGGACAGCGGTGGCGCTCCAGGCAGTGACAAAAGACAGGAGAGGGAAAGGGACATGATGGGTCTGACAGTGCGTGTGTGGACATAGAGAGAAGGAAAGGTATAAACTGGGAGGCGAAGGACGGGATGTGGGCAGCAGAGTGGATGGATGACACGAACGAAGTTGGAGAAGTGAAGGTCGTGCATGGTGAGGGGAAGTTTAAAGGACAAGAAAGAGGGGAAAAAAGAGGAATTGTCATACAGACCAGTTTCCCAGCTCTTCCATTATTAAGGCTAAGTCACACGGTTCTGCCATGAAGGTATTCAGGGTCTTCTGTCCCAATCCAGGCTGCATCCACTGCTCTGTGTGATATGAAACTAATGACTCTGAAGGATTTACTGCTACAAAGAGAAGATGAAGCATAATCTTTGTGGCATCTGACGACAGTAAAGATGCGCGCTGTGTTACGTACCGACACTATCGCTTCTGTCTTAGCGATTCTGGTGGGGAGCGTGAGGAGCATGGATGGGGAGGGAAGAAGAGGTGGGGAAGGAGGGAGGGGAGATAAGGGGACGTAAAGGGGAGCGTCGCGAGTAACTGAACGGTGGCATTCATTTTAGATATCGCAATGAGGAGGGCGGCAGTTCTGCTTTATGGCGACGTGAATCATGCACCGCGCCGCGCCGGCCAAGCACCAAACTGGGAGGCGCGCCGGGAAAACACACGCGGTCACTCGCTCAGAGTTCATCTTTTCCCTTTAATGATGATAACGGTGTAGAAATTTAATGCAGTCAAGTTTTCGTTTCTGATTTAATAGGATAGTTGCCATTTTTTAATGTATTATTTTGTTATCTACAATACATTACTAACCAACGAGGCAATTATTACACACACACACACACACACACACACACACACACACACACACACACACACACACGTCACGTCACCTTCATTCCAGAGTTAAAGTTACACATCAACGTCCCGCATTGTCTTCATAACGGGCAGTATGAGCTTAAATAAGCCACGTACCGCAAGTAACCACGCGCCCCTACCAGGTTGACTGTCGCTAACCCTCAGGCGCGCCCCGCACTAACTCATCCGAATGTGACCCTCAACCTGCGTCTCCCGGCCTAACTTGTGCATAATCCAACTCGTCTTCAGTTAACTTTGTGTCTCTTCCCTTCTCCTTTCTTACACACACACACACACACACACACACACACACACACACACACACACACACACACACACACACACACACACACACACACACATTAAGCAATAGTGAAGTTATGTGGAGTCAAAGTAGAAACGCTGAAACAACCAAGACAACAAGATTCAGTAACTGCAAATAATGTACATACAACAATTGGTGTTTGAGAGAGAGAGAGAGAGAGAGAGAGAGAGAGAGAGAGAGAGAGAGAGAGAGAGAGAGAGTGTTCTCTACTTAGACTTAACTCCTCTGTGCTTTCAAAATACGTGTAGTTCGCCAGTTTTCTGCTTTTTTCACTAATTTCTTATATCACGTTAGAGGTTTCTCGGTTGTAAAGCACACTATGTGTTACTTGGTGAATGGTCAGCAGTAGTAGTAGTGTGTGTGTGTTTGTGTGCGTGCGTCCGTGCGTGCTTGCGTGTGTGTGTGTGTGTGTGTGTGTGTGTGTGTGTGTGTTTGTTTATTTTGACAGACTTTTCTGCACATACTCTCCAGTCGATGACGTGTTTATGACGTGTGCGGCGCCATCTTTAATTATTAACTTCTGTGTTTCTGGCATATCGCAAGATAGCGTGTCAGCCGGTAGAGAAGCGGGGAAGTTCACGTCTTAAGTTTGAACATGCTCACCATTGTGACCCGATGGATTAAATGTTAACACTATTACTGGACTCGTATTGAGAGGTGATTGGTCGATGACTTGTAAGTTTTAGTATGATATCTTATAAGGTTAGTTTGTGTTAGTTCCATTAATACCCTTAGGAATTATGACACTTCAGGTTCGGTGAGAAAGACATCACACACACACACACACACACACACACACACACACACACACACACACACACACACACACACACACACACACACACACACACACACACACACACACACACACACACACACACACACAGTTAAAATCAATCCTGAAAATAAATAAATAATTCCCTAATAATGAGTGAGTCAGAGTGGATAAGTTGATGGGTGGATGGGCTGGTGGACGGGTAGGTGTGTTAATGGGTAGTGAATGGTTAATTGGGTGAGCTGATGGGTGAATGAATGGATGGATCGATGGGAGACAGTAGTTGGATGTATATATGGTAAGTTGATTTAGGGATGGTTGAGTGGTTGCGTGGATGGGTGGATGTGGTTGAAGAAGTAGATGGATGACTTGATGATCCACATGCTGCCTTCAAGAAGCCTGTGGTCCAGACGTCTGAGTGCCAAGTATCTCGGGTACCAAACGTTCCGAGGGTTATTTGCACACAGGCGAGTCTGTCTTGAGGATCATCTAACCTCTATGACCTGAGTACCTTCCGTCCCAGTACCAAGCGACTAGCTCTCATAAAAATCAATAGGAGATTCAAGATGATATACCAACAGATTCAATTACGTAAGTGGCATGAATTCTGGTTTTTAATAAATATGTGCTATCAACGCGTAACGTTCGAGGCAATTTTAGAACGTAAATTGTATGACTTGCATGCCTAGCTGAGGCTGCTGACGTGTTTCATCCCTTGCTATACACCAACAATATGCGTAATACCTTATGGCTATGGGTGCGAATATTGTGTTTAATCATGATAGAATCTGACTTTAACATATACTTTGATTTTTTTATGTAACAGGGGCTCTAGCCAAGGACAAAACAAATTTGGAAGGAGTAAAGTTGGAAGAAACCCCCCTCCCACTGAAGGTATATATCCCTAAAGAGGACAGTCTATAAGCAAATTCAAAGTTGCACGGAGAACTCTCTTGAAGCTTCCCTCTTGAAAGTGTTTAAGTTATATATAGGGGGAATTACAAATGAAGCTAAGAACTTCCAAACGCTACCAGTTGGTGAATCAAACATGGAGAATACTCCTAACATTTCTTGCATTAGGAAGATGGACATAGTATGGATGAGACATGGTGGCGCTTAAAGGGTGAGAAGGAGGGAGAGACCTACTGTTAGTAAGATCAAAAGAGCAGTTGGTAAGAAAATAACGATAGAAAATAGGAAAGACAGAAGACAGACAGACAGAAGAGAGGAGTTGATAGACTGGAAGAAGATAATGAAGGATAAAGGTTAAGAATTATCAATATCCCTTTCTAACAAGATAAAAATAGAAGCAAAAAAGAAAACAGTATGAAGAGGTTATTTGTTTTAACATCGGAAAGAATTATTAGAGTTTTGTCATTTCATATTCTGCATATTTACTGGATGAATGACTGAAGACGGTAAAGCTTTGATAAATAAAATGAGAATAATGGAAACTAGACTTTTTTTTATTAACTCTTTAAGGGAAGTGTTGTGTAAATCTGTCAGCCGGTTGAATGTTATAAGTCACAGCTACCTCACTACAAACCTGGAACTTCGCGATAACATACACGCAATTCTTGAAACGATGCATGCAGTTTGAAGCAAGATATAGTCGAGTTTACAGTACTCTGCTGGATTCTTATGTGTTGTTTACTGGTGATAAATAGTTGTGTCGCTGTCTTGTGCGTCAGGCCGTGAAGATTAGCAGTACCTCTTGGCATGTTGCACCGTTACAGTGACGATTTTCTTAAGCTAATACTGAAGTTCTCAAAGGAAATATATGAGTAAGTATTGTGTGTGTGTGTGTGTGTGTGTGGACAGGGTAGTGATGATATCGTTTGTGATAAAAGAAAGTGGAAAATTGACACGTGGTGAGGTTGATTGCAATTTCGTTATTTCGTCAGCCTAATGCACAGGTGAAATTTTTTTTAGCTATTTCTCTCTCTCTCTCTCTCTCTCTCTCTCTCTCTCTCTCTCTCTCTCTCTCTCTCTCTCTCTCTCTCTCTCTCCTAATATCCCAACAGCAGTATTGCAGTTTTTAATGAGTTAAGTGCCTACGTGGAACATTACTTGGTTATTGAAGTTCTTAATATTTCATCATTGTTTCATCTCTAAATACTGTTAGCGTTCTGAAGCCAACGGTGAGCTGTTAAGAGAGAGAGAGAGAGAGAGAGAGAGAGAGAGAGAGAGAGAGAGAGAGAGAGAGAGAGAGAGAGAGAGAGAACTCACACACACACACACACACACACAGGCGAACACACACACACACACACACACACACACACACACACACACACACACACACACACACACACACACTCATACTATAATTAGGTAATTTAAGCAAACTGTTTAGTATTATCTTGCTTCAATCATTATTTTCTAAGTTGGTCATAATCAGCAAAGGTGTGGGAGCATGATTCATGTATTTCCTCTCTCCCTCCATGCGCCGTAACACTTCCACGCTCCTATGCCAACCACACAACTGGGCAACTTCTTTTATTATTATTATTATTATTGTTATTCGTTATCGTTTTTACTAACTGGGCCATTGAAATACAAGGAAACTCCATTCTTACACGTGATTCGATAGCTGCTTTCATCGGATTTTGGTGTGATGGACTTCAGCTTCTCTCTTTCTGGGATCCCATTATTCTGCGTTATCATGCGGTCATGTAACTTGGCCATACATTCTAATTCAGGTTAACAACAGCCATACACATGATTCGATATTTCCTTTCATTGAAATTATGTGATGGACTGCTTTTCCCTCTTGTGAGTTCATTCGGTGTTACCATGTGGTTCTGTTATCTCCCCAATCTCTTGTAAAGCTTGTAAAAGTTTGGTCAGGAGTTGAAGATGTCCTTCCTGCGGTGGAGCGAAAAATAGGGTAAAAATTATGTGAGACTCGCATTGCGTCTTCCAGAAATTAAATGGATAAGTATAACAAAACATGGCATTTCGGGTGTGGTAGAAAAGGGCAAAGGAAATATGTAAAGACGTACAAGGCTGTCTGAAGCAAACCGTATTCTGAAATGCTTCTGCACCGCATCTCTACCACTTTCAAAAGGCTTTAGTTAAAGTTAAGTTTTTAAGAGTGTCTTTTCCGATTTTAGTTAGAGGTTAACAAGATAAGATACCTTTATCATCAACTTGGAGGTTCTCTTCAAAACACGACATAATTATCATCTTTGCGCCCTGTGAAAATAATCGTGATGAGGTGAGCAAGACGTTTCTAAATACCCAAGTAAATGGATGAATAGGTAAATAAATAAATAGATAGATAGATTTCTCGTACATAACCAGCAAACTACCAAGTGTGCTGAAGGAATTTTAGCTGTGACATGCTTTTAAACATGTATCCATAGACATTAATAGTAATTCGTCTCAGTTGTATTATCATTATTTTCTGGATCTCTTTTTCTCTGTTCCCATAACAACTCCTCAGACTGGAGACTGAAAATTGTTACTAATTACCTCTCACTTCTCCAGCACACCCACACAACCTTAACTCTCACCATGCTGTTTACAAAGTTACAGAAAATATCATCACTATGCAATACAGAATACAATATACTAATTTGATATCCTACTTCCTATATATTCCTGTAATCATTTCTCGCTATCTTGTTTCGTCCCTCATTATTTCACGATATTGTCATCTAGTTTTGTTCTGCGTTTCTTTTTGTTTTGTCTTTTTGTTATTAGCATATGCTTTTCTCATTCTCTGTCTCTGTCTCTGTCTCTGTCTCTGTCTGTCTGTCTGTCTGTCTGTCTGTCTGTCTGTCTGTCTGTCTGTCTGTCTGTCTCTCTCTCTCTCTCTCTCTCTCTCTCTCTCTTTCTCTCTCTCTCTCTCTCTAAACTTACGTATAAAAATCGAAAAGATACATTCCATTTCTCATATTGTAAATTTTAGAGTAAAAAAATACATATCCGGAATGTTTTTATGCTCATCATCTGGTGTCATCATTTCAGGGCAATTAATATTCCGAAAGTTTGTTCTTTCCTAATATTTGTGCGTTTTATGTGTTTCGCTTCTTTTTGCATCGATTGTTCATTAAATCTTTTGATTACTGTGTGTGTGTGTGTGTGTGTGTGTGTGTGTGTGTGTGTGTGTGTGTGTGTGTGTGTGTGTGTGTGTGTGTGTGCGCGCACGATCCCAGTAAATGGTGCCAATAGAAACACAGACCGACGGAAAGACAGAGACTTGTAGACAGACAGGCAAACAGGTAGATATGCAAACTGACAGAGAAACACACAGGCAGATAAACAGGCAGACACACACAAATAATCAGAAATACAGATAGACATACATGCATACAAGCAGGCAGACAGAAAGACATATGAACACATAGGTTTAGAGGAATTTGTGTGAAGGATGAGACGAACCTCACAGCTGGAATGGAGAATGGACGCCTCAGTACCTGGCAGTGTGAGTGTATGTGTGTGTCTGTGTGAGGGACGTGGCTTAATGAGGGACGTGTGTGGTGGAAATAACGCTCCGCTGATATCCAGGATGTTGATAATGGTGAAGGGGTCAGTGCTAGTCACGTAGAGACCAGCTGTGACCTCAGCAATAAAAAAGAGAGAGAGAGAGAGAGAGAGAGAGAGAGAGAGAGAGAATGAAGCATACATATGGACAGCCAGTAATACAAACAAATAGACAATGCTTTAGCTCGCAGCCGCTACAGAACACGAGACAAAAAAAAAAAAAATAAAATAAAACAGGACAGGAAAATGTATTGTAAAAAGTATATTAATAGTATAGGAAATATGAGAGGGTCGTGTGTGCGTGTGTGTGTCTTTAGAGAGAGAGAGAGAGAGAGAGAGAGAGAGAGAGAGAGAGATATGCGCAGTTAACTTTCATGATAGATAAGAAACATTCATTGTTGAAAAATGAAGGAATTCTGAAAAGAGAAAATATTTATAAAGGTTTCAGTATTTGCTGTCGCTTAGTGATGATGAGTTATGAGTATAATGATGCCGGTGGTATTTGACGTGTATTTCAAAACAAACACTGGCTGTCTGTTTGTCTGTTACGCCGTGCATTTTACTCAGCGAGCCTCGTGTCAGAAGAGGAAATTATACAGATTCCTTTAAGCCTCTCTTTAGCTACTATATATTTTTCCATCACTTGAATGTATTTCCTGAAGTGTGTAATGGCTAATGCTTACTCTGTGATCTCCAGCGTTGATGTCTAGAAATAACAGTAATGTGGCTAGTTTTCGCCTCTTCCACCATCAGTTGCAGGAAATATAGCAACGTGGTGGTGGTAATAATGACCCCTTATCTTAATGAACGGAAGACAGTAACGGGAAGACTCTGCTTGCCATACATAATGCTGCAGGATATAGTCGGCATTACCATCTCCATCACCATTACTGCCATCATCATCACCCTTACTATCATATGAGAGGACTGTAATACATAAGGAAGGAGAAATATCAGTGTCTAGTACCACGTTTGACAAGGAAAGCATTCTACATTGCCAGCTTTTGTCCTTTGAATGATCGCAACCATTACTCGCAACACCACAATGCTATATGAGAGAGAGAGAGAGAGAGAGAGAGAGAGAGAGAGAGAGAGAGAGAGAGAGAGAGAGCAAAAACAATCGTATAGGATGATACTGCTAGAACCACTGTATATGGTTGAAATTTAAATGGGATAGTTGTGAAGGAGGTTATGTCGAAAAGGTTGGTGAAAGTATTGCATTTTTAAGCCGAATAACATGTCACGCCAGTTTAGAGCGTGTTGGAGGAGCTTTGCGTCTTGAAAGGAGAGCCCGTATGACTTCTACCGGGCATGGATTTGAACTCAAGCTATCGTGGCTAACATCTAGACGTGCTGATCCACACACCACTGGTAGATCATCAAACGGCGGGAGGATGAATACATACCTACAAATCACGCCGTAATTGGACACACACACACACACACACACACACACACACACACACACACACACACACGTACGTTACCAGTCACCATCCTTTGTTTCCCTCGGCGGCACCTCGTTCCATAAGAAGCAGCTCAAAGTGACTGCTCTCCTTCATCCCCGAGTGTTGTAGGATGAGTCCGATGAATGCAGGCAGGTAGTTGTAACTTACTGAGGCTTCAATCTGAAAAAAAAGGTAATGACGAAATCTATATGGTTAAGATAGTTATTGTCGCGTAAAGATACCTATATAAATCATTGTATTAAGTTTGACATATCTTGAGTCATGTCCAAACTAGCCCACATAATTTTCGAGCAACGGATAGAAAGACACGGCCACACAGCAACCGGGGTTCACGTTACAAGTTTCAGCTCGCGTCTTATCATCAGTATTGTGGCGGTTGGACAAATAAAAACCTAAGATGAAATAGAAAATAGTATAAAGATGCATTCAGAAATAATGGTGGTAATAATAATAGTAATAATGATAATAATAATAGTATAATAATAATAATGATAATAATAATAATAATAATGATAATAATAATAATAACAATAATAATAATAATGGTAATAAGTCTAATAATGATAATAATAATAATAATAATAATAATAATAATAATAATAATAATAATAATGATAATAACAATAGTAATAATAGTAACAATTGAAAAAAAGAGTACCTTAATCATACAAATTAAAACAAATCAAAACATCGTATCTAACAATACAAGTGCCATCGTGTCAGCTGAACAGTTCAGCAGTATTTCCTACATGTAAGTTTTCTTCCTTGAACTTTGACACTCACCACATGTTGCCTACACTACATTGTAATTTCTACTTTCTTGAGGAAAGTTTTTTCCTTTGTTCTCCCACGTAGTTATGCTGCTTCATGTGGTGTTCTTGATGCTCTTTTAAGAAAGAACAATAGTACACCAAAAATGTTCCTTAGGAACACGTTTCCCTAGAAGTAAGCCGCCGTGGTACAGTGGAACCATGCGTGCTTTGGGGTCCGAGGGGTCTCCAAGCGCACGGTTCCAATCCTGTCCACGGTCCGAGTGTAGGTTGGGCTTCCTCACTCGAGGCAACGGTTTCTTAGCGGGTGGGCTTTGAGATAGGAGGTGCCCCAAAAAGTACCCCCTTTAGCCCATAAATTCCCGTGAAAAGCCCACATGATATAAATAAAAAAAAGAAAAAGAAAAAAAGTGTGTAGTCACAGCGAGGGTAGATCTATTGCGAACGAACATTTGTTGCGATGCTGCTCGAGGAAACTACGCCGTCAGTCGACTCTGACCTTTTGTGTTTTTTTTTCCAAAAAGAATACAAGTAAACACTAATACACCGTCTTGGGGCTCGAGCACGCACAGACTTGCCCTTCGACTCCCCGGAATATCGAAATAGTAAAACTTGGGTGAGTCTGCCATGGCAGCATTGCTGATTCATCTTTACTTGCTAAGTAGGAAAGAAAAAAATATTGTTACTGTTAGTGTGCTCATCTTCCGCTGATCCTGTTCCTTCCTCTTTGTGTACATAATTGTATGGACATTTAATACATATCACCGAGCGCGATGTAAGTTACTTGCGATATTTTGCTATATTTGTTTTTAGAAAGTTTGTTTTCTTAAATGAGTGGTGCATTGGCGCTCACTCGGGCCAGATTCCATCCCCGCTCACGGTATTAGCAGATTCGAAAAGTTTGCCTGGATTAACGCCATTGGATTTCCTAAGTATTTGAGAGCGTCTTGGAATGAGTTGTCGTGTTTTATAAGTAGAGTTTCATACCTTCATCTTATAGCTGGAAATTCTGGTGTACGTTGATTTCATGCAGCCATTATAACTCTGCATTGTAGCGTGTCTGATGCACAATCCTGAACTGCCTCGCAACTTTATGAGCGCGCCATCGCTGCTCCGGTGCTAACTCAGGCGTTAATGGCTCCCTGGCTTTAACATGTCATTAATAATCCTTGATAACTCGTTTGTCTGCTTCATGTGCGACATCTTCCCCTTGTCTCCCTTCCAACCTGATAATTGGTGCCTTGCTCAGTCCTCCGTGTCTCCTCACGTCGGTGCCTCCGCCAGTCCCTTAATTCCCTCTCCCCTCACGCTCCCCTCGCGCTCCGCTGCCCTTTGTTCACCAGCAGCCCTCCTGCTCACCTGGCTCGGGTTCTGTTGCCTTCCTGTGCCTCCCTGTGTGTCCCTCTGCTGTGGCGTTGATGCTGCTTCTCTGCCTGTACGCTCCTCATCCTCGCGTGTACTTGATCTGTAACGGTGTTTTTCCACTGGTAATGAATTTTAGTGGTGCCTTTATATGCTTTATCATTAGGCGTTGATTTCCCTCGTGTAACGTTAGTTTTAATTGTTGTTTCGAGGGTGTGGGCGAAGGACACACACACACACACACACACACACACACACACACACACACACACACACACACACACACACACACACACACACACACACACACACACACACACACACACATGCAGGAGTAGTGAGGACCCCTCATAAAAAGAAACACATAAGGAAGTTGGAGAGACTACAAAAAATAGCTACAAGAATGGTCCCAGAACCTGAAGGGATGACATATGAGGAGAGACTAAAGGCTTTGGATCTTCCAACATTGGAGCAGAGAAGGGAGAGAGGGGATCTCATACAAGTTTATAAATTGATAAACGGAATGGACCAAGTGGACAATGAGTATTTGATCCTGAGAGAAGAATATGCCAGTCGAAGCACAAGATCGTATAGTAAGAAGCTGAGGAAGGGAAGATTTGTAAGAGATATTAAAAAGTATAGTTTCCCGCAAAGGTGTATTGAGACGTGGAACAGTTTGAATGAAGAAGTGTCTGCAACGAGTGTGCATACTTTTAAAGTAAGATTGGATAAGTGTAGCTATGGAGATGGGGCCACACGAGCATAAAGCCCAGGCCCTGTAAAACTACAACTAGGTAAATACAACTAGGTAAATACACACACACACACACACACACACACACACACACACACACACACACACACACACACACACACACACACACACACACACACACACACACACACACACAGCCAATTGAATACTAAATACATACATGATAAAAGAATAAAAGAATATTTGGAAGCCATCTAATTTCTGTTTTAAAGTTGAACACATTTCAATAACTGTTCCTACTCCCACAGGTGAGTGTTGTGGGCACCAGCAGACGAGCGCCACTGATGGGAAGTAGGTAAGTGTGGAGTTTTTTCCTTAATGTTCAAGCTGGAGGAAGGGGAAAGGTGGGAGAGAGCAGTCTTGTCCACAGCCTGCATAAGTTGAGAATTAAATGTACAGCTTCCGGGTAGAACTGTTTAGTCATTATAGGCAACAATATACTGAACTCTGTACAAGGGCCTTATCCAGCCTTCTACTTTTCGCATGTTTGGGGGGATTCCACTCTCACAGTTTCATTAGACAGGGTGGAATAAAAAATTTTTTCCGTCTCATCAACTCTCCTCCTCTGACTGACTGTCTTTAGCCTCTTTCTCACCGCCGGAATGTTGCATCCCTTTCTATATTTTATCGCTATTTTCATGCTAATTGCTCTACTGATCTTGCTAACTGCTTGCCTCCCCTCCTCCTGCGGCCTCGCTACACAAGACTTTCTTCTTCCTTTCATCCCTATTCTGTCCAACTCTCTAACGCAAGAGTTAACCAGTGCTCTCAATTGTTCATACCTTTCTCTGGTAAACTCCGGAACTCCCTGCCTGCTTCTGTAAGCTATCTTTACATTTGCGACTTTTCGTGTGGCGATCATGTACAGACTAGGTGACGACGTGATGTCGGCAGAAATCAGCACAAGTAGGCAGAGGTAGGCAGGGGGTCTGTGGGAGGTCTGTAGGATCGTCACAAAGAACCTTTGAAAGTCTCCGGTCGGCACAAGTTTTCAAAAAATTTGGAAAACTTGGTGCGAGTTGCGAGCGACTGGCGATGTCGTCACTAGTCGTCACACAATGTCGTAACAAGTCTGCAGGACATCGTAAAAATCGGCAGACATCGTCAGAAAGTCGACACAGTCGTAACACTTACGAAATGTGACGACGTTGTGACGAGCAGGTGACGATGTGACGATCTCTGTGGCGACGTGATGTGACGACGTGTGACGAGGTGTGGCGATTTGTGGCGACTTTGTCAAAAAATTTTGCGACCTTGTGTGGCGACGTGACGAGGTGTGTGACGACGTCTCCGACCTCATGACGACCATGTGGCGAGCATGTGACGATGAGGTGACGACCCCGCCGACGTCGCAGTAATTGTTGTGGCAACATCGCATTAACACGTCTTTACCTGATCCAGGGCTGCCGTGTATATAAGTCGCTGGGGACAACACTGGGCATTCATTCTTCCACTGACCACCAGCCTGAAAACACCTCTCCAAAGAAGAACCACCACCCAGCCACCAGCATGCCACGCTCCACTCAGCCACGCAAGAAGACTGCCAGACAACAGCAGCAAGTCATTGAAGTCACCCCTGACATCATCAGTGTCCCTACTACTGAGGAGTCTACATCAGGGCCCGACAGCCAGCAGCAAAAAGAACCCAATGTACTTGTGCAACCCGGACAAGCAAGCACTAGTGCAGGTCCTCCACCCCCTCCACAAACTAAGAAGCAGTACCGTGTGTCCCACAAGGACATCGAGGACTACAAGTTCACCGAGGAACAAGTTCAAACCCTGGTGGATTTTATCAAGGAACACCCCTGCCTCTATGACAAGAGGCACAGAGAGTATTCGAACCACCGCACAAAGTTGGACTTGTGGCAGCAGTGTGCAAGCTTGTTCCCCAACGCTACCCACCTACAGTGCCGCAAGTACTTTGAGCAGAAGAGGACGGCCTTCGGCAAAATAGAGGCCATGGAGATGAAGAGCGGTGCTGAGGCAAGAGCACGGACTGCACGGGAGGAGGAAATCATGGATACTTGGGGTTTCTTCAAGGGCCACAAAGCCCACGCAGCAACGGCATCATCCCAACGATTCTCCTCAGGCCACGAGTCATCCTCCAACAGTGACGCTTCGAGCTTGTCACCTGCTTCCATCCAGCGCCAGAAGGTTCTGAAGAAGAGGCGCATGGGAGATGTCACTTCCACCTCACCAAAGGCCGCCACCGAAACAGTAGAGGACCCAGAACCTGAGGGCACCAGAGTCATCAGTAACCTGATTGAGCGGGCGGCAGCATTGACCCAGGCTTGTATGCGTCTATCAAGGCTTGGCAGACGAGAGGTACAAACAGGGAGATGGCACTCGTGGAAGTGCGGAAACTGAAGCCAAGGCTGGTGTACGAGTTGCCGGTTGCCAGGAACCTCAGTGTCACAGCTAATTTGAGTCCAACTGGGAGAGGCTTTCGCAATTTTGTGTCCTGCTTGATGACCGCTGGTGTGATCCTCTCAACCATCTCCTCGAAGAAAGCTGGTGTTATTCTTATGAACGTCTTGAAGCCTTTTCGATCTTCCCTGTGGAGTTCCCAAAGCAGATTGTCGTAGTCGCCATACAGTTCTCTTCTTAGAAGCCATTGCCGGGCCCACAGTGCTCTAGGTCTTCTTCGTCTAGGAGGTGCTTGACGGGGGCGGCGCACGAGACGTTGTAACAGCAACAGGGCAGCAATTGCAAGGAGGAGGCCAGCCAGGTACTTGTTGTTCTCGTCCATCTTCTTGTGAGGTCAGGAGGATTGTGATTTGCAAAGGGCAACGCCCCCATATATATACTCCTGAAATTTGCAGAAGGAAGTCCCTCCCGAAATATTCCGAGGTCGTCACAAAAGTCGTCACCTCGGTCGCAAAAGTCGTAGTAGTCGTCACATGGTCGTCAGCGTCGCAATGATGTCGTAAAAATGTGGCGACGTCGTCACACTTCCAAATAATCCCTAACCAACGTCGCCACATGAAGTCGTCAGACGTCGCCACAAAAGTCGTCACATCTCGGTATGAGGTCGCCATACAAGTTACGACGTCATCACATGATCGTCAAACATCGCACATATAACGGATATTTCGACACAAATCGCTACAGCAAGGTTGACATTTACGACGTTACGACTTACGACCATGGTATGATCTCATGTCGCACGGAATTGGTGCGATTTTGGTGCGAAAAACCGTTGAAGCCCGAGAAGTGGCATGAATTTTGGTACGATGGTAAGACCTTGGTACGACCTTAGTACGATTTGGTAAGACTTGTGGTGAGACACGTGAGACTTTGATGGTACGACATTGGTTAGACTGGTAAGACTGGTAGGACATTGGTAAGACCTGCGTTAGACGTCGTACGTGTTGGTGAGACCATGGTTAGACCATGGTTAGACCATGGTACGACTAGTAAGACCTCACCGACTTTGGTTGGAATGTTTCAGAGAACTCGGAGGGGTCGGAGGTGTGTCATGCTCCTGTATAAAAGGAGGGGCCCTGCAATTTGCAAATCACATTCCTCCTGACCTCCCAAGAAGATGGACGACTACAACAACTACCTGGCTGGCCTCATGCTTGCAATTGTTGCCGTGATGGTGATTAATTATCTCCTGGAACCCCCTCCTCAAGCGCCTCCTAGACGTCCTAGACTGGTGTGGGCACGGCAGTGGCTTTTAAGAAGAGAAGTATTTGGCGACTATGACAATCTGCTGGCGGAGCTTCACCGGGAGGATTCCAGAGGCTTACCACAACTCTCACGCGTCTCACCATAGGTCTCACGCGTCGTACCACAGGTCTCACGCGTCGTACCACAGGTCTCACGCGTCGTACCACAGGTCTCACGCGTCATACCACAGGTCTCACGCGTCTTGGCAAAAGTTGCACGAGTCTAACCAAATTCAAAATTGGTATAAGTAGTTGGACTTTTGCCAAGATGCGCGAGACCTGTGGCACGACGCGTGAGACTAGTAAGACTTCATGTTACGACATGGTGAAATGTCTTACCATTGCACGGGGTCGCACCAAGTTTCTAAAATTTTAGAAAACTTGGTGCGAACTGTTACAACGTACGACGTCTTACCAGTTTTCGCGAGACCTTTGTTAGACCTTGGTACGACTAGTGGTTAGACGCGTGAGACCTCAGGTCTCACGCGTCTAACTATGGTCTAACTATGGTCGTACGTCGTACCGTCGAAGTGTCAACCTGGCATACGATTTTTGCCGATTTGAGGTCGTCATCTCATCGCCACACGAAAAGTCGCAAATATAAACACCGCAGTATTTCCATCTTCCTACGACTTGACTTTTTATAAGAGGGAGGTTTCAAGAAATTTGTCCCTGATTTTTGGCTATCTTTACTAACCAACCTCTTAGGGAAATGGCAATCAAGTGAGTCTTTTTGTTATATTTTTTGTTGTCCTTGTCCAGCTTCCCCTATTCCATAAAAAGAAATACTTTGGTTTTGATCAGTTTGTAAGTGTGTGTTTATGTGTGTTGGTGGGGAAGGAGGGAGGCAGCTCATATAGTTGTTGTTCTTTTTATTCTTCTTTTCTTCTTCGTAATACAGTGAATGAAATGCCAGTGATATCATGAATTCAAATTAAGTGAAAGAAGCGAAGATCCTACATGTAGATTTTCACTCTGTGTGTGTGTGTGTGTGTGTGTGTGTGTGTGTGTGTGTTTCACTGTTTGATCTGCTGCAGTCTCTGACGAGACAGCCAGACGTTACCCTACGGAACGAGCTCAGAGCTCATTATTTCCGATCTTCGGATAGGTCTGAGACCAGGCACACACCACACACCGGGACAACAAGGTCACAACTCCTCGCTTTACATCTCGTACCTACTCACTGCTAGGTGAACAGGGGCTACACGTGAAAGGAGACACACCCAAATATCTCCACCCGGCCGGGGAATCGAACCCCAGTCCTCTGGCTTGTGAAGCCAGCGCTCTAACCACTGAGCTACCGTGTGTGTGTGTGTGTGTGTGTGTGTGTGTGTGTGTGTGTGTGTGTGTGTGTGTGTGTGTGTGATACCCGTTGCATACATGGGTTGCCTTTACAGCTGCTAACAAAACCTTTCAATGAGATTAGCGTTGAGAGAAGTACATAAAAAGCGACTTGTAACACCAAACGTAATGGAAAGCGTCAGAAAGATATGCTATTTTTCTATGAAAGTAAAAGTGTGGGAATCAATCTCTCTCTCTCTCTCTCTCTCTCTCTCTCTCTCTCTCTCTGGATTTTTTTTCTAAACCTTTAATAGATAATGGAAGTTTCTTTTATTTTTCAGGTTCTGCTTTGCTTAATTTCCAATTCTTATTTTTCAAGTACCAAGCATTTTAAGAACCCAATCGTGCATATCCATGAATTTTGACGAGCTCTTTTATCTAAAGCAGCAATTCTCACCACTTAAATGTTACCCGTTCTCATTTATTTCACCTCTTTTTGTACACATACTTGATTTTCTACCAGTGTTTTGCGCAATATGACGCTACACACTCTCGGCTCGGTGCTCGCTACACTCAGTTAGTCAGTCAATCCGTGTCAATCCGAGTCCCTCAGTCACCACGTACACGGGAGGTGAGCGACGGGCTGGAGACGTTCTTTTTATTTTGTTTTTATGTAAGATGAGAAATCTGGTCGAAGGCAAAGGCAACAAAAACGACTAAACAAAATGGCTCCTCGCAAAGGGTCGAGAGAGTTAGCCATACGAATGGGATAAATGTCTTTAAACCTCCCTCTCAAATTAATTCCTTTCAAAGGTAGATGGAAATACATAAACAGAGAGGAAAATCCATAGTTTACCACGGAATGAGGTCACGATGTCAGTGGAGGTAATGGAGACACGCCTTTACTCCGTGCGGTCAGGAGGACGGGTGGGAGAAATGGAATTGAGGTGAAAGCAAGAATGTAAAGCGATAATAATGATGACAGAGGGATACATAAGACAAGTAGACGCGGGAAGAGTAGAAGGGCAATCTAGAACAAGAAATAGTTACAAGAAGTGGCAAGATGTAAGAAGGATTGGAAAGAAAATGAAAGACTGACGGAAGATAAAGAAGATAGTTTGGGTGAAGTACTGTGTGTGTGTGTGTGTGTGTGTGTGTGTGTGAGAGAGAGAGAGAGAGAGAGAGAGAGAGAGAGAGAGAGAGAGAGAGAGAGAGTGTGTGTGTGTGTGTGTGTGTGTGTGTGTGTGTGTGTGTGTGTGTGTGTGTGAGAGAGAGAGAGAGAGAGAGAGAGAGAGAGAGAGAAAGGGGTAGTGGGTGGGTGTGAGTGTGTCTAACGGGTTGATAAAGACACTGAAAAGAAGGGGGGGATTGAAGAGGAAGACCATTATTGTTGTTATTATTATTATTATTATTATTATTATTATTATTATTATTATTATTATTATTACTATTATTATTATTGTTATTGTTATTATATTACCATTATTATAATTTTCTTCTTCTTTTTCTTCTTCTTCTTCTTCTTCTTCTTCTTCTTCTTCTTCTTCTTCTTCTTCTTCTTCTTTTATTATTATTATTTTTGTTTTTATTATTATTATTATTATTATTATCATTATTATTATTATTATTATAATAAGAAGAGGAGGAAGAGGAGGAGGGCTAAAGAATGGGTGACAAGCAGAAGTAATAGTTAAGGAAAATGGAATAAGTACACGAGAATTAAGAGAAGCTCAAAGTTTATACAGTGTTCAATTTGTAGGATTATACCAGGATGAACTTTAGTAATTTGTTCTCTGGGCTGGTCTGTTCATCATACAAGAAAGATCATTAACATTAGCAGCAGCAGCAGCAGCAGCAGTAGTAGTAGTAGTAGTAGTAGTAGTAGTAGTACTAGTAGTAGTAGTAGTAGTAGTAGTTGTAGTAGTAATAGTAGTATAAGTAGTGGTGGTGGTGGTGGTGGTGGTGGTAGTTGTGATGGTGGTAATGGTGGTGGTGGTAGTGAAAGTAATTAATATGATGTTGATAAAGAAAAATGGTTTGAGAAGTTTATCAATTCCGAAAATATGAAAAATGAGCCTCGGAACACTTTCTTTGATGTTGAAAAAATTGAATAAGACAAACGTATTTTTTTTTTTTATTTACAGAATATCCCCCTCAGAATAATTGTTGCCACAGTGATAACTATTTGTATTCCTCTAACTATTATTTTCATCACTTGAAAATGTTGCCCCCACATAGGATGACCAAAAATGGATTAATTAAACTAAGTAATCGTTCAGAAAAAAAGGTAAATTTACTACATGTCACCCGTGTGCAGACATTAACATTTAAAACACACACACACACACACACACACACACACACACACACACACACACACACACACACACACACACACACACACACACACACACACACACACACACACACACACACACACACACACACACACACACACACACACACACACACACACACACACACACAC
>NC_059300.1:2142955-2175455 GCF_017591435.1 Portunus trituberculatus | reverse complement strand
AGAAAGAAAAAGAAGAGAGGGAATCAGAGTATTTGAATGAGAATGAATAAAAGACATTAGTGCAGATGCTATTTCTCACAAGTATTAAGATACGTATTTAAAAATCATAAAATGATGTATAATGAATTTCATGTGACTCTACACACACACACACACACACACACACACACACACACACACACACACACACACACACACACACACACACACACACACACACACAAGAACAAAAAATATATACGTACATATCAGTGGTAATGTTTATGCTCTTCATTAGAGTGAAGTGCTGGACGTTGCCTGGGCCAACCCTTGACTATCATATTGAGGCAGAGCTGGAATTTCTCTCTCTCTCTCTCTCTCTCTCTCTCTCTCTCTCTCTCTCTCTCTCTCTCGTGATACTTTTCTTAATTTTTAAAAACTTCCTAATCATTATCATCCTTTCTTTCCTCTATTTTTCCCGTAATGCCTTTGTCTCGCCTTCGCTAATTCACTTCATAGTGTTTTTCATGGCGCTGCTGTATCACTGGTGTCACGCCGCCCCGTCCATCTGCCTCTTGACTCACCCGCCTCGCGTTGTAATCTTCCAAATGGATCCAAAAAGATGGTCATGTCTTTTCCTCTCGGTTTTGGGAATATGACCTGCCTAGTACTTAGGAAATGTTATCATATTCAAGAGAGAGAGAGAGAGAGAGAGAGAGAGAGAGAGAGAGAGTGAGTGGGGGGGAGACGGAGTAGATATGTAAATGCATAGAGACAATGAGGGTAAAATTGGTATGTACGTGGCTTGTTAACTTGTCATCGATCTGACACTTATCTCCCGCCTGGTTGTGGGGCTGGGTGGGGTGGGCGTGGACTGGACGGCGCAGGGCGGGACTGGGTGAGTGGCGATGGTGGGAGAGTCGAAATTTCGTGTAGTCGGGGATATTGTACTGCAAGAGTCGATATGGATGAACAGAGAAAATCTAATCCATTCAGATTCAAAGCAATACATATGTAACACACACAGTTGGTTAGTTAGTTTGTTTATTGACAAAAAAATCTTTTACAAACAAACAAATAACTATAAATATCTACACAAATACTTTTGTCCATGAAGATTAACAAATTTTTCATCAATGTAGAGGTAATTTCCCTAACTACATGCATATATTTAATGCTTCAAAAATATATTTACACACTTCCTGTGTATGAACAGTCTCTTCCATTATCTCATTAACATTGCCAAATCTGAGCATTTGATAACTGTTACGTAACTGGACAGTCAGTGAGCACTCCAACAACACGTGTTGATCTGTTTGAACATGAACACCATCACATAAACATACTCTTTGCTCGGTTGGCGTTCGGCTCCACCTGCCTGTCTCTATTCTTAAATTATGTGACATCAGTCTTAATCTTGTGAACGCTTCTCGTTGATAATCAGGCACATATTCACACACACACACTCACACACACACACACACACACACACACACACACACACACACACACACACACACACACACACACACACACACACACACACACACACATGCGCACATTTTTTTTTATTGTTTTTGTTATAGTATAATTAACAATATTGCTTCACTAGATTATTTTAATTCTATATTTACCGTCATTTCATTACAATATTTTGATATTGTGGAGACAATTACAATCTAACTGCACACAGAATATTCACATTCATCACATACGAATTTCACCAAGGTATGATGCAAACGAACACTTTTCTTTTCTTTTCTTTTATGTTATGGCCTATAGCGCCTGTAAGTATACTTGAAGAGTATGGGAAGCGCTGTTCAGCTTCCATCCATTAGTGGGGCAGGCAATTTTATTTATAGTGGTACTCATACTAGGGTTCATATCACCACCCAAGCGCATCTTTGGTGTAACTTGTATCTTGCTTTCGTATTGTTCATTTTCGTGGGGTCACTACCTTTCTTTGTGTCCCAGTCTCAATCTGCTAGTCCATGCACCTTCTTGTGTACTGGCACGTGTCGGGATGTGGTGGTGGTGGTGGTGGTGGTGGTGCAAGGCGGCTCATGTAGAAAAGGACTCGTGCTCTGCCCTGTGTTTCTTTTGTTTAGTCTTTCTGAAATGAAATTTTAGGAATTGATGACATGTGTGACCGTTTGAACGAAATTTGGTTTCCACAAAATTGTATTTACTTTTCTTTTAAGAAAGTCGTACTAATTATAAATACAAGAGGCTCCCCATGTTGACAATTAAGACGCAGTGCTGAAGGCCCTCGTGGCTAGTTTGTTTCGTTAACAATTTTGAGGATATTCTGTTTACTTGCATGTTGGAGATTGCTGCTCGGCTGATCCGGATGATTAATTTTCGCTTTTTTTTTGTTATTTTCCCATTGCGTCTGGTTTTGTTTTTCTTCATATCCGGCTTACTTTTTTCTACTATTTTATTTGCTTTTGCCTTGATATGATGTAACAATAAAGGTATTAGTAACAGCAACACTGGTAGTATCAATGGCTGCAACTGTCTCAATATTTCATATTCATCTTTCACATAGTGATTTTCTTGAAATTAAACCAGAATTTCAAACGATCCAAACATATTGTTTTCTTTACTGTGAAACTTTGCGCTGGGCGTCTGAACCGATAGGATCCAGAAATACGTGGTGTGATCTATTTGATCCGTACTGTGTCCTTCAAGGGAAGGATTTAATGCATTGTTTCTCTTGTGATGCGAAGGAATGATTTTTGTTTCATGCTTGTCATAGCTACTTCTTGCCTTTAGTGTTAAAAACTTTTGTATTTCAGTTATTCTCTCTCTCTCTCTCTCTCTCTCTCTCTCTCTCTCTCTCTCTCTCTCTCTCTCTCTCTCTCTCTCTCTCTCTCTCTCTCTCTCTCTCTTTCTCGACTGTTGTGTTAAATATTCTTGCGTGAAATAGTTTGTGGAGAAATGTGAATAAGAAAACATTAATTAATCCATGCATAATCTTCGCGTCAAAACACACACACACACACACACACACACACACACACACACACACACACACACACACACACACACACACACACACACACACACACACACACCGATATAACTGTCTGGGCTGGGTAAGCTTGACACCTGCCTCGCTCTGGTAACATTTCTGGACGGTGAAACAAGCTGCGACGCCTTCACCTGCCGACACTAATTGCATAATAGCCTATCTCCCGTGGACACACCTGCCTTTGTGTAGCTCTGGCAGCCTTGATGGTGGTGGGGGGAACACGGCTGACATAACAGAAACGAAATGACCGATACAGAAGACAGAGGAGGTAGAGAGTCAGACAAGGATGTGGAGAATTAAGGCATGGATTATCTGAGGCTGATGATAATAGATAGGTAGTTAAACAGATAGATAGATAGATATAGATAAATAGATGGACAGATAGGTAGGCAGAAAGCTAAATGGATAGATGAATTGATTGATTGATTGATTGATAGAGAGAGAGAGAGAGAGAGAGAGAGAGAGAGAGAGAGAGAGATGGGAAAAAAAATAAAAAATGGTGAAGATTAAATTTCCAGTGTATTCTCACTTGACAGATAACCGGTGCCTTCTGGAAAAGTCGCTAAAAGGAATTCATTTCTGACCGTAAGGCAACAATGGCAGGAGTGAGGAGGCGCCACACATTCACAAGGGATTGCTTTCCATACTTCCTTTGTTCGTTCCTACGGAAGTACCCTCGCCAGGTCAGGCGAGTTGATTTGTAACTGTGCAGCAATAATGTTAGAATGAATGTGTATGAAAGCCACTCCTCAACACACCGTCATGGACCAGGACCTCAAATGTTCTTACGTCGGACCAGCAGTCAGTCTTCAAGGTGTCTGTTCACACAAGCCTTCAATATGT
Source organism: Portunus trituberculatus (assembly GCF_017591435.1). Lineage (NCBI taxonomy): Eukaryota > Metazoa > Arthropoda > Malacostraca > Decapoda > Portunidae > Portunus > Portunus trituberculatus. Next base: position 2,171,599 of record NC_059300.1, on the reverse strand, counting down.
TTATTAAGATTCGTTTCTATCCAAACCGTTTGTTGCACTTGATTAAACGAGTAATTTGAACCCAACGGAGAAAAATTGTGAAAAATATTGATTGGATGTTCATTGTATTTGGTATCTTTGATCGAATCATGATATGATGCGACCTATATCCCTGTCACTTGTCAGACAGCCTGGCTTGCCAACCCTACCGGAAATGTTCGTATCGCTTCACATTTTGCGAAAAACAGTGTTTACAAAAAAAGTAAGGATTTTTTTTCCTGGTATGACTGAACGTAACAGGATTATTCGCTTTCATGTCTCCACTTTTGAATACTCGGAATACTTCACTGCCTGACCATGATATGCCATTCTTTCCAAGTATATCTGTTGTGTTTCCCCCACCGTGGCCTTTAACAAGACTCTTGACTACAAGTTCCGTATAAAGTAGGGAGTTGTGTTTTACCTCCGTCAATTATTCTTCTCTCCCTCCGTAATGTTGCCTTTGTGTAAGGGAATTAATTATTGATTAGTTATCAAAGCTGTGTTTAATTTAGAAAGCTGCTTTGATTAAACATGCGCAGTCTTAAGATGTCAGTCGGTCAGGTCAGTTGATAATCAGCAATCACGGCACCTTCGCTTACAGGAGGAGAGCAAGACCACATTTCAGGGGATAGGATTAGAAGTTAAAAATGCATGATTCTTCGAGTATTTTATGAATTACTCCATCTGTTTTCCATTGGAGACAGTGTGGAAGGGATTCACGATGATTACGCATACAAAGAATCACCTCACGAATCATTATTCTAGTTGCTCAAGCAAATATATCGTGTACACTACGGCTGCTGAATCCTCCAAGATCTGCATCCATCGATGACTTGTAGCGGCAACGTCCGTTACCGTACACGAAAAGTAATCTCGAATTTTTGGGTTTGCATTTCTTGATGCAGCACTTACCTCGATCACTTCAAAGCCAAATTGCAAAAGGCTATATGTCAGGAGATGAGCTGTGGATCTCTGCTATTGTTAGATTATTTTTTCAGGAATTCAAACTTTTATAACCATTATTGTGTAAAGCGTTTCATAAATTATTAATGTAAAGTTAAGTTACCACCACAAATTGATTGTAAATAGAGTCATTACAGTGAATGTATTCATTCAAATAAATCCTCGCAGTAGTGAGTGGTCAGTTCAGCTTGGAGTGTCGTGAAGGTGTCGCCGTCAGGAAGGTGTTGGACCCGTCAACAGGTTCTGCACGCATTGAGATGCTCTGATCGAAAGCGGAAAACTTCGATCATCGTAAATAAATTCTTTCAACAAAGAAGGAAACTGTGTTCCAGCAGACATAAGTTACTTATGATGTCTCCGATAATAACTGATACATCAAAACACCAAGCGCGCGCGCGCACACACACACACACACACACACACACACACACACACACACACACACGGCAATGAAAAGTGGAAACCTGTCCCATTCGAGGCAGCGGAGAAACGGCTTCGATAGTTTCAAATTCTAGAAGGTATTCATTTTATTTATTGCTCATTGTCTTACTTTTTGTATTGCACTGTATTGCATCGATTTAGTGTGTGTGTGTGTGTGTGTGTGTGTGTGTGTGTGTGTGTGTGTGTGTGTGTGTGTGTGTGTGTGTGTGTGCTCGGCTGTCTTTCCACCCTTCATAAGCAAACACAAGCTCGGCGATTCTCCATCGTTCACTGTTAATTAAAAACCATAATTAGTCTTTCGTTCTTCATCGACTGGCGGGCCGCTCACGGGAATTGGCAGGGAGGGAGCAGGAGGAGCGCCAAGTGTGGAGAGTAGTGTAGATGGTTATAGGAGAGTGATAGGAGGGGAGAGCATAGCAATCAGGCAATGATAGTAAGAGAGAGAGAGAGAGAGAGAGAGAGAGAGAGAGAGAGAGAGAGAGAGAGAGAGAGAGAGAGAGAGCTGGGAGGCAAGAATGCAATCAATTCAAGTTTAATTTTGTATAAAGTTAGAGATAAAAAAAAAAAAATAGAGAAAGAAAGCGAAGAAATGCTAATTACCAGTGGGAAATATCGAAAAACAAACATTTGGAGAGTACAAAATACTCGAAATGTCTTGAGTTATTTTAGCTCGCTCCGTAATGGCCATCATGTTTCCGACCGGAGAGAGAGTTTGTGGTGGACGTGATAGAAAGGGGAAAGAAATGAGACTTCAGTGGGTATGACATTTCCGTCTAATATCAACTGCTGCTGATGATTTGTGACCTGTATAGTGCTTGATGACGATGCTACTGCTACTACTACTACTACTACTACTACTACTACTACTACTACTACTACTACTACTACTACTACTACTACTACTACTACTACTACTACTATTTAAAAATTCCTGTTGCATTATCATCACCATTGTCATCATTGTCACTGTGAACAGGGAGGTGGAGTAGTAGTAGTAGTAGTAGTAGTAGTAGTAGTAGTAGTAAGAATAGCTGGAAAAGGAGTAGAAGGAAGAGAAAAGTAGTAGTAGTAGGAGGAGGAGAGGAGGAGGAGGAAGAGGAAGAGGAGGAGGAGGAGGAAGAGGCAGAAAAATAAGACGTATAAACGAAAACTGGATAAAGAGAATGCATGTGCGCTGATGATGAATGAATGGGGGAGAGAAACGGGAGTGAGAGAGGCACCGGTGAGAGAGAGAGAGAGAGAGAGAGAGAGAGAGAGAGAGAGAGAGAGAGAGAGAGAGAGAAAGGGGGGTGGAGTGGCGAAGCATACCACTGACTGGTAATTGGAGAACGCCAGCTGAAAAGTGAGGAAATGAGAGAGAGAGAGAGAGAGAGAGATCAACTTTCGCAACTGGACCAGGAAACGACCTTTAATTCTGACCTTATAAGAGACAGACAGGTCTAAGAGGAAGTTGAAAGAGCAGCATCGATTAATAATGCAGGTGTTGTTGATGGAAAAGAGAGTTACAGTTTTTCTCTCATTTTTTGTTTGTCACATCCTCAGGCTACGAGTAAGCAGAACACTGTATTGACGAAGGGAACACAACGGCATGGGCACGTACAGTACATTGTGTTCCATCAAGATTATGTAATTACTTTGGTACCTGAAGGTGTATAAGTATGTATGTATGTATGTATGTATGTATGTATATGTATGTATGTATGTATATACTCTTATGTGTATGTGTAAAACAGGTACTGAGTAAGTATTATTTAGGTTGCTGGATAAGTAGTTCGACTTTTGTCTTGATTACGTAAGAGAGAGAGAGAGAGAGAGAGAGAGAGAGAGAGAGAGAGAGAGAGAGAGAGAGAGAGAGAGAGAATACATATAGGAGCTTATAAAGAAGGGTAAACAAAGCAAGTGGGATTAATAATACAGGTGTTGTTGATGGAAGACAATACACAGCGTACACACAAACAAGAAGAAAGAGGAACCTGTCTACAAAAAATGACTATGAAAAGAACACAAACAGATGGATTTCCACGTGTAGCAATCAAATATGAATGCTGGTCGAGGAAGAACGTGCAATACTGTGTGAGATTAAAAGCCTTTGGAGGCGTATAATAATAAAATAGAGCTAACTTTTCTGCTATGTGCGTCTATACATCTTGTCACCGTCGACATCTTCTTATAATATTCCAGCATTTTTGGTTTTTGTTTTAATCATATTTGGACTTTGGTTTTGGTGTCGTTGGACAGTTTCGAAATATTCTTGTCTAGTGATTCTGTTTGTTTGTTCCTGATAACCTTGGTATTTGGTATGGCGGGAGGGGCATGCTCGGTGGGGGTGGGGAGCAGGGTTCATCTGAAGTGATCATTCCAGTACAGTAAAACTAGATAATCTGAAAAGGTTATGCGATAAATATTTTTTCTATGCAAGAGGGAAGCTTGCCAAGGGTAACAAAAAAAAAAAAATGGACCTCTTAAGCTGCAAGTTCTCAAAAATATGACAAAGGAGTTAGCCAGAGGACAGGGACAAGTGTCTTGAGGCCTCCCTCTTAAAAGAAGTCAAGTCGTAGGAAGATGGAAATACAGAAGCAGGCAGGGAGTTCCAGAGTTTACCAGAGAAAGGTATGAATGATTGAGAATACTGGTTAAATCTTGCATTAGAGTTGGACAGAATAAGGATGAGAGGAAGAAGAAAGCCTTGTGCAGTGAGGCCACAGGAGGAGGGGAGGCATGCAGTTTGCAAGAACTGCATGCATGATTCAATAGAGCAGTTAGCATGAAAATAGCAATAAATGATAGAAAGAGATGCAACATTTCGGCGGTGAGAAAGAGGTTGAAAACAGTCAGTAAGAGGAGGAGAGTTGATGAGACGAAAAGCTTTTGATTCCACCCTATCTCTCAAAACTGTGTGAGTGGAAACCCCTCTAAACATGCGAAGAGTACTCCATACAAGGACGGATAAGGCCCTCGTACAGAGTTAGCAGTTGGAGGGGCGAGAAAAACTGTGGTAAATGTGGTAAATGTAACAGAAGAACACTGAGAATGTGTATGAGAGGTTTGATGCTTGGTGTAAGAGTGCAGAGGTGAACTATGGAACAGACTCAGGACACTATGGAAGAGTGGAGAAAAATGAGTTAATATAGACGGCAGTAAAAAATATTATCCAACTTGGTGGCTTGAATACGAGCGGGAGGCGTTGATCCCTTTAAGGCGGGGGAGCAGTGCTAGAATATTTGAATGAGGGAAGAGGGAGAGTGAGGGGAATGACGAGTGAGAATAATGTATGGACTGGAGTAGGTTGAAGTTACCGGGAATATTAATGCTCTTAAAATGAACGATAGTAAGGCTGAAACAATGAACGTCTGTATCTATTCAGTAAAGAGTGGGTTTTAGTTATGCATTGTCACAACAGTAACAGGAGCCACAATAACAACACCACTTCGCTCTCCATCCACTGCACGATACTAATTGCCTACAGCGCTGAGGGATTTCCATTTATCCATTTTTTACTAGCAAAGTTGGTAAACTGGAACAGGCTTTTTTGTTAGGACCGTTGCATTCAGTAAAGTTTTCTTAATTTTTTTCTTTTTTTAGAAAGCGTCTCGTAAGATATTTATTTATCTTTTTATAGCCCCATGTCATGCCTGTCACTACTTTGACCTACTCGTGACAAGAGAAATCTTTGGCCTTCCTGTGCCGTTCATCTCATCCTTGAATGGTCCTTCATGCAAAGTGACCTTAAAACTTTACATTTTCAAAGGCTTATATATGTGTTTATTAATCTTAATGCAGCGTGGCTTATGAAAAACTGAAATCGAAAAGTTTACCTAAAAGTTGAAATTCTCTTGTAGATTGCCATTGCAGAAGAAAAGTACCCTCACCCTTGATAAGGTAAGAGAAGATAGAACTACATAACCGGTTCGTCATTAGTTTGAGGGATTGGAGTCTTCATCCTTCTTAGGAAGAGACTGAATACAATCGAGCCTCCAGCATGAGGCAGAGGTGGGTGTTGAAAGCTCCGTAGAGCAGGAGTTTTATCAGGCGAGAAGTGAACCCGGAATATCAGTGAGGGACTCCATCAGGTATAAGCTTTCCGAGAACCAAGGCCAAGGAGGGTGTAAAAACCCCGTTACGAGGAATCTCTCTAACAAGCATAAAATGTTACAGAGCGAAGATGAAGAAGGAGAAAAAACGAGGATCATCTGCGGTGGAGTTGTCATTAAAGATTTGAGGAAATAGTTCAGCTTTAAAGATAGAGGCGGTAGTAGTTATGGTGCCATTTGTATTAAAGGAAAGTATGAAAATAAATAACTGAGCGTCAACAATTACAGAAAAAAAATGTTTGATAGTATGTTGATATTTCTTCATGAGAAAAAAGAAAAACACCTGGGAAGGAGGAGTACAGTGTTGGCGTCATATTAGAAAGAAATGTTTAGGGCATGATATATATTGTATAGGAGATGAAAGGCCAGGGCGCAGTTTGTGGACCACCTTTGTATACTGGACAGCACAATGGCAAGATAAATTGAATCAAAGTGTAAGAGTTGGAGACTCAGAAAATGTTTACAATGTTTGCTTCATACCACAGACAACGTGGGACTTTCCAAGCAGTCACTAAGCGGCGAAGTGTCTGAAAATATATAGACTTTAGTTCTTTTCTGCAAGATGTTTCTCGCCAAAGTCTCAACACACAAAACTTATGAAATCTGTGAACTTTATATAAAAAAGAAAAGTGATATCATTAGTTGTATTTTTATAAAAAAAAAAAAAAACAAGCCATATTTCTTGTAACACCTTGTGACCAATAGTTTTTCTCAATCCATTAAGAGAAAATATCACAATGAGCGCCTCCTGTCTTTTGATATATTCCATCTACAATAAAGTCTTACAAACGTACTGTAATGTAGATTAGCGGCAGAAGTAAGACCACCCAAGAACCTTTTCTGTGCTGAAGTTTAGGTGGCGATATTGTTTTAGGTTTTTCTCCAAATAGACACGACTGACGTATCAAAATTTAACACGCTGCTAAACTTTCATCTAAGTTGGAAATTCCTAGAGACAGGTGAAACTGTCTTGGTCTATATTATCATATAAGAGAAAAAAAAAAACTTTCATGCGTTGCAATGTGTAGAACAATTTGCATTTTTTTTTTTCAGGAAAATACAACTGCGGTACACTTTTGCCAAGGAGTTTATGAACCACACTAATTGTGTGTCCTGATCATTTTGCGAAGAGCTTTTGCATGACGTAGGAAAGGAAAGGCTTGGGCTTAATGCCTATCGACTGCACAAGGGTCATTAGGACAGACATGTCAGCTTGTGGGCAATCCTTAGCTGGGGTTGAAGAGAAAGCACCACCAATCTCACCAAGAAACTGCCGTGGGTCAGGGTCGAACTCGCGCCATCACGGCCACGAGCCGACCCCTTTACCACGGAACTACGTTTCCAACCCCCATGATGACGTAGAAAAAATCAAGGAAATCAAGTGGTCTTTGCAACCCATGAAGCAGCAAGCCGTGAGTGGAGGAAGAGTGCTACTAAATGCCGCATTACCCGTCATGCGCTCTGCATAAAGAGATGAAAGTCTGAAACGAAAATAATAATCCAGTAAGATTATGAATAGTACTGTCTCAGGTCTCCCCACGTGGCAGAGGCGTAATGCAAACAGTGTCTCCTTATCCTTGAATTCACTGGATCGATGAGACAGGATGCCGATGAAGATCATGATCAGAAAATCCCAACTGAGAGAACAGTTCAACAAGAAAAAATGAATGATTTAGAAACAAAAGAAATATGACGAATGTTGGCGTATCTCCAAGACTGTGAGTTGCCTTAGGGCAGGCAAGGCTGATGGAGCTTGTTTCACCATTGGGTGACAGTAAAGTCTCAGCCTGATCGTGAAAAATTCTTGAAATTCAAAAGCGTGGACACAAGAGTAAGTCGAGTCATTGCGTGCACAGAAGTAAACACAAACAGCCAGCTTTTGTCCAAGAATGGAGATAGAGGAACTAGGAAGGAGCCAGAAAAGAGTTGCTGTCTGTAGTCTCAGACACCTGACTTTCAGTATGGGATAGATGAGTCTTGGAGAAAGTGAGGTGATGTTGCACAAATTGACTGCTAGATCCAAAGCCGGAAATGTTACAAATATTACAATGTTTATATAATGGAGCTGAAAGAAGCATCACTCTCGAGTCATCATCTGCTGGACAGCGATGCCTGGGGGGCATTTGTGTTCTCCTCAGAGAGGGACTCAGAGGCTGATTTGCATATGCATGGAACTACATATGTGTATGTGTGTGTATCTAAAAATATGTGTACTTGTATGTGTGTGCGGTTTATTCAGTTTTCATCGCATATCCAATCCACATGAGGCTCACCACGCACTGGCTCACACACCACAGCACTGAGCTACATTTTGGCCCAGTACTAATTAACCGCTTCATAAAACCTCCCACAGTATCATCAGGTAGCAGACTCCTAGCTTCCTCCTCCTCTTCCTCCTCCTCCCTAACGCCACTCTACCCTCCCTCATGCCTCTCCACCACACTCCTCACCCCTCTTACTTCTGCATCACTTTCCTTTACTTCCTCCACCTCCACTTTCCTCCTCAACCTTTAAACGTTTTCCCTTCTCCCTTCTCTCCCTCCTTTCTTCTGCTCTCGCCGCCACCTCTCCTCTCCACAAACCCTCCCCTGCTCCCATTGCCACAGTTCTCTCCCTTCCACAGATGGGTTTCAGTCTTGCTTCTTTAAAACGCATCGTTATGTCTAAAAGGAAATTCATGAATAAGTGAAAATCTTTGCACTCGATTACCGACACACACACACACACACACACACACACACACACACACACACACACACACACACACACACACACACACACACACACACACACACACACACACACACACACACCACCCGCTCCCTGACCTCAGTATTCATGCAGCTGTCCTTACAAGCAAGGTTGTATAGTGTATACGTACGCATATAGACAGAAACACATGCGTTTTTAGATATTTAATTACGTAGTACATGGTAAACACACACACACACACACACACACACACACACACACACACACACACACACACACACACACACACACACACATTCTCTCTCTCTCTCTCTCTCTTGCGTAAATGAAACTGGAATACACAGGCAGGTATGGAGATAGACAGACGGACAGACAGGTAGACAGAAGAAACGAGGCACACACACACACACACACACACACACACACACACACACACACACACACACACACACAGAGAGAGAGAGAGAGAGAGAGAGAGAGAGAGAGAGAGAGAGAGAGAGAGAGAGAGAGAGAGAGAGAGAGAGCACATAATGACATACAGCTGGGGAGACACCCGTGCCACATTATTCCTCTCTAGATGGAGATTCCTTCCATGAGTGTGTGGGGCGAGTGAGGTTTTCAAGCACGGGATCATAAGTAAGGCAAAGTCTGAGTGTTTATCCCACCTATCGTCTTGTCATTACCCACCTTTAATTTTCAGTCTGTGTTGTTCAGCTCTGTATCTTCCTTTGTGTTCGTTTTTGTGCATTCAGTGTTCCCCTCTCCCCTCCCATTCCCCGCCTCCTCTATGTGCATATCTCCGTGTGTGTCCAAATATTAATCTTTCATCCCTTCTCTTCACATTATTATCTGCTTCCATTCATGTCTCTTCCACGCTCTCATTCACTTTTACTTTTTCCTCCATCTGATCCACTTCACTCTCTTTCCATAGATTTGTCTGATTCTTAAATACAAACAAGTAGATAATATTATTAACATGGAAACATGGAAATCAGTTCTCCGTTTCCCACTGCCAAAACCTGAACTCCAGTTATATAAAAGTGATCTTGGCGTGCCTGACTTGCTGTATTGTGGACGTGATTTAAGATGGTGGAAAAAAGCAGACTCCTTAAAAAAAAAAAAAGCACTGGCCAGTCGTTGTCGCTCTCAGCAAGTCAGAAGAAATTTTGTCAGGACAAAAGAGTGGAAGTTATTTTGAATGTTCCCTCCTGAGTGCGCTCACCTCAAAAGGAAGATAAAATATTAGGGAAGCAGCGAATAACTTTAAAATATGGCTAAAAATAGAATAAAAGAACGAGGAATATGACCCCAAAAGAAAAGATGCTGCAATCGTTTTTAGTGCTGCACCAAAAACTGGAGAAAAAAAATACACCGTAAAAGGTGGCAGTATTTGCCAAAGCTCCAAACATGCAGCTGTGAGGCGATGAGGAAACTGGACAATCTCCGCGGGAAGTGCCATCTGTCTCAGCACATTTGGGAACAACATGTGTGCAAGAGGAAGGAATGGGCATGTAAAGATGAGTAGCATTTTGCCCTGGAAACTTTACGGTGTTTGGCTTGTTTTTGTATTCATCTCCCAGTTCAAGATTCAACCCAACCACTTTAGTTTCCACCATCTCCGCGTGATTCTTCATCTGCGACAAACTTGGATCAAACATCAAAGGACGCAATTTTACCCAGATGCCGAGGACGTGTGGCGTTGGCTGCTGTGTCATCTAAAAAAAGAAGCGACAAGGCAAGAGATTGTGTTCTGTCTTCCATACAGTTTGTGTAAGTAGGAAAAAAAGAACGGAAGAAGATAAGAAATAGATTGAATCCCTTGTGGCTCTCTCTGTAAACACACGTCTTCATTTTTGTACTCTGCACTTCAGCTAGTCACATAAACGTGTAGACTTCTATTGATTAGAAAAATTGATCATTGTTCTGGCCACCTTGTATCTTTCTTCATTACCTTTGATATTAGGTAATAGGGTTAAAAGCCTTCACTACGCACGATGAGTTTTAAATTGATAACTGAAACCCTCATACTGTCGTTTAACCTTTGTTGACTGGTGTCAGTATTCACGTGTTCATCATTTGCGTGATGAGGATGAAATAGGAAGACTGCCTATCTTGGTGCGTGTGGCAGGCTGAAGGGACGGCAGCTCCAGAGCCCAGTGATCACCACTCTATAGTGAAATAAAACCTTTGAAATATATGGCAAAACAAGTTTTTATTACGTGTGTGTGTGTGTGTGTGTGTGTGTGTGTGTGTGTGTGTGTGTGTGTGTGTGTGTGTGTGTGTGTGTGTGTGCCCTCGCGATGAGGTGTGAGGAGCGGCGTGGTGGAGTGCTCAGCGGTCGGTTGCAGGAGTGCTGGGTGGAGGTAAGAGTGGGTCATGTCACTGCACGAAGCATGAGGTATAGGAATATTCCCATACTGATGAGTATGTATATATGAGTGACGCACTCGCAGGTGCAGTGACGGCTTGACGCAGACCCAGATGTACTGTTAGAGCGGTGATCGATATGTCTGACGGTCGGCGAGGCTGAGAGCGAAAAGGATGGAAGGGAAAAGCCTGCATTGTGTGTGTGTGTGTGTGTGTGTGTGTGTGTGTGTGTGTAAGAGAGAGAGAGAGAGAGAGAGAGAGAGAGAGAGAGAGAGAGAGAGAGAGAGAGAGGTTTATAGATCCATGATGGTGATAGCAGTAATAGCCTGACTTCTGTTACAAGATGTGTCCCTTTCCTTGGACAACACAAATACCCTTCCTGAAGGTTATTTGTGCGGTCCACCTGTGTGTGACAGGTGACTCTGCATTTCTTTTGGCCTCAGCATGCAAGTGTTGCCTCTCTCCTTTATTATGTGAAGGTGTTTCTTTATCTTTGCTTTGTTACTCTAATATTTGGTGGATAGTTACGTGTTTTATGAAGTTATATTACTTGCCACATTGTGATACTGCTGCATACATTGCTGTTAGAGCACAGCTGTTAGTGCCATAGGCTGCTGAACCAAGGACTCTTGAAATTAAACCAAAAGACACTAATTACTACGTGCATTATTTGTTTTCCCGGATTCCGGGGTCAGTAACAAGAGTTTGGTGCAGGCGGTGTGAAGTGGCTGGCATTCATAAAGGCCATGGTAATGATTCCATGTGGTGGCAGTAACTCTGTTCTGCAGTGGTGTGCAAAGTCTTAAGAGAGAGAGAGAGAGAGAGAGAGAGAGAGAGAGAGAGAGAGAGAGAGAGAGAGAGAGAGAGAGAGAGAGAGAGAGAGAGAGAGAGAGAGAGAGAGAGAGAGAGAGAGAGAGAGAGACTTAAAAGAAACATAATACGACAATTTTTCGTGTTGAATTGGCTTGAGTCTGACTGAAATGTTTCCTGGTGTGCTGTGATTAATGGAAACTTTAGAATGACAACTTACACCTCACAGAATCTCTTGAACCAGAGAGAAATGAGCTAGGAAATGCGGATGAAGGAGGTGTTTGTCTTTTCTCATCGAAAGAAAAAAAAGTGCAGCGTTAAACAAGAAAAGAAAACCACCACCACCACCACCACCACCACCACCACCACCACCACCACCACCACCACAGCAACAACAACAACAACAACAACAACAAAAACACTAATGATCAGTAGAAGCAGCAGATAAATCAGTACACGCCAGGCAGCGGCATCTCTACGTAGCACCGTGTGAGAGGAAGAGACCTAGTGCGCGCACAGCAAGGCAAGGATGGGAGTAGTTTCGTCTGGAATGCAACACAGCTAAAGCAACCGCAGACTCCCTAACCCCACTCATCCCTGGTCTGCAATACCCTGCCTTTTCCCATACACTCTCAGCAAAGTCACCTCTCCCGTTCTCTTCACTCAAAGATTAATATCTCCTTTTCCCTTCCATCCATCAGAACATTCCCAGTTCATATCTAAGTGAACTTGCTTTACCTTCCTGCTTTTCCACCATCATCATTGCTATATCCACCTTTTGTTAACTCCCCCTCCATCGTTTCCCTCCCATGTGATGACACTCACCGCAAGGAATCTCAATTATTAATGAAGCCTCCGTGGGGCAGGTAATGTTATAATGAGTCCCGTCGGCCACTCATCACTTTATGCAACGCTGCCCCACCGAGTGCCCCACGCAGACCCCATCTTCTCTATGAGCCGCTCGCCGTCTCTTTATTACTGTGTCGGTTTAGAGACAGCTTCATTTTGTGTGAGTTGACTCCCTGAGGGAAGGTTACAAAGCCTCTATACTCGCTTTTCACCCATTTACTCTTCCTAGCTGTATTCCTGTGAGCTTTCTCTCACTAGTGCGATTGTTCTTTTGTCCATTTAATTAATCATCTTTCTTAAATTTGTCCGCTATCTTCAAAAATCTCCATGAAGACTCCTTAAATAAGACGTCCGTATGCTGGAGATGCTGAAGATTTAGCAATAGGAAGTGACATCCTGCTCCTGAGTCCCCTTCCACACATATTTTTTCCAAAATTTCTATGTACTGAACCCCTTTCCAATATTCTAGACCACATGCTGCGCCTTTCCTTGCCCCTCGCTGCATCTTATCTTGCTCTTCTCTTCCACTATCTTCTTCCCCAGTGTCCCTATTTAATATCCGGGGTTAGCGTGTTATTTACTCAGTCTTGCCTCTAAACTCTGATCTCTTTCATTCCCGCACACCGCCTGTAGCCTAACCAGGAGCAGTGGTGGTCCCGGCACACCCTTGAGGCGAGAATAGTCTGAGTCAGACAGCGAAACTGCTTCATCACCTAAACTTGGCAGGTTAAAACACCGGATAATATGTGTGTGTGTGTGTGTGTGTGTGTGTGTGTTGCTCCTCATATAATGTTTACGTAACGCCCACCTACACACACACACACACACACACACACACATATCTGTAACAGAGTTTAGTCTTCAAATTTTGTAGAGTTCATGCTATCCTGACTTTGACACCTTCATTGACGTCAGTTGCTATGAAAAAATAATCTGATGACGTTGGTGTTATTGTTGCTTTGTTTTTGATTTTTGTGTGTGTCTGTCTGTGTGTGGCAGAAACAATGACGATGTTGCGATGGCTTTGTTGTTAATGTAAGATTAGAAGACCCGTCGTTTTAATGTAATGGTAGTAATATTAGTATGGTTTTCTTTGTGGCATTAGTGGTGGTGTGCTCGGTATTTGGTGTTCTGGTGTGATGCAATTGTGGTGTTTTGGTAGTGGTGTTGAGATGACGGTGGTATTGTTGTGAGCACCGCGATCATTATGGTGGTGTTGCAGAGGGTTAAGATGTGCTGTGAAGGTTGTTATGTATACATGTGGTGTGATGTTGTTATAAAGGAGTTGGTGTTATGCAGGAGTTGGTGTAGTGTTTTGTTCGCATTCTGGTGGTGTGTTGGTGGCGGAATGAATGATTCTGTGGTTGAGGGAAAGTGAGGAACCAACTAGCAAGTCGATCAAACAAAAAACAAGCCAGCAAATGTAAAAAGCTAATGCACCCGCACGTTAACACACACACACACACACACACACACACACACACACACACACACACACACACACACACACACATTTTGAGTTATTTTTAGTCGAAGGCTTTTTATCATTGTTGATCTGGCACCATTACTACTACTACTACTACTACTACTACTACTACTACTACTACTACTACTACAACTACTACTACTACTATTACTACTACTACTACTACTGCTGCTGCTGCTGCTGCTGCTGCTACTACTACTACTACTACTACTACTACTACTACTACTGCTACTGCTGCTGCTGCTGCTGCTGCTACTACTACTACTACTACTACTACTACTACTACTACTACTACTGCTACACTGCCACTTGTACTACTACTACTACTACTACTACTACTACTACTACTACTACTACACTGCAACTACTTGCTACTACTACTACTACTACTACTACTACTACTACTACTACTACTACTACTACTACTACTATCGCTACGCTAAATTGTTCTAATATAGTAATGGAACAGCTGAAACGACTACCGCTACTACTGTACCACCTTTGCTGCTAAAAGACTAAATGACAAAAGAAGAGTCAAGATGTGTTATGAAGAGAGATATCAACTTTAATTTGACTTTACTATCTGAGATGAATTCAAGTGGGTTGACTGAGGGTGCCGAAGGGGTGAAGCGGAGCTGAGGTGACTTGATCTCATGAAGGAACACGCCGCGGGGTATTCCTGGACTACCTCCTCGCCACAGCAAAGCGTCTACCTGTCCTTAATTAAATGAGGTGTGTGCTTTGCTCTCCAGCTGAGGCGAGTGTCTGGTCGGTTAAGGAAATTTGGATACAGACAGGTGAATCAACACACACACACACACACACACACACACACACACACAGAGAGAGAGAGAGAGAGAGAGAGAGAGAGAGAGAGAGAGAGAGAGATGTGTGTGTGTGTGTGTGTGTGTGTGTGTGTGTGTGTGTGTGTAATTCATCTCGGTCGCCAGCTGGTCACCCAGCCAATCTTCCCCATTACGGAGCGAGCTCAGAGCTCATAGACCGACCGATCTTCGGGTAGGACTGAGACCACATCAACACACAACACACACCGGGAAAGCGAGGCCACAACCCCTCGAGTTACATCCCGTACCTATTTACTGTTAGGTGAACAGGGGCTACACATTAAAAGGCTTGCCCATTTGCCTCGCCGCTTACCGGGACTCGAACGGGACTCTCGATTGTGAGTCGAGCGTGCTAACCACTACACTACGCGGTGTATGTGTGTGTGTGTGTGTGTGTGTGTGTGTTTCTCTAGTTCTGCTCTCCTTCCTTGGGCTTCAATATTGTGTTCATTGTTTTGTCTCTGTGTTGTGTAGTGCTGCCAGGCTCCAGTTGCACCGTGGGCAATTTAACCTCGCTTCTCGGAGTTAATTCTCGGAAAGACGGCCTGCGCTCTTCCTCTTACGTTTCAAGCTGACCTCGGGACTTACCAGTCTGATGTTCTTTTATTTAATATCCTTCCTCTAGCACATAAATTTCCCCATGCTGGGAGAGAAGCGTTCGAGTATCCATAGTGCAGATCGAGTTGGTCATGGTCCGATGTCCCAACCTTCCTGTCATGCTGGTAACATTCTACTACACAGGCGTATCCTTGCTGCGCGTAAGTCCGTAGAAACAAATCTTTGCTTGCAGAGTTGTTGTGCAATTCACGTGAGTGTGTAGGTGGGGATAATGCTGTCGGCTTGTTATGCTTGTTCTCTTGTTGTGTACATGTTAGATTTGTTTTCAGGTAAAGGCTATTGTTCAAACTAACCTTTGCAGACAGAGCGTTGTTGATTGCATAGGCCAACATCCAGGAAGTTACCTGGAGTTTCCTGTCAGTTCATTTGTCCCGTCATCAGCGTTCAGAAATATCTTAACATCTTTATAGAATTGGATAAGCATGCGTTTTCTTATCTTTCCCCTTCGGGAACATCGTGCGAGCATATACATTTCTTAAATACCAGTAGTGTGTTCTTATAGTCATAGTAGTGGTTCTTATAAGTCAGTAAAAACTGTAAAAGTGCACATGTATATGAGAAGAAAAATGTCAGTATTTGATGCTTTAAACAAGCTGGTAAGGCAGGCAGCGAGGCAGGCGTGTGGCGCCGGAGTAGCCTGTTCGTATGTTATGGAGACTAACATGACTTCTCAGGAGCACGGTAATCTGCAGTGAACTGTACTGATAATGGCGCTTGCTTGTTGTCAGCTTCATTGTGATCCGTGATGGCCACTCGGAAAATTACGTAAGATAGTTCTAGAACAGATACAAGAAGGCAAACTTATTAGTTTTGTTACGACGTCTGGCAGTGTTTGTGGTTTCTTCCGGCATCTACATCTTACAGAGATGACTCTTTTTAATTGAAGAGGAAAGAAAGGGACTTTGCAGTGGTATGTATATGTATGTAAATAATGTGATTGAAATATATTATTTTGATGCTTATCGTGGAATTTTGTAATGCGTTTTTCATATACTGAATTTTCATTTCATTATGATACTGAAAAAAAAAAATCTATCCAATCTAACTTCTTGCCACAGCACGAAGTGAGAAAAGAACTTACTTTTTGTGCCTTATTCCTAGTTGTAAGATACATTTTCTTTGTCATAGTCTCTCTCTCTCTCTCTCTCTCTCTCTCTCTCTCTCTCTCTCTCTCTCTCTCTCTCTCTCTCTCTCTCTCTCTCTCTCTCTCTCTCTCTCTCTCTCTCTCTCTCTCTCTCTCTCTCTCTCTCTCTCTCTCTCTCTCGAGGCCCACGTGCACTGATAGGCTAAATTTTGCATTAAAGTGCTCCTACTTGTGGCGCGAGCTGATTGCGCCTTGATATTGGCACCCTTTAAGTTTCAAGTTACCCTCCGCGTTTAATGGTTTACCTGGGGAAGTTGGACCACTAACGGGGAAGTGTCAGACATTGGCAAGACCTGAACATGGGATTAGGAAACAGTTTGCGGTTTAAGATTTTTTTCCCACTAATCATTATTGCAATACGAATGTTTGCTTTCACATTATCAGTTGTTCTCGTCCATACAGTGACGGTGATCGATCAGCAAGGTGAAGTCAGATGGCCAGATCAAGGAGACAAAATCTAAAGGACGTGATATCATAGTTAATTTTCACTCGATCTCTGTTGCTACTTATATGAGTTATGTAAGTCGTAGACTCATCTTGTTTGACTTAAATTACTTTTGAATCAGAAAATATGGCCCACTTTATCATTCTCTTCAGTCATATTGAGATAAAAAATCAGTTTAAACGGGAGTTCGATTTACGGCATGCAAGAGAGAGAGAGAGAGAGAGAGAGAGAGAGAGAGAGAGAGAGAGAGAGAGAGAGAGAGAGAGAGAATATCACAACCAACACCACCACTTTAGATAAGCATGATTATGGAATTCTCGCAAACCTATGCTGTTAATTAATACACGTCGCGGGAAACTCAGGTGTGTGTGTGACTATAGAGGTGTTGGGCGTGTAGTTTATCGCTTCCCACCTGTCCGGGCTATGCACATCTGTTTGTGAGCTCCTTTTGCCAGCCTTGGGTAATTTTGTCTCAGTCTCGCAGGAATAGTTATGGCAGTACTAAATTGCCCCGTTTGTAATTAGAGAGATAAATTGTCTTGTGTAGCTGTAAATTATCCCAGTTGAGCTCTCTCTCTCTCTCTCTCTCTCTCTCTCTCTCTCTCTCTCTCTCTCTCATGATTTTTTTTTTTTCATGATTTATTGCATCGCTGCCTCGCGTTGCAACTTTTCAATCTTCCATTCATCTCCTTCATTTTTCCGTTCGCTCTTCCATCCATCCGTGCATCAATCCCTCCTTCCATTTTTCTTTCCATCCTTCCTTCATTCATCCATAATTTCCATCACAACACCCTCCACCGTTGTTGTTCAGTTAGATTGGCTTAAGTTCGTTTCTCCATCTATCTCTCCATCCATCTATCCATCCATCTATTCATCCTTCCTTCCTTCCTTCCTTCCTTCCTTCCTTCCTTCCTTCCTTCGTTTCCGTCCTCTTCTTCCTTCGTCCTTTCCGTCACAATGTCACGGTATCCATTATTTCAGTTCCCTCATTCCTCTCTCTCTCTCTCTCTCTCTCTCTCTCTCTCTCTCTCTCTCTCTCTCTCTCTCAGGTCATCAGAATATTCATTACTTCCTCGTTCCTCTTACATCCATTCATCTTCGTTTCTTTATCTCCCACCTCTTCCTTCACTTTCTCTTTCCTATCACCTCTCTCTCTCTGTCTTTTCTTTCCCAGTCACCATTTTTCTTAACTTCTTCGTTAGCGTCTTTCTTTTTTATTTTTCGTTTATTTCGTATTGCCTTTCCGTTTTTCTCTGACTTTCCTCTTCTCTTTCCTCTTCATCATTATTATTTTTCTCCCAAGTCTTCTTTTTTTTTATCTTTTCTTTCCGTCACTGTTTTCTCGTCCATTTTTCTTCGTCATTCCTTCATTCCTTCCTTCCTTCCTTTTAGTTTTTTCAATTTCACTTGGTCTCATTTTTTTCTCTCTTCTTCTTTCTTTCTTTCTTTCTTCTTCTTCCATCGTCCTTGTTTCCCAATTGTTTCTTCTCCCTACTCTCCGTTTCTTCTCCTTGCAAGTCATCAGTCTGTGTCTCACTCTTCTCTTTCTCTCCGTACCCTTTCTTCTTTGTAGCTTTCCATTTCCCCTTGTCTATTTCTTAACTCTTCTTTCTTTCTATTCTCATTGTCCCTTCACATTTCTCCTTCTCTCTTTTATTCCCTCTCCTTTCCTGCCCAAATCATCAATCTATGCCTCATTTCTTTTTTCCCTCTCGTTCCTCCATTTCTTTTTCACCTTTTCAATCCCCCTCTCCTCTGTTTTTTTTTTTTTTTTTTTTTTGCCTCTGCCTCCTCTATCTCCTCCTCCTCCTCCTCCTCCTCGTCCTCGTCGTCCTTCTCCCATCACTTGCAATAGCCAACCAACCGTTCCTGGCCCTCCTGTCTATAGAGAGGAGCGCTTCCCCAGGTAAAAGAGCGGGCGTGTTCAAGGTTTGCAAAAGTGCGTTGTGTTTTAAGTGAGGAACTGCAATGGTTGTGGTGATTTTCCTCCTTTCCTTCTGCCCTTCTGTTTTTTTTTTTTTTTGTTATGTTTATTTTTTCCCCTTGTTATTCATTTTTTTTTTTTGAGTGGTTGTGTTCGTGTGAATTTTATGCTTTGTTTGGTGTGTGTGTGTGTGTGTGTGTGTGTGTGTGTGTGTGTGTGTGTGTGTGTGTTCGTGTGAATTTTATGCTTTGTTTGTGTGTGTGTGTGTGTGTGTGTGTGTGTGTGTGTGTGTGTGTTTAGTGATATTTCCTATCTTGTTTTGTTGGTATTTAATTTGTTTGTGTAGCTCTCTCTCTCTCTCTCTCTCTCTCTCTCTCTCTCTCTCTCTCTCTCTCTCTCTCTCTCTGGAAAAAGAAGTGCAGGCTCGTCCGGGTAACTACTGAATATGCAAACAGTCACTAATTTTTAATTTTACGAGGAAAAAAAGCACGTTAAGTGAAAGGAAACTATTAAAACCCGAACATTTTTGAACCCTAATGGATGTAGTTTCGTTTACGTATTAATGACCAGTGGCAGTTAACGGGCGATGTGGAAATTAGTGTGAGTGTGTGTGTGTGTGTGTGTGTGTGTGTGTGTGTGTGTGTGTGTGTGTGATGTGGGAGGTGTGTCATACTTTGTCACGAGAGAGAGAGAGAGAGAGAGAGAGAGAGAGAGAGAGAGAGAGAGAGAGAGAGAGAGAGAGAGAGAGAGAGAGGGGGGGGAAGGGCAGAATGGGTCCTAGCCTTTTATTAGTTTTACGAAGTCAGGCACTATTTTACTGTCTGAGTTTAGATATATTTTAGGGCCGCCTTGCTTCACACATTCCTTATTTTAACACTTCACCTGTAAAACCTGTACATTTTACTGAATTCTGTTTGTCACGTTCACACCGATCTTTAGTGTGTGTATGTGTGTGTGTGTGTGTGTGTGTGTGTGTGTGTGTGTGTGTGTGTGTGTGTGTGTGTGTGTGTGTGTGTGTGTGTGTGTGTGTGTGTGTGTGTGTGTGTGTGTGTGTGTGTGTGTGTGTGTGTGTGTGTGTGTATGCACATTCATGTCTTTATGAGAAGCAATATACGTGTTATCACATGAGTGAGAAGACGTTTGTGGAAATGCAAGTTCTCAGCAAGGCAGCTGCATCTGGGAACTACTTTACATGAAGCAGATGACGTGGTGATAATGACACACTGGGAGGAAGCCCTGTAGTGAGGAGTGTCAGATGGCAGGCATGTCATGAGGAGAGCGGCCTGGAAGTGAATGTAGTGATATCACAGACAATGATAGCAGGAAGGGAGAAGTCGTAATAGAGATCTTACACTAAAGAACTAAGACGGTGAATAGGCTCAAGCTTGTCGTGGCGATGGTGGACAGTGGAGACGAGTCAGAAGCATTAGCTGTGATTAAGATGCCTCTAAAGTTACCGATGAAGATATAGGGAGCTGGTACAGGTCTAGTGTGATGCAGAAACCTTGGCGTCAAGAGAATGAGAAGAGAAACACTGGGAAGGACAGAGATGATAATTAATTAATAGTTGATGGAAATATTAGTGAAAGAATAAGAGAAGCAAGCGTTGTGGTAGCAGTTAGAAAGGTACGAGGAGGAGGTTTGAGACGTCACGGTTATGTGGCGAGAATGAAGGAGACTGATGCTGTGAAGGTGTCGTAAATATTTGGTTGAAGGGAGGGAAGAGAGCTTTGAAAAAAAAAAAAAAGGATAAGTGACAACATAGAACAGAGAGGGACATGAGGCAGCTGTGTGTAAGATTAACAACACTGAGGAGGAGTAGCAGAAAGTAACAAAATAACAGGAATACAGGAGATGGTAAAGTGGGTAGAAGGTCCGCCTCGCTTCTCTTCTTACATGTTGTTGCTTCTTTGTTTGTAGTGTATCGTAGTGCAGCTCATTCCCTCCAAGCTTCTGATCTCACCGAATATTTTGTCTTCTTTGTCTTCCTCTTCTCCACCGTAATCCTCTTGTTATGTTGTCACCTGTAGCTCTTGTCTTCCTCGTTGGCTTCAGGTGGTGTATTCATTAGTTTGTTTATTTACTGATTTACTTATCTGCTTTATTTATCCGTTCCTTCATTTGGTTTATTTCATTTATTCCTCTATTTATTCATTTGTCAATATTTTCTCCTGATATAAATCTAATGAAAATTCGACAAAATTAAATAAAGTAACGAATGTATAATGTCAATTAGATACACACACACACACACACACACACACACACACACACACACACACACTCTCTCTCTCTCTCTCTCTCTCTCTCTCTCTCTCTCTCTCTCTCTCTCTCTCTCTCTCTCTCTCTCTCTCTCTCTCTCTCTCTCTCTCTCTCTCTCTCTCTCTCTCTCTCTCTCTCTCTCTCTCTCTCTCTCTCTCTCTCTCTCTCTCTCTCTCTCTCTCTCTCTCTCTCTCTCTCTCTCCAGAATATTGTTCATTTCCTCCATGATAACGACTGGTCAGGTAAAACTTGGTCATTAAAACTGCTGCAACAGAATAAGGGAGTAAATAATTATTGAGGATGTGTTCAGTGAGTCTGGGGTCCCTCAAAACTTGAAGGGTTTAGGAAATAGAACTGTGTGCGTAGTGGCGATGCACTATTCCGTTATATTGTTCAAGAGTGGCAGTTTATTTTTCCCCTCTCGTTGTGGTTTTCATGGATTGACTTCTTTTTATCTTTTTCTCTCGATTTGAAAGCTTGGTTGGAATTATGTACAGTAAATAAATAGTTGTTAGCAGGACAGGCTGTTGTGACGTCACCTCAGAACGGTTGCTGTGTGGCGTAAATAACTATCAAGGAGTATATACCATTGAGGAGTATGTCAAGAGTCAAGTACTATTTCCTAAAGTAATATTGGCTGCCAGGCTGTAGCTTGAAGTGAGACCATTATTTTCGTTCCTTACGTCGAGAGAGAAAGAATGAAAAAATAAAACTTGCAACATTTTTTGGGGCTGTTTTTCTTTCTGTCCTTACTCTACATTTTCTTAGCAATGATGAAGGTCCCTTTGAAGTGCACTATACAGTTATGAACTTTTATTTTAATCTTGGTCGTTATTTTAAATCACCTAACTGTTGTGCTTTATTTACGGGGCACATATTTCGGCAAGCGTTTGAAGTTGCAAGAGTGCGCTGAGGAGCCTTGCTTGGGGCAGGCAATATACAACACTTGTTTTAACGATGTGTTCATAACGGAGGCGAAACTTTACTCGTTCTTTTAACATAGGATACAAAACTGTGATGAAATATAATAGCGTAGCATGATATATTTTCTTATTAAATTTTGTTTTCTAAGATGAACGATTAGTTTAATATTGTTATATGTTGAAATGAACTTAAACATCGACACACACACACACACACACACACACACACACACACACACACACACACACACACACACACACACACACACACACACACACACACACACACACACACCGCGTAGTGTAGTGGCTAGCACACTCGACTCACAATCGAGAGGGCCTGGGTTCGAGTCCCGGAAAGCGGCGAGGCAAATGGGCAAGCCTCTGAATGTGTAGGCCCTGTTCACCTAGCA
This sequence comes from Portunus trituberculatus, assembly GCF_017591435.1. NCBI lineage: Eukaryota > Metazoa > Arthropoda > Malacostraca > Decapoda > Portunidae > Portunus > Portunus trituberculatus. The sequence goes on along the minus strand of NC_059300.1, from coordinate 2,149,285 downwards.
GTAAATAGGTACGGGATGTAACTCGAGGGGTTGTGGCCTTGCTTTCCCGATGTATGGAGTGTGGTGTGGTCTCAGTCCTACCTGATGATCGGTCACTACGAGCTCTGAGCTCTTTTCGTAAGCTGGCTGGGTGACCAGAAGACGACCGTGGTGAATAAAACACACACACACACACACACACACACACACACACACACACACACACACACACACACACACACACACCAACTTACATCCTGTGCCACCTTTCACATGTTTCGTCACTCCCAGGATTCGAACCTAAACATTCTCGGGTGTGAGCCATTTCCCTACTGTGTGTGTGTGTGTGTGTGTGTGTGTGTGTGTGTGTGTGTGTTTTGTTTTTCAACGAATTTCAGAGCGTGTATCTATATAGAACAGGCAAGAGCACAGTGCCACCAAATGGAGGAGTGGAGGTGTGGGTTGGCGCAGTGCAGACAAGAGTTCACGCGATGCACGACTGTCAGTATCTCTCCACATTAGAGATAATTATCAGATTTATGTCTTGCATGGGTGTGTATGCGAGAGTATGTGTGTTACAATGCGAAACATTCCTTAATGGGCGTGGCCAGTATTTCATTCTTTATCTTTATTTTTAGTTTTTATTTTTATTTGAGTTTTTCATTTCAGTGCAGGCGTTTATGTGTTTTTTTTCTTTTTCGTGTTTAGCTTTTTGTGTTTTACGGTGTTTCCTAACATTTCGATTGAATGTCGAAATGGTTCGAGATGGAAACTACTGACTTTTACTTTCTTTAGCCCTTCTTTGCCTTCTGTGAGGTTTCGGAAAGATAAAGGTAAGTATCTCTAGCTACACTGATCTCACCGCTGACTATTCTCTAACGTTTTATATAGACTGCTTTTAATAGGCTTCATTGGAGACTGCTGAGGTTATTTAGAGTGTTTCCATGATTCTAATGATATTGAACAAGGCCTCTACACAGTAGTGACAGTGGTGACTTCACAGTGTGAGGGTAGAGGAGGAGGAGGAGGAGGAGGAGGAGGAGGAGGAGGAGGAGGAGGAGGAGGAGGAGGAGGAAGAGGAGGGGGAGGAGGAAGAGGAGGAAGCAGCGGAGGAAGCGGAGTGGAAGCGCGCACACACACACACACACACACACACACACACACACACACACACACAGTTATTCACCAATTACGCAATCATCTGATGAACAAACGTAACAATCAAACATTTTATTTCCTCACGCCGTGCATGGAGACAAAATTATCTAACTTTTACCACACATATGTATTTTTTGTTCCATTTGAAGAGAGTGAGAGGGTAACAATAAAGCGGGACAAACAAAAAGCGCCAGTTATTTTACTTCATAAATAGGAGATGTGTTGAAAAACAAATGAAGAAAATATCACGACAGCTCGACATCAAGTCAGTACTCCGGCCACTTGACATACGCAAATACATTTTTACGGTAAATATTAAGGAAAGGCACTAAAACCATGCATAATACTGCATTCCCTCCCACTTCATTGTCCTGTGTGTGTGTGTGTGTGTGTGTGTGTGTGTGTGTGTGTGTGTGTGTGTGTGCGCGTGTGTGTGTGCGTGCTTCCACTTCTGCTTCCTCCTCCTCCTCCTCCTCCTCCTTCTCCTCCTCCTCCTCTTCTTCTTCCTCTACCCACACCACTGTGAAGTCACCACTGTCACCAATATGTAGAAGCCTTGTTCAATAATCACTAGAGTCATGGAATGACATACAGACATAAAACCCGCCTTACAAGTTACTAACCCTAATCTGTTCTTCCTCGCCTCCTCTCTTCAACGTCGATCTCCCTTTCAGATTTCTCATTTCTTCTCCGTCTCATTCTCCTCTTTTACCTACACCTAGTCTAGAAAACATTCTTTAACACCAAAGAATCGCTGAAAATTGGGCTGAATAAAGAGTGGGGAAGACTTTAGATTGTAATGTTGTTGGCTGCTGTCTGTGGCCTACCTTGACTTGGCTCGGCGGAGCTACCTCGACCAACACCAAGAATATGCTGGTGTGTGGTGATGGTGGTGGCGCTGTGTGGTAGTGATGCTGGTGGTGCTGTGTGGTAGTGATGGTGATGGTGGTGGTGGTGGTGGTGGTGGTGGTGTGTGTGTGTGTGTGTGTGTGTGTGTGTGTGTGTGTGTGTGTGTGTGTGTGTGTGTATGTTTGTGTGTTTAACCTTCGAGCGGCATGGTACACTGTACTATACATATGGGCACTGGGCTGAGAAGGTTGTACATTGGTAAAGAACTGTCAGGGAGTGTACATGCATTCTTACTAATGCATGATGTGCTAATTCTGTCCACCACATCCAGAGAATTGTGTCTGCATACTGTCAGAAATATGAAATGATGTTGAACGAGAAGGAAACACTTCCTAGTGATCTGTGGGGAAGCAAAGGAGACTGTCCCGCTCACAATACACTCAACTACATTGCCGTACGGTGGTAACTCTTTTCCTGTGCCCATGGCGCAGAAATTAACCATCTAACGAGTCTTTACTAAGCAAGTTTGATATATTTCGTGTCGCTAACAAAAACTTACGCAAAACATACAAGCGCATGGTAATCCACGTAACAGAGAAACTAACTAACTAACTAACAAACAAACTAACTAACCAACTAACACGACACTAAGAAGCTAACTGTACAATATAAGAAACGTCACGGAAAGGTGAGTAAATGGGCGAGGTGTCTATCCTGACGACACCTATTCTCGCTATCACTGCTTCTAAATTTGAGCTATTTTCGTTCTAAATTTATTCTTATTGTTTTCAATTTTATTAACATATGACGCCAAACCATTACAAAGATAAGCAAAAGTAGAAAATTCAAGGAAAAATATGTAAACTATATAAACTGACAAATCTTTCCGTAATCTCTCTCTCTCTCTCTCTCTCTCTCTCTCTCTCTCTCTCTCTCTCTCTCTCTCTCTCTCTCTCTCTCTCTCTCTCTCTCTCTCTCTCCTGGAGTGTCGGTTTCGCCTGTTCCGTAAAAGATTTCAGTGTGTAGATTGTTGTCTGCAAAAAGAACATCAGTCATTAGGCCATATTTTCGACAGAGCACAACTCCCTCTATGAAATTGTTCCAGTCTTCATTATGTATATGCACCACAGACCAACATCATTCAGAGGAAGAGACATCGTAGAAACCGGACTTCTTGGTGTTCCTTTCCATGAATCCCTTACCAATGTTTTCTCAATCCTTTGCTAATATCCTCTTAGTCCATCAACGCTTCCACTAACTAGTAATCTTCTCCCCACACCATTTCTATGTAACAGCCAGTGCCCTTTCCTTGCCATTTCTTCCCCTCCTGTTCTCTCCTGTTTCACTTCATTCTCACATTCGCCTAAGAGCCTTTCCCGCGTGTCCTCCTTTCTACTCCCCTGTTCCCTTCACATTCACTCACCAGCCCTTCCTCCATTAACGGGTTTCTCGCCTATCCTCTACCTGTCAGGGACGCTTGCTTTTATGCGCTTCCACCTCGCCATCTCATAATGAATGTTCTCTGTTCACGTAATCTTTCATTCCCTCCGTCCATTCCCTCGTTCCTTGTCTTTTCCTTCTTTTATCCCTTAGGTAATGTCTTCTCTACTGCTCGAATCTTCGCGACCCTTACCTCATTGCTGGTTTATGTATTTATTTTATTCTTTTAGGAGGAAGTTGGTGTTTTGATTAAATAATGGCTCTTCTGTGTCTTGCTTGTGGACCCCATGTGTGTGTGCGCGCGTGTGTGTGTGTGTGTGTGTGTGTGTGTGTGTGTGTGTGTGTGTGTGTGTGTGTGTGTGTGTGTGTGTGTGTGTGTGTATGTTTTGTACAGTAGTAATATGTACGTATACTCGTACATTATGTCAGTACTCGAACAATGAGTGGGCGGAAACAAAAAGGTCTCGTAGCTGTTAGTAAAATGGATGCTTCGGATCTCACACACACACACACACACACACACACACACACACACACACACACACACACACACACACACACACACACACACACACACACACACACACACACACACACACACACACACACACACACACACACACACACACACACACACACACACACACACACACACACACACACACACACACACACACACACACACACACTGGAACGGGAAGCCGATGGATGTGGATGAGTTACGGATACGTATTTATTGAAAAGTGAATCAATGGGTGAGGGGGAAGCTGTACTATACGGGTCAAGAAAGAGAGAGAGAGAGAGAGAGAGAGAGAGAGAGAGAGAGAGAGAGAGAGAGAGAGAGAGAGAGAGAGAGAGAGAGAGAGAGAGAGAGAGAGAGAGAGAGTGTGTGTGTGTGTGTGTGTGTTACGATAACTTGATGAGGGTCTCGGGAACATGGCAATCAGTATGGTGACACGACGCACAATCACGTGTCGCGGACGGAGCTCAGGAGGGAACGGATGGAGGGGGATGGACTTCGGTGTGACGCCCTGTAGGTGAATGATGACGCACATGTGTACACCTTTTTATGGAATGCTGATGGTCACGTTGGATTGTATTATTAGCCTGTAATGAAGTGATCTCTTGCATGCTGTAAAATTGTGTATGGCGTGTGTGTGTGTGTGTGTGTGTGTGTGTGTGTGTGTGTGTGTGTGTGTGTGTGTGTGTGTGTGTGTGTGTGTGTGTGTGTGTGTGTGTGTGTGTGTGTGTGTGTGTGTGTGTGTGTGTGTGTGTGTGTGTGTGTGTGTGTGTGTGTGTCCGAATTATCAGTCTGTTTCTGTCTGTTCATTTGTCACCTGCAGGTTTCTAGTTAGCCTGCTCTCTACATCTCTCTCTCTCTCTCTCTCTCTCTCTCTCTCTCTCTCTCTCTCTCTCTCTCTCTCTCTCTCTCTCTCTCTCTCTCTCTCTCTCTCTCTCTCTCTCTCTCTCTCTCTCTCTCTCTCTCTCTCTCTCTCTCTCTCTCTCTCTCATATGGTGCACTCACGCATATACACTCACAAACACACACACACACACACACACACACACACACACATACACACACACACACACACACACACACACACCCGGTAGCTCAGTGGTTAGAGCGCTGGCTTCACAAGCCAGAGGACCGGGGTTCGATTCCCCGACCGGGGAGAGATATTTGGGTGTGTCTCCTTTCACGTGTAGCCCCTGTTCACCTAGCAGTGAGTAGGTACGGGATGTAAATCGAGGAGTTGTGACCTTGTTGTCCCGGTGTGTGGTGTGTGCCTGGTCTCAGACCTATCCCAAGATCGGAAATAATGAGCTCTGAACTCGTTCCGTAGGGTAACGTCTGGCTGTCTCGTCAGAGACTGCAGCAGATCAAACAGTGAAACACACACACACACACACACACACACTCACGTTAATATCATACTATTATTATTACACACACAGCTCCATTCATATTACCGATAAATATTATGAGTTCCTGTGTGTGTGTGTGTGTGTGTGTGTGTGTGTGTGTTTGGTGGCTGTATTCGTTATATTCTGGTTCACATGCTTCTGAGTATCATCTGCAATGTAAATAACTTTAATTAATATTAGCTTGACCTTAATTTTTGGTTTTAGAAAGTAAACGAATCGTGAATGATATGAACTGCAACGAACCTCTAAGGAAAAAAAAGGGAAAAAGAAACTCAACTGTACTAGAAACCGCATTTTATTCGAAATTATTGAAATCCAGAATGAACGTATTTGATTTTCTCATTTCTTTTATAGCTTCATACATTCAGAGGGGAATGATTGCAGGCGTATATTAAATGTTATTAAAATACATGTTCGACTCGCCCAACAATAAAACAACAATTTAGCAGCACGCGTTGCTCACTCTGCCTTGCCACGCAGGCTAATTAGGACCGTCCCTGAATAGATATTGCTTTCCTTTTTCTTGTTCACAGTAATTCTGTGCAGGTAACGTGACCTTACTGCAAGGCGAAAGTCATATCAATAACAGCCGAACTCACAGTGTGTATTAAGCTCTTAACGTCATTAATTAGTTGGGGAGTAATGTGAGCTATCAGTGTCACTAATTGAATTATGAATAACTTGTGAACAGAAACCTTGGCCTCTAAATATCATTCGTTAATATCACCACCACTCTAAAATAACTCACTTCGACTTCAGATTCCTCCACCTACTATTGGCCTCACCAGGACCATGAACACTTCCTATCAACACTGCTCTGAACACCCTTAAAGTCCAGATACTCAATCAGAGACTCACTGTCATGCACAGGAAGTGTCAACGGAAAGAAACTCGACCTCGGAGAGCAGGGTAAGCAGCGCTGCATCAGAAATAATCAGATAACTGGCGAATCTTTCACTCAGACTCCTTAGCGGT